>NW_011888859.1:2456976-2497990 GCF_000151845.1 Pteropus vampyrus | reverse complement strand
TCTGGAGTCTGACTTGGCAAGAATTCTTACCTTTCGCTGGCTCATGTTAGAGGTCCCAGGATCTTTCTACCAGAGCAGCTTCAGGGTGAGCAGTGCCCATCCAGTGAGGTATCTTGCTGACTATGCCAACTGTGGGGGAGGAACAAATTTTTCTTTACCCTTACAGGTTCTTTCAGCTGGTCTGATAATTAAATCAACATGAGACAGATTAACAAGAGAAAATAACCAAATTTAATTATAAACGTGTGTGTGGGAACCCCACATACATGAGAGCATCAGAGACCCCACATATATGAGAGGTTCAGAGACAGAAAGGTGAAATGGGGTATATATGACATCCTGAGCTAAGGAATAACGTGTGGCACCAGAAGCTTCACAGGGGAGGAGAGTGACTCACAGGGTGATAAGAAGAGGAGATGTTCAATAACGAGATGTTCAGCCGGCCATGTAGATAGGTCAGAAAGAGCAATTTCTGGTAATAACCCTTATTATGAGCAAGGCCCTTAATTTAAATTTTTTAAGGGTGAAGTAAAAGTTTCTCTTGAGTCCGCAGAGTCTCAATTGCTTTCGGCTCAAAATAATCCATGTGTGAAATTAGCACATCTTGGGGAATCCTGTTCTGAGCCCATTCAGTCATTATCACTCTATCTTTCCCTCTTCTTTCTTTCACAGTGAAAGTTCTTGAAAGAACTATTTTGGAATTATATTAGAAGGGACCAATAATATCATTCCTTATACCCCAGAGTCCATAACATATTTAGATAACAAGACCAAGTAGACTGAGAATCAAAGCATCACCGGTACCTTTAACCTCTACATACTGCTTCTTTACTCTACTGCCCTACTATTTTTAATAAACATTTTTGTATATGTTTGCTTTATAAATGCATCACAATATTTAAAAGAAATAAATAATGACTTCCCTGCTAATTCATGTTGAAAATGCATTTAGTGGCTTACATAATTAGGCTATCTTCTCATAATTACTCCTGCAGATTTTCTGAAAGGCAAAGAGTATAATTTTAATCAACTGAAAATGTTCTTTCCCTCTCTGGTTGGAACTAAATACATGCATATGACAGAGTTGCTTTTACTCCCTGCAAAGATGCCATTGAACATTTCTGGATTCAAGGAATAATGCAGTCTTCAACTAACCATATGTTTAAACATCACAGAAACATAAAAGAAAAAGAAAACAATTTTGGCACTTATGAACCAAAGCTTTTTGATACAATTATAAAGGAATGTTTTCAAATGTAATGACTTACATAAAGTCTTAGCAATAAAGGCTGATTTTTTTAAAGTATTATCTAAGAAAGCTATAAACACAGGAACATCCAATTCAGGGCTTGCTTATTAACAATCATCCTAATGGGCTTTATAAAGGACGTATACCAAAGTAGCATAAATAGAAATCAAAGCACAAATATATAATTATCTAGAATAATGTTAGAAACTATAATTTTGGTATGCACTTTGAACCAGAATGTTAAATAGGGCCTTTGATTCCCACTAAAGGTCACATGTAATTCTTGGGACATTATTAACAGCCTCTGGTTGGCCACATGTAATAAAGAATTCAAGGTAGGAGGAAGGATAAGGCACATTAGCCAATCCACCTCAAAGCCAGGCCACCTCAGTTGACATGCTAACTAGATGTGATAAATAAGGAGTTATAATCATCCTTCTGCACTGACCTCTCAATGCTCTGGGACCCTAAACAACAGAATATGCAGCACAAGCAATATTGGTAAATTCTGTGTCAAAGACAATAATTCTTTCTGTATGAAAGAAGAGAAGAAAGGACAATGAAGTAGGTGGCAGGCAGAAATACTATTATTCCCCTATATAAAAACTACATAATACAAAATTGTCCAGTAAAGCAAATACTGCCATCCCCCTTTGTCCTATGCCCTCCATTCCATTAGCCCTTAAGTCTCAGTCTGTTATTACAGCAAAGATTCTTCAGTTTGTACTCTCGTTCAAGGCTTTACTAATGAGATTAAGCCTGTGTTAATAATGCTACCTTTATTCTTAAACTTTTCTCCCCAGTGTAAATACCTATATAATCAAGAAATTTCTGACTTGTACTCAGAGATTTCTCTTGCCTCTTCTTTCCCCTGAAAGTCAACCACCTGTTTTTCTCTCCTCCATTGACCAGCCAATGGTGAGTCAGAAATAAGATTCATGGGAGAATAATGAGTAGGGAAGGGAAGTGTGGCCCAGGTGGCCTTTGGAGTAGGCATCATGGGGAATAGCTCAATGAGTACAGGTTCAGGAAGTTTGTTTCAAAGGGTATTTTCTGAGGGAAGGGCTTATTGAAAAGTTGAGAGAAGACAGAAACTGGAGGAAAATAAAGGTTGTTTCTAAGGTTGTTTTTCCTCTAATTATTTTCAAATGTTTATGAATGCAGATGTCCGGAACAGCTGGTTTACCACTCTTGAATTTTGCTTCAACAAAACCTCACAAAAAAGGAGTGGACGTGAATGTCCCAAATAGCCATTTTTTAGAATTCTGAAATTATATGAGGAGCTAAAGAAAATAAAGTGAAATATCATACAAATAAAAGGCATATTTTAGAAAGCGGAAGAGCAACAAAGAAACCAACACAGTAGTCAGAAAACCAAAAACCCTAAACAAAAGATTCAGACAAACCACAAACGAAAGGAAATCAGAACTTTGACTGACATTAAATGCTACAAACAAGAGGCCAGTCTCAAATCAAAGAGCTGTCCCCAAAGGTTGACATTTCTATATGAAATTAAAAGAAAAACCACTAGTTTCAACTGCTTTCTCCTATATAAATGAAACCATAAAAGATTTACAGACAAAACATAATAATAGGTATATAGTATATATATTATATACAAAGTAGCACTTAAAACAATTCTAACAAGTGAAACAAAGAATTTAGAATAATAAATTTCCCTAGGTAAAGTAGTATTCTTAAAAATATATTGAAGTCTAGACCTGATTTTAAATTTGATTTAACAGAAGCATTGAGTCATATTTAGAACTTGCTTAAATCATAGACTATAAAATATTATACAGATACCTCATTTAGCTCTATATGCTATTACATAGTAAAAAACCTTAGACAACAAAGAATATCTTAACCAGTTTAATATTACATCCATCTGAGAGACTCTTAGAAAATATATTACTTAAATGTGTTTAAAATAATTGGAATGATGCAGTTTACAAGTATAAAGATTTAAGAGCTATTTTTCAGTGTGTTAGACATGATTTGTCTATACTCACAAAATAAACAAAACTAAATGCAGTTTCTATGAACTTTATCACTACTAATTTTATATCACCTCCCTTTAATGTTCACTAAAATTAAACATTTTTCTAAACAGCTTTTAAAATTATTTGAATATCCATCTATTTATCTCAATCTGGTAGCAATCTTAAAGAAGATAACGATATGCCCTCACAGAGTAATTACTGTGTCCTGGGCACTATTTTCACAAATTTAATCCAAACATCTACCCCGTGAAACAGGTATTACTGTTATCCCCTTTCACAGACAAAGAAGCTGAGGTTCTTAGGAGTTAAGCGATTTGCCTAGAAGGACACAGATGGCATTCAAACGCAGGCTGACATGCTACAGAGACTGATCTCTTAATCGTCACATTATATAAATAGCCTCTCCAGTGGTACTGAATGAAGAATGATTAGGTGAGTTGTAGGGGACCGTCCTTTCTAGAGATATGAAGTGTTTCTCTTTTTACTGAATATGGGATTGGAGATAAAATATTTGATAGTCACCATTATTTTGCACATTCTTTGTACCCAAATGACTATTAATGAATTATCTAACAATCCAGAGCCCGCATACTCTATACAAATGCCCACCACCCTCCTATTAAACACCACTGATGGACTGAAGTGTTTCTAGTGAAGAACATCTTAGGGCATGTGTAGCACATGCACCGATATTCATTATGAAATGGTAATGTACAGAGAACCTCAGCTAGAACAGTCAGGGGAGGACATTTAATAGATTCAAATAGAGAGTCCTGAATTATTGTTTCTGTCCACTGGGAAGCTGTTTTTAGCCGAGACTCCAATAAGAAAGCCTCTCTTCCCATCAAAACTAGTCAAATGTTATTCATATATTATGATAACATGAAAAATACAGTCCTTAGAAAAAGAATATTTTCCTGGGGTGAGGGGACTGGTTCAAGATACAGGAGAGAGAGAGAGAGAGAGAGAGAGAGAGAGAGAGAGAGAGAAATCAAGTGAGCTCTAAAGTTAAACAAGGAAAAAAAACAAGACAATCTTTCTCTGGGGTAATTAAATATATGTAGCACAGCCAACACATTATCGAACAATATATACAAGGGAGTCACAGAAGAGAACACACAAATGGCCTATAAGACTATAAAAGTTGCTTTATCTCAGTGGTAATCAAGGGAAAGGCTGATTAAAACACAGATCACAGTTAGATCAAGAATACCAATTAGATTCTTTAGCTCCTCTTCTCTTGACCAATTAGCTCTCTTTCCTCAAGGAATAATTATCTTGTTTATTCATCAGTCTTACTCGTTGTGCTGTTTCTCTCCTTTAAAAGTCTGGTAATCTTTGAGTATCAATCACGCTCATGAATGAAATCCTTGGTTGCTGTATTTAGGTGGCTCGGGCCAGTTTTGTTTCTGTTATGTCAGCCTGTTTCTTGTTTCCCCAGTAGACCTCCTAAATCGGAAAGCTGATGGTGAACTCTGCATGTGGAAAGAGGACAGTTTAACTGTCACATGGCCAGGCCTTGAACTGGATTCCTTGGAGAAAGACTTTGAGATGGGAAGGCACATGCAGACAGCACACGGGGAATGCTCCTGGGAGATACAGCAGGAAGGAAATGAGCATGGTTGCACTAAGCAGAGATAGAAGCTAATTCACAGCAAGTGGCAAATGGCACATCAGCTGATCCTACAAGGAGCTGTAGAGCTTTGATGGCCCTTAAGAGGTATTCCAACTTGAGGCAAAGGAAGAGGAACTTGTATATCTGAAGTCAATCATTAGCCACTGACTGCTCCTAGAATGGGGATGTTACCTTGGATAAGGCAGTTCCCTTGAGAAATCTCTAGTGAAGGTTCAGCAGTGAGCCATGAGCTCCAGATAGTTTCAGCATTCGGGGGATGGATGTGTCAGTGCTAATAGAGGATCTGTTTATGACACCACAGTATCCAATAGGCCAATCATTTGTGTCTCTCAACCTTACTTGCTTTTTATAGCAAGGTTCTTACATTGGAGAACACCTTCTGTAGAATACTGAGTCTGGTGTCCTGGGTGTTAGTTTCAGGTATAATCTGAAACTAGCTGCTATACACTGAAGGCAAGTAGAGATCAAAGAAAGAGGCAGATCACTCCAGATTGGTAGGTGGAAGGCTTAATAAGAAAGGGGACTTACACAGGAGGCTTGCCTAGGGTGGCTGCAAAATGAGTAAGTCTTTGCCAGAATTATAAAAGTTTATGTAGAAGCCTTTATGAGGTTCAGTCATGTATACCATCCAAATGGTCTTAATAACAACTTACTATCTCAAGGCTATGTTCTTGGGGCAGCTTCTACTGCAGGGAACGCAAGCAGAGAACACATTCCAATAACAGGGGGTGGGGGTGAGAGCTTTGGATGGCCTGGGTCCATCTCTGAGTTCGACCAGTAGTCATGCTTTCTCCGTGACCTCCTCTAACACTGGGGGACTTACAAGAGAAGCTTTAGTGACATAAGTACAGCCTCTACTGCTGCAGTTAATCTTAAGGTCATAAATGATGATCGTCCTCTTCTCTCATTACCCATTCCATATTTCTGTTACTCTTTGCTGGCATCTCTATTGCTATAAAGTTGATTTACAGAGGGAATGCACAGTCTTGACAGATGCTAGACACATTTGAGGTATCTGTATAATCTTTAAGCAAGTGAGACCATGATCCTTTAACAGAGGCCTAATGGGTCACCTGTGCAAGCCTAATGGGTTCAAAGGGATCTACATACACACAGGTATCCCCATCCAAAGTCATAGGGCCCACTCCATCCTATTAGATGTAATTTTAGCATAGAAGGCCTGACAGTGCTGAGAACTGAACCTTCCCTAAATCTCTGCTACTCTATGATAAAGCCTGCTTTTTCCATCAGTGTCTGTTCATGATGCAGGAGGTTTTCTTTAAGAACTGTAAAGAGACTCTATGACTTTTATATATTGCCTTGGATCAGCAGTGAATCATCATCATTGTTCAATAAATCCATTAATCAAATGTACTCAACAACTGCTTCCTGATTCCATAGTCCTTGCAATTATCTTTTCTATCATTCTTCTCAAGCACCGGAAATACTGAGCATCAGCCAGTTTATCCCAGCTATTATCCCTGATAATATGCCAAGGTTACCTATATTCTATTTTCCACCAATAATTGCCAGTCAGCTGATAAAAGACTCAGCACTGAAATTCCATTTAATCTTTGTCTCCTACACCAAACCTGGAACTAAATATTTTGGCTTGGTTTCCATGGTAAGAGACTCTGAGGTGTGGAGTGTCATGCAGAAGGTGGACTGGGAAGTGGTCTCAACAGGGGGACTATAAGAAAGTGAAGAAGGATTGGGCCCATAGAAAAGCTACCCCTTCGCGTGGTTCCAAATGGACCCTTAGTTGATCCTATGGGGAGCTGTGGCACTTGGATCGACCTCCAAAGTAGTCTCAAGTTGAAGCAAGATGGGCGAGATTCTATTTCTGTATCAATCAGTTATTATTCCTATCTCGCCTCCTCCCAGGGGATAGTTTTGGGTGATACATTTCTCTGCCTCTGACAGCAATTCCCTAAGAAGAACACAGAAGTGACCTTTCAGCAACCAATATTCTCAGCTGTTCAGGGATGGATGCAATGTCCCTAATGAGAAAATCTAGGGGGAAATACAATAAACTACAGATATACAAGTCAAAATTTGATAACTTTTGACATATTAATACACCGTGGAAACTATTACCACAATCCAGATAACGAACATAGCAACCAACCTCAATAGTTTTTACATGCCCCTTTGTAATTCTCTCCTGCCCCACCCCAGCCCCAGGCAATCATTGATAGGCTTCCTGACACTGTGGATTAGTTTTTATTTTCTAAAATTTTATGTAAATGGAATCATATAGTTTGTACTCTTTTTGTCTTGCTTCTTTTACTCAACATAATTATTGTGAGTTTCATCCATTTTGTTGCATTTACCCATAATCCATTTCTTTTCTGCTGAGTAGTATCCCATCACATGGATATCTCACAATTTCTTTATTTCCACTTTCTCACTGACGAACATAGGGTTACTTAAGGTTTTCTTTTCTTTGAAGTAAAATCATAGGAGTGGAATGACTGGGTCATATAGTGGGCGGAAATTTATTTAAATTTGTTTAATTTAAATTAAATAGCCAAGCTACTTTCCAAAGTGGTTGTATATTTCACATTATCACCAGCTATGTATGAGAACTTCTTGCTTGACATCTTCACCAAGACTTGGTAAACCTCAACAGTAGCCATTCTCTGACTATGTAGTAGTACGTTATTGTGGTTTTAATTTGCATTTCCCTTATGATTAATGATGTTGATCATTTTTTTCAGGTGATTATTTGCCATAAATGATAGATAGCACCTGAAAAAAAATGTTAACCTATCATCTGAAAAAAAAATTTCACAAGTTTTTCAGACATTGGACATAAGGTAGTGCAGGATCACTGAGAAAGAGAGGTTAATGGGGTGAATCATACAATTGCCTCAGTTTACCAATGGCAGAGCAGGGAGGTGACCAAACCCAGACTCTTACATCTATCTTCTCTTCTCAGAAAGATTACTGGGCTCCACTGGGTCACTTATCTGAAGTCTAATATCTGAAAAACTTGTCAGAATTTTTTTCAGGTGATAGGTTAACATTTTGGTCAAAATAAGAAACCTATCGGCTTTTAACACATATTAAAGGAAATCTGGCCATTCCGTCAGGTGGTTCGATTTCTTTAGTGTGATGTTTCTCAGAATATAGTGAGCAAAAGAAAAATCTCTTGAGAAATTTGTTTCAAATACATTCTCATGTCCTGCCTCAGAATTTCAGTTAAGTAGATCTGGAGTGGAATCAGTTATCTGAATTTTAATAAGTCCATCATGCAACTGTGATGCAGGTGGTTAACAGACCATAATCTGAGAAACTTGTTTTTGAGACTATTTTTCCAGTTTAACTTGAGAAAAAATGACTGAGCTGCATGCATGTGTTGGGGAGAGCAGAGACTTTGGCAGTGTTTCTGTTGTTCATTCTTTGATTAATTACCATGATTATATCTCCATTTTTCACTCCAACCTTGAGTGCCTTCTTATCCAGAGTTTGAACCTCTGCATAGACTAATAGAATGAAAAAGAGCCTTCATGTGCAATGTAGCCATTCTCTGTGTTTGCTCCATGTTGCTGCCTCAGCTTTATGCTGTCATTATGATCCCATCTGTTCTCCATCTTCCAGAAATTTTTCAAAAGCTCTGGGTTGCTAATGACCTTTGTCCCATTCTCAGATTGCTATGAATCTATTTCTTTATAAATATTTCATTTTCATTTCAATTGAATTTGGGAGGAATAGAATAAAAATAGACTCCATTCATATCTTCAACCGTAAGACACACGATTTTTAAATGACAGTAGAAATAATATTTTAAATGAGTGATCTCATTATGTGAACTATGAATTTCTACATGTTCCCACAAAGGCAATAATATTTGTATAGTCTTAATAATAGTATTTGCATTTTCTGCAGTGATGAATTCATTTTATAACATTTTATATTTATCATATAATTTTATACTTAGAGCATCCAATTTACAAAGATCAATGTTTTTGATCTATTTTACTAAGTTACGTTAAATGACTTACTGAAAATCATACACAGGCAGGAATAGTATTCAAAGTTTTCTGATTTTAGGATCATTGATGTTTACTCCTGTGTTTTTGTTATTGCTGTTGTTGTTGGCTTTTAAACTCAGATTAATTGTAGAAACATTTACTGCTACTAAAGTCTATACAGGTGCAAAATTTTGAGGGTGAATAAAATTAAATAATTCTATTGGGGATTTTGATTCATCCTATTGATATTAATAGCTTAGTTTTCTGTCCTATAGTCATTACCACATGCTAAGCATTGAGAGAAGTAATATCTATAAAATAACATTTAGTCTTCACAAGAATGCCACGAAGTATGAATTATTACTATTGAAATTTTACTGATGGAGAAAGTGAAGTACCGAATAATTCAGATCACACAGCTAGAGATTATAAGAGCTCAGAACCAAATCTAGGAATTTTCCTCCAAAATCTGTTCTTTTAACTCTACACTACACTGCCTCTTATGTTGAAGAGTCCTCTGTATGTAATCTAAAGAATCACTTTTTGTTTAACAGTTCAATGGTATAAATACTGTCAGAGGATGCCTTAAACAGTCTGCTTCACAAGGATACAATTCCATCAAACTCTTGATTGCTATCTTTAGTGACATTAATGAAACTGATTTTTGCAGTCATTGTTACTTTTAGTCATCTTCTTGTTATTTAAGTATTAGGTTTAAATATTAATCTCTATTACCAGTCAAGAGACATTCTATCAGGATCTTAACTTAGCAATAAAATACAAAAGTGTACCTAGGAAATTATTATTTCAATATCTCATACTTCAAAGCAGTTTTCTGTGTATTTTAGCAGGATTGCTTATCTTAGTCTTTGATATTGAGTCCACCTCCCTTTTTAATCCAGTTTTACTTTGTAACTGCAAGGTGTCCAATGGAGTAGTTGACAAGTGACCATTGAAGAACTTTAAGAAATTTAAATTTTAAAAGAGACTTAAACTAAAAGATTGGTTGAAGACACATCTAGTCTTAGAACTGGCACAAAAAAAGTATGCATGGAGCCTCCAGTTAATGGATTAAATAACTGCATCACAGTGACTCTTGAAAGAACATTACAGGAGATAAAAATAGCTATGTTATAGAAGAAAAGCCAACTATTAGTATGATTACCAATATCCAAAACTATCTAGAGAAAGCAATCTTCGTAAGTCACTAATACTGCAAAATAAACAAGAGCTGGAGGTAAGCAAATGTTTCAGAAGGACCTCATACACATACTGAAGATCTAGAGATGGCCCATTATATTCAATGAAACAGAGATATATAGAAAAAAAAATGGAAAGAATTCTTACCTAGGATTAGGAGGGATTTTTCCATAATCTTAAAACACCAAAGGATCTCCTACGGTCAGCATACTGCTACATCCCTACATGGTGAGTTTTCTGGGCCCTTTTATTTCTGTAATGGCAGCACCTAGCATTGATGGCAGGTATCAATGTGTGATGAAAATTCATTTATATGAAATAAATTTATGTTGCTGGTTTTGCAATTAAATTCATATGGTATAAAGTAATAAGAATATATGTTTTACAGTTACTGACTGGGATAAACATATTACTTTAAAATATATGGTTATTACTCCTTCCATTTTCTTCTGCTAATGTTTATTGCCTCCTAAAATACATATTTTCAAAGAGCATCTGAATGTATTTCCACTGCTTTATTTACAAGTAAATATATCTAGTAAGAGAGATAAATATCTGATTGCATATTTCCAAATTCCCAAGTATCTCATTAACTTGCTCCTTAAACAAAGTACAGAAGCATCTGTTTGTCACTTAATGTAACTATAACATGGTTTTCCCAATAGCAAGAGGCAATTTTTCCAGCCATTAATGGAGACCTAAACTTATAATATTCTGGCTTTTGTGAGATAACACAGGTCTTCAGAACAATGAAAATTTGTTATAAAAAAAAAAACTAAAAATAATGCTATTATAAGTGAGCTGAAATTCAAGGTATGTGATTTAATCTGATTTTTTTTTTTTTTTTAGTTTTATTATTTCTCAGAAATCTTTGTGTTCTAGATAATCTCTTAACATAACATTTACGTAAAGGAAAGAGGACTGGACTCTGAGTCAGAAAATGTGGATGTGTTCTTGGGTAATTATCATCAGTAAAATGAAAAAGAAAATTGGATTAGAACACCTCTTATCGCCATTCATAAAAAGCTTGTTATATAATATTAATATAATTAACATAACATAATATATAATATAATGCAAAACCTGATATATAATCAGCCAGCTAACTGTAGAAAATAAGGAATGAAATATAGATGTAGAAGAAAAGCAACTGATTGAGACCTAGATCCAGCTCCATCCTATATTCGTAATATAATCTTTGAAAGTCATATGAGGTGTCTCTGGACTTCGGTTTTATCATCTGTAACATGGCCAAATAGTTTGGTCCAGATGAGCTCCAAAGTCTCTTCCAGCTCTCAAAATCATGTTCGTATGATTTATTTTGAGACATTGGGTTGCTTCCCTCAGATTGAATCACTTTGTTGATTTGGACAAGGTTAAATGGTTGAGTAGTTTTGAAATCAGAAATGATTTAGGAGGGTGAATTGTCAATACAATTACACAACTCAAAGTTTTTTTTCAAGTAGATCACATCTTGAGCCAGAATTGGTATCCAGCAGATGGCACTATGCCATCATCATGGGGCCAGCCAGCCCTTAAGTGTAGGCACTCTTCTCTCAATCAACAATCTTAATCATTTACGGTAATTAACAGTGCCACACTTTTTTTTTCTTTATGATTATAAGATGAGCTTGATACTTTCTAATTTGAATAATTATGCTCCATTTAATTTTCCTCTTCGTTGTCAGGTGGATAAAAGCTAAAAAGAGAGTTTGCTAGTTTTAAGATTTGTATAAATAATGAGCAGAGGTAAAAAAGTTATCTGTCCTCTGATGGAAAGATGATTGAGTCTCACCTTCTCAGAAGACTGCTGGACCCAACAATGAAACTGTGAACTCTATGAAGACAAGAACCATGCTCGTTCGTGTTCATATGCTTATGCTCTTGCTTACTAGGAGGTGCTTAATAAAGCTGTTGAGTGAACTAGAAACCATATGAGTACCATTGAACATAAGATATGGAAGAATGTAAAGTTGGTAATCTGTAGAAATTTTCTAGTAATCGTTTCAATTTTCTAAGATAAGTAGGAGGCCAAGTGATCATCTGAGAATAAAGATGAGGGAGGAGGGTGTTAGAAGTTCAGAGGTCAGGGAAGTTGTGAAATGTTTTATAAGAGAGTAGGGGGAATGAATGAACTATACTAGGGTTATATGGTATGATTACTGACCAGTGTTAAGGATAAGCTGAAGTTTTTGGTTCTGATTTAAAATGAGAACAATAAATTTGTGAATTTATCACCAGCTACATTCATAGGCTTGGAGTAGGCAGCAAGTTTGATATAGTCATGGTCGAGATTTATCAGGCAAGGTTCATGGAGCAGAATAGAGACAAGGGAGTAAGCTTATAGGCAAGGGAATGATCATAATGACTGACCAGAGAATTCAAGGTGATTAAAGAAGAGAGAGAGAATGTTAAGAGATAAAAATGAGGAAGTATCAATGAATTGGAAGTTCTGGTCGGGTTGAATGATTGTTGAAGTAGTGGATGAATCAGGTAAAGTGAAAGGTGGTGGTGGGCAGCAAGAATCGTATAAAATTGAAATTATGAGGAGATCTCAGTTATTGTCAATGCCAAATTCCAGGATATGTCACTCACTCAAGTTAGAGTCAGATGAAGGAGATTATCAAAGGAGAGAAGTCCTAGAAAGTAAGAGGTCAGGGTGTTGGAAGTATCATCTAGATGTGTCTTCAAATCGATAGGAAGACAGTCAGGATTAATAATCTTGAGCAAAAAATATAAATCATCAAAAAATAAAGAAAAATAAGACAAGGGGCTCTTAGGTGATAGCAACAATGTCGATGATACAATTCAATGAGATGATAGTCAAAGAAAGAAAATTTTAGGAAGGAGGGAAGAAGAGTAGTTTGAAACCAACCATGAAGAATAATAAGGACATTTCTTCAACCTGTGGCCACAGCTAAGATACAAGTCACCACTTGAGAGGTTTGCAAGGAAAGTGAGATCATCAGAGGAGATCTGGATTTCTATTAAAGCAAGAAGTTGAAAGAATCGTATATAGAGAGCAGGTAGCATATAGGTAGCATGTAGGAAGAGCATACATGAGATTTAGCCTATAATGAGCCATGACGGCCAGGGAATACAGTGAAAAATGTTTCAGAATTTGTGAAGAGATGACAAAAAAGGAGCAGAACGGGGCATAGCAGAACTTTCTTGGCATTGATGTAAGAGATAAGGGATGACCTAAAAGTGATAAACATAAAAAGGAAAAATTAATGTAGTAATATTTATAAATCCTTATAAGTTCAAGACAGATAATAATGGGGAAGGCTCTGGTTTGGGTGTAAGGTGGAGAGTAGATTTTGAAGCTCTCGTTGATTCCTGTTGATGGATGCCACGAGATCTATGGAAGCTCAGGTTTAGTCCCATTTTGTGAAACCCTGCTGCCCCACACTGATGCGAGTAGAAGCCCCCTCCCTTATGTTGAGGTTCACTCTTGATATGATACCTGTTAAGAGAAGGGTGACCCAAAACATCAGTGCACAGTTGCTGCCTTGAAGGCTGATAACAACAGAGTGAGAGTGTTTCAGGAAGTCACTTGTCACTTTCTGCATGGTCGGGGCCTACTCTGCAGTGATGATGGTAGAGAAGGCCAAGGTGAGGCACAGTTCCTCCACAGAAAAAAATCCAGTTTCTCTTTCTGAAATTCCTATTATTTGGATTTTGGGTCTTCATGGAATGATCTTCTAATTTTCTTGTTATTTTTCTGCATTTATTTTGTATATTTTGTGTTTTTTTTCTGAAAGATTTGCCTCTTTTTTTTCTATATTTGTATATATTATGGGGGTGATATTTGAGACCTCTTCCCCCCCCAAAAAAAAGAGCATCTAGTGTTTATTTTATGGATACAAGACTGTCCTTTTTTCTCCCAGAAGATATCATGTCTCTGATGCATTCTTTTTCATGAGTTGTCTCTGTTTCCTTAGAGTTTTCTTTTCTTTTTTAGGCACTAAAAAGCTAGTTATAATCTTTGTGTAGTGGGGGAAAGCATTTCAAGTGATGGGCTTAACCAAAGGACACTGAATAAGGACCCAAATATTTTTGCTGGACTTTTGCTCAAAAGCAATCTCTGTTGATATTTTTCTTGGGCCATTCAATTTTTCCAGAGAAGAGTATTTCAATATTCTCAGGAAGTGAAAAAGTAAAAGGGATCTAAAGTATATAAACTTCAATCTAATTTCTGTTTCTAATAAGATATGTTAGCCTTCATCTTGCACTGTGTCCTTATTCTCTCTAGTTATAGTTGCATAGAGTAAGTGTTCTGCCGTGGTGGGAGAATGGGTAGTTGTCTAAAGCACAGATGAAGAAAAACTTCTGAGAATTCTAAGGGGGTTTCTTAAGGAGATGCGCAACAAACATTCTCATTTTCGCCCTACCGCTTGCCCCGAGATCCTGAGATTTCCAGAGCTATTTGTTCCTTAGCCTTGAAGGATTCTGCTCTGTCATTCATCTCGTTTCTAAATGCCATTATGTTCTGCCCACCCGGATTTCAGGTTTCTCAGCCCTCCGAAGCCTCTTACTGTTAATAAATCTCCTCTCCAACCTGTAAGTGTATTGATGTTTCTCGTTTGCCATGGTCTCCTCTCCTGTGCTTTTTTACTTGGGGTTCATTCTTTTTTTCATTCCTGTGCTACTTTTTTTAGTAGGAATTTTGATAAGGCAGGTCGGCGTGTGTGTTTAAGTTCCCCTGTTCTTATATTCCTTTTCCCCCAACAAGAAATAGAATCTGTATTGTAATGTGAAGACCCTTGCTAGGGCACCCATTGGAGTGATTATGGCCTAGAGTAATGTAATTTTCATGTGGTTATATTACTAGTGATGATTTAGTTGTCACGGCTCTAAAATCCACAGATAGAACCAGGAAGACAATCCGTGGATTTTGCCTTTTTCTCAAAGAAGGGATGATTTACATTCCTGTTCTTTTTAATCCTATGTAATAAATGTCATTATTGACATTTTACAGTTTCCACTTGAACTTTGGACGGTAATACAAAAAGGTGGCTAAGTCAAGAAGAACACATTTGTCCCGGGTCCCTTGGAATCCAGAGACCATTTTCTTGACACTATTCCATACATTCTCCTTGATAAACTCAAACTGTAATACATTATAATTTAATAAATTTGCATGAAAATATAATTACTATAATTTTGTGTCACAAGTAGGCTGATTACGTTTAGCATGTTATAATCTTATAAAATATTATAATTATATAATATAAATATTAAATATTATACAATATTAAATTATTATGTGACATCACACTAATGACTCAAACCTTCCAAGTGCCTGTACTATAAAATCTCCTCAACTGGTAATTTCTAGATTGCTTTCTTAGATGTCCTTTGGGCAGGTGGTGGTGATGGTTAGGCATGGGGGATGGAGCAGAAAGAAGAAGAAAAGTGGAGTAGAAATGTGAGAACATGGACTGCATGCTTAATTTATGCCTTTGCATCAGATCCAGGCGAGACTAAAAATAAATAAAATAATCTCAAAAAAAAAAAAAAAAAGGAATATATATATAAGCTGTCTTAAAACCAATGTAAGTATTTAAAATATTTGCAAGTAAATTTCCTGACAGAGGCAAGACAAATGTGGTGCCATAGTTTAAGAATCCTTGGGAAGCAGCCATTAGTCTTTCTACAAATTGAATTTACATGCTTGTATATTCCATCAGTGCTTCCCATCAAATCTGTCACATCCTAAAGGGCATTACAAAACAAATGTTCTTCTTCTAATGAGTTTTTCATTTTTTTGTCTTCTATGTTTCCCTGCTCACATTCTTTCCTCATCAACAAGGGCAACACATTTGTTCTTTAAAATAAATTTGAATTGAAATTCAAGAAGAGTGGATGGTGAAGGCCTGGCAAGGTAAATAATTCGATGAGACATAAAAATAATGAAATTTCAGCCACTTTCACTGGAGCTTGAAGGTTTAATTCTACTGAGAAATATAGGAGAAAGAAAAATTGGCAACAATAAGTAAAAATGGCAAGCTTAATCCTTACTAAAGCAGAAAGTAGAATGATTTACTAGTGGAAGCTTTCGAGTGTGAGCCAGTGATTTCAATATTCTTTTTACTATAGTAACTAGAATCTGGATTGTGATCTATTTTTACCGCTGTTGTTTCGCTTTTCTTTTCAAATGTGTAAAGAATGTGAGGAGGAAAATCACTTCAAATAGGATCATGTTCATGACAGAATTCTACGTCTACCTACCCTGTTTCTTACAATAAAGACCCCTGCTCAAGAAGAAACACTCCTGTGTTCCTAGAATGTTCATTTGTTTCTTTGCTTCTCTCCTATTTTCAGAATATTGTAAGATTTGTCTCAGAAAATTACCTAGAAATTAAAAAGGCATGAAGTTAAAGATATTTTTTCACCATCATCAATAACACATTGAGTGCGTATTTTGGCACTGTGCAAAGCACTTTACATAAATAATTTGGTTTAATACTAAAAATTACCATTTTAGGAATACTATTATTCCTAAATATATTCACCAATATATTTTTAAGAAATATGAGGTTTAAAGGTTAAACAGCATGCTCAAAGTCGCATAACTGAGATGTTAGGCAAGTCCCTCTGAGTATTAATCACTAATAAGAATTTAAATTGAATCTGCAACAATATACTTTTTTAGTACAGTCCATTAACTTAAAATCAACTAATAGTGAACTTGAAAAACTGCCAGTTCAAGCATCTATTAAACTCTGTTTAAGATGTTAGTAATTTAATGAGCTTAATTAGAAACAAATTAGTCATACTTGGAATAAATTATTCCTTTTGGAAAAGGCCAACTTAATAGCCCGAAGGAAATTAATGATATTTAAAACTTGGGCCACAATTGAGACAACACATTTGTCTTGTAGAAAGTATTCGCTGCTCCGTTCACGTTCGAAGAGTCTAAAGAACTCCAAAAGAAAGACCAAAATGTGTCTCCTGACCCAAATTTGTATTTCCCTTTGCTTAATTAACATATACCTCAGGAGTATAGAGTTGAACTGGCATTAGACGTATTGCCGAAGGTACAGATAAGCATGCTGTAGACACTCAACAAACAATGTGTTTATTCATAAAATATATTGTATAGAAAAATGGTTGTTATTCAGTCAGAAAATGTTACATCTGTTGACGAGCTTTTCCTTTCTGAATTAATCTCATCTTTTGGAAGACTAGACTTCAATGAGGCATGGTGATAGCTAATGAAACAAAGGAAAGCAGGAAAACAAACCGAAAAAAACTCTGTATTCGTTAGTCAAAGTGAAAAAGCAAAAGTCAATTTAATTTCCTATAAGTCTCTCCTTTATTTCCTCTTTGAAGTTGATTATTTCTGAATTCTTTGTAACAAGAGAGTGTTAGATTACTCGTTTTCTGAGAATAATAAATGTGTCATTTGCCATTTAAATATTAAAAAGCATCTAAAAACAATAGTGACCATCATTTTGGAGCATTTCCTGTATGCCATCCACTGTGAGAGTTTTATTGATGTAATTTTACTTTACTTTCATCCTCTTGAAAACTGCTAGAAATATTTATCTATCATGGGTATACTATTCAGTGTTACAGGTTGCACTCCCACCCACACTATGGAAAAGATTAGAAAACAAACAGGATAAATATCAAGATTTGGAGAAAGTATGCTATGTCTGTCTATAACAAAATGTGCCAAATTAAATGAAAATCTGGCATAAAGATGCCGAGACCGCAAGCAGAGTGTAGCTCCTGCAGTCTGAACTGTCAAGTTTAGTGGGTCAGAACACAGATGTGTTGAGTTCACTGACATCAGCCTTTCCATACAGGCCCAAACAGCTCCTTCTAATTTATAAAGATAATGAAATATATCAAATTGATCCTATTCATGGTTAGAAACGGTTACATTTACAGACAGAGTACTATGGCCTTATTCTCGTCAGACTTGTTCTATTAAAATCAAATCAGAGCAAAATGTGTCTGGGTAAATCTTCAAATGTATTTTGTCCCCAGTTTTCTTAATTTTGGACGAGAAATGTGTAGTTTCTACTACGTGGCTTCTGGGATCATGCAGTGCAGAGAGAAATTTATGCACCTTGTGATTAATTAACTAAGCATAATTAACTGAGTTAGGAATATTATTTTTCCCATCTCCACTGTTCCTGTTTCAGAACAGAAACAAAAATAAATGCCTAAAAGATTTAGCCTTGATTAGAGTCCTGTCATGTCTCTAGCAAGACGCTTTACATAAGAAAAAACAATCAAGAAATAAACACCATTAGCACTAATAACCATTTCTTATCTTCATTGTTTGTAATGTGATTTGGAAGAGAGGGACTTCTCAATTCTTGTAAGTAAAAAAAAAAAGCATGAAATACTAGATTACTTGTTTTGTAAAAATAATAAATGTATTGCACTGTTTGTCGCTTAAATATTAAACACATCTAAAAAGAATAGAGGCTGTCATTTGTAGACACTTGCTTTGTACTATGAGAGTTTTATTTATATATTCTCACTTAACTTTCACCATCATGGGAGTAGTTAATGCCCCATGAATCAGCAAGGAAAATGAGAGCTTGGGAGGTAGAACACTTTGCCCAAGGTCAACCAACTAGTAAGTGATGGGCCCTGGTACTAAACCACAGTTGCCTGAGCCGCAAATTTATTTTCTTTATGGCTTTACTATACTTGTTCTTATCAAGAATTTGACTCACATAAATCTATTGATTTAGATCTCCTGTAATTCCTATAAACCACTCGATGTTTCTAGAGTCTTAAATAGACTCGAATAATGTAATTTCACTAGAAGATGTGTGTCTGGTTGTTTCTCTTTTTTAAAAGGTACACTTTTAAATTAACTATAGAAAATTAGAATAAAAATCACTATGTATTTTTCTTATTGTGATTTTAAGATGTCAGTTTATCTGTTCTAGAATGTCTTGGATTGTTGTTAGAGCCTGTTTGCAAAGTTGCAGACGTTTGTTTTCAGGTCTAGTCCCAATCGTGCTTTTCCCATGAGCTTTACTATTTTTAGTGGTGTTTTTTTTTTTTGAAAATGCACCTAACATGTTTGAGAAGCATAATATTTTAAAGTCAAGCTATGAGCATTGTTCTAGTACTTGGGGAATTTAAAGCACATATATTTATTTTAATTTATATTTTTTCTACTTTCATGCTTTTTTTTTTAAAAGGGGGCTCATTTATTGTCACTGAATCAAATGTACAAAAAAATTAGAAAATGATTCCCTCATGCTATTTGTTTTTAAGCTTCTATGTTACACTTTGACATATGTCTGTGATACATTTTTTAATTTGTCTTACGTGCGTTTTGTTTGGAAGACATTACAGTACTTCTATTAATATTGACATTTAAGTTCTTATAAATAGTTTATACTTTCATAGTAATCCAATTTAAGAATGGAATTATATCTGTTGATTCCACTTATGCTGGAAAGTAATTTATGATATATTTACTTTATTCTTCTCACTTCAATTTTTTTTCTTGCTAATACAGTCTGGGAAATTAAAAATAGTATTGAAATAAGTTTTATTTTTAAACTTAATTTTTGCTAAAATGTGTTTTGTATTTGCAGTTTATCTAATAAGAATATTAACAGATATATCAAAATATATACCCATAATAATTATTCAATTTTTATAGTCGATTTATATGCCATATATATTTGGTTCAATAACAAGCAATTTTTTTCTAAATCTTTGTGAGTCATTATTTCTTAACTTATTTCATCTGTTATTTAAATTTAAGTAATTCTTTCAATAAAGAGACATTTTAAACCCAAATGTACTTTCCTCTCTATAGGACACTTCTCAGTATATTCAAAAACATTATGCAACTGATGTACGTAAAATGTCTTAACTCCTCTGGTGTTTATATTAGAGAAAACTTTTAGAAGTTGGATTTTCATAGAAAATTGGACCGTGCACAAAATCAATACAAATGTTAAATAAGCATACTAAAAAATTACCTGCTTTACTAGCAAAGCAATCAACAAAATATCCAATTTTATGTCTCAAATAGGTAAATATTTTTAAGTGTTAATATTGAGCATTGACCTGCACTTAATGATAGGAACCTTCTCACACACTGCTAACAGATGTCAAGCTGTTATGTGTTTTTGATGGGTTATTGGGCGTCACATTTCCAAAGACTTAAATATGTTTAATCCTTCGATTTAATCATTCCACTTCAAGCAAATTCCCCTAAGAAAACTGTCTTAGATTGTTGTATTTCTACGCCCATCAGCTGTTTTTTATAATACCAAAAAGAGGAGACAGCAAAAGGCCCAGCAATTGGGAAAAGGTTAAATAATAATTCATATAATAAATTAAATGTTATGAATTATTAAAATGCTAGTTTGAAGACTACTTGATGACATTAAAAAGAATAAACAAAATAATGTTGAGTGAAAATACCGAAACAGAGTTCACAATATAATTTGATCCTATGATGAGAAAAATACAGTAAGGATCAACAAGTTGGTCAGATTCAGAGAGCACACTACTCAAACTGTGGTTGAATTCGCCTCCACACTATCCTTTTAAATAAAAGTGAAAAAGGCATCATTTCCATTAAAAATTTTTATGCCTTTCTTTTGAAATACACTTCGGTTTATAAATGTTACAGAAAAATCTTGTCTACTCTTCTTTGCCCATTTCCTTCAGAGACAATAATTATTCCTTAATATTTGACATTTCTATATTTCCAAAAATTGGTCCAGCAGTTTGATCCTTTTTTTTTCTTTCTTTTCATAGTCAAAATGCTTAACCTTGTAATTCTATAAAGCTTTTATAATATAGTTTTAGTTTAGATTCTGATTTCTCTATCTTACATAATTATGGTTCTACTTTTTCTGTATATCCTAACTCTGAACTTCCTTTTCTATAGTTCTTTCTTTCCCTGCAACTGTGGAAGCCATAACATTCCCATTTTCTTTGGTCCTTTCTTTTTAAATGTCTCTGAATATCTATCTCCCTATCTTTCTAATATTTCCTCACAATTTTACATTCTTCCAAAAGCTTCAGATGGATCTGTATCTTCTGCAACATTTTTTTTTCCTTCCAACACTAATCCATACTCTGATTTGTTGCTATAGTTTTGCAAAATATTATATATTTTGATCATTTTACTACTTTGGATCTATTTGTTGATTCTTCTCCATCCAATCCTCTTAGCTTATTCTATATTAGTTATTTTCAAGATAACCCTAAGCAATCGTTATGTAATCAACTCTTTCATTTTCTCTCCCAATCTCATCACCATCAGCCTACCTTCCAGACAGTCACCATTTATTGCATAGCAGATAATAATTCTAAAATTTATTTTACCCTCTTCCCAGCACATTTCTGAACTTTCCATGACCCCCATAAGGTTGAACATGCTGATCTTCATAGCTAGAATGTCACCATCTATTCCTTAAGTAGTAGCAAGAAAAAGCCTACTAATTCTCCAAGTTCCAATCAATGTTATGCCTTTGATAGACTCTTCTTGATCTACCATAGACAAAAGCGTTAAATTCTCTTTGTTCCCATGGCTTTTTTTTCTTTACTTCTAAGAACTGTATTAAAAGTTATCTCTGTATCTTTTCCTATCTGCAAAATAGACTCAGATAATTTTTTCCCAATGCTCTCTTTTGTGATAATATTTTCCAGTCCCAATTTCAAACAAATTTCACCGTTTTGCAAGGACTATTTGTACCACAAAAATGTCTTGCTAACTAAGTCACTCTGCCTCCTCTATTCATTGCTTCATTCCTGTTGAGTATAAATTGAATCTTTAACCTTTGCTGTCTGGGTGGAATTAAATTCTCCCAGCAGTCCTTTTCTTTGTTTTTGAATACTTTCTCCATAATAAATGCAATTTCCTGCTGATTAAATTGCATTGAACTCCTCCACATAAGATTTTTTAAATTAAGTTCAGCAAGAAAAAAATGAAATAAATATCAGTGCAAAATAAAATGATCTATTGTTACTCATTTCCTTTTAAATAAATATTTATATAATTTTGTTCTTGCACTGGAATTGAAAAATATTTTTTTACACAGGGCATCTTCCTTTCCAAAATGGGTGGATGACAATGTATCAAGAAGTTTAAATATATGAGCAGTGAACAAAATGCCAATACATTTGGTCAGAACTGCAAAAAACTGTTGATTATTTTGAAACCTGCAGAGTTGCTTAAAATTTTCTTTCAGACCTCCATCATGCGTCGTTTATGGTCCAAGTTTGGCACCTGAACGTGGCTCACTACAGAAGGTCTAGTTAGTGACTTTTCTCTGAATCTCCAATTCCTCAGAAAGACCTAAAGAAGAAAACCCTTATTTTGCCATATTTTTCAATAATCGTGTAATATTCCATTCCTATAATGAATCCCTTATTCTACCATACTCATGGAAGTCCTACGTCTCTGACAGAACACTGACTGATACCATTATGAGAATCAGAAGTGGGTCTGGAAAGCAGAACCTTACAGATAGGAATGTGTAATTAATTCTCTTATCCAATTGCACTGAAAAGCATCCATGACCCTATTTTCATTGGTAAACTAGACACTGATAGTCCACAACATACGGTACCAAAAAGAATTATTTTTATCACCTATAATCAGATGCTAACAGATGGCCGGGCCTTGTGTGGCCAATTATTTGCTACCATAAAATAGTTTAGTTGAAAAAAAGGAGAATAATGGAGTTAATGGTTTGCTTCTTATGCACAGAGAACTTGGAAAAAGAGAATCATACGCTCAGACCTTTAAATTTTAAGCTCAAGTTTGAAGTAGGGGACAAGAGAAATTATATGGCTGCACTAAAATAAATCTTTTTTTCCTATAGCTTTAGAATCAAGATTTCTAAAAACTAAACTCTAATTCTAATCTATAGATGCCTGAATATTCAAATTAAATTGCCAATTTCACAGCCTTTCTTTCATTAAAATGTCAGAGATGGGAAACACGTGAGACCTGAAAATTAGGATGAAGATTTATGGATAGATTGTGATGCAGTTGAAGACCTTAAACCCCTAAATTCTACCGAGCTTCATCTACCTGTAAAAGCAAACTTCACGTGCCTCTCTGAGGTTAGTCTGTCCTTTCCTGAAAACCTGTAATCACCTCCAATGAAGCAAGTGCTTTGCTGAGGATTGCTGATCCTCTTCAGGTCCTATACATACTTCATCTCATTGTTTTTATCATTTTTAGTCTTACAGCTGGAATAAAATCCTGGCAGGATTCAGGAAGTCTGGCTAGGTACAATCCAGAGAAATCAACCTACACACAAAAAGGATTGCATCTCAATTTCGCCAATTTTTAACACAAACCTAGAGAATGTGTACGGGAACATAACCGAAGTGATCAAGGTGAAAGAAATATAATGTTGGATAAGATTGAGTATATTAATATAAGTGCACTATGGAGACATTTTCTATTCAGTGTGTTAGCTTGAGTGGCTGGGAATGGCTACAATAATTTCCTTAATCAGTATATTGAATCCTGGACTCAAAAAAGATCCACACTAAATAAACTTCAGATTTTAGAATTTCTTTGGTATATTCTAAAGGAAGGTAATTAAAGGTTTAGAAAGATTGAAATGCTGGTTGGAATTTTTCTGTAATATTTGCTTATTCACATCCTATCTGTAAGAGTCCTGAAGACAATTCCTTAATCAAGCCTTTGAGAAATGCTTTGGTGATGGTGCCCCAGAATCTGTAAAGAGCTCTGTTGGTAATCTTCTCTGCAGGTGAGAAACAACAATGGGGACTTTTACTATTGAAGTGGACTCTCTAATTCAATGAGGATGAAGAGATCTAAGAGTGACAGGTAGAAGCATTTAACGTCCAGAGAACAGGAAGCACAATGGGTGGCAGATCCAAAGCATTTATCTGAATGTGTCAGAATGGCTGAGCCACAGGAAGCTTTGATGTTATTCAAATAATCTTCATTTCTCTAGGAGTGAAATTCATTGGCAGCCCACTGACGTCTTACTTGATTTGTAAAACTGGAAAAGCTTCAGATATCATGAATGTAATTTTGACCTTAATCAGCCAAATAGAGGGTTGTGACACATTAACCATTTTTTAGAGCTGTGCCAGTTCACAAAATTGGAGCCCTTAGGATGAAATATGAGCTCTTTTTATGCCAAATGAATAGTAGAAGTGGGATCATGACTTAAGAAATTCACTATTCAATGTTCTCCATCTCTATGAAGCAATTAGCTTTTTTTTTTTTTTTTAATAAAATGATATTTGGAAGAGCCACTTATGGCACAAATTGCGTGATAACACATTGGTCTATGTGCACAAGATCTATATTGGGCATGCTATCCTGAAGTGATCTACATGCAGTGGTGTTTCTTCCACAGCTGAGATACTAGAAGTCCTAATCAGACCCATATGGAAAAAGAAGGAATAGGGGAAGAGGCATGCAGATCAGAAAGGAAGAAATAAATTTCTTGCTATATGCAAATGATGTAATAGTCTACGTGGAAAATGCCAAGGATTTCAAAACTTCCAACTTACTGCTGGACCTCCACAAACTCATGTGATTTCCACTAAAACTAGTTAGAAGGTTGATACCTTCAACCTTCAATCATTTTAGAGAATTCTGAAAAGTTAAATTGTCCATACCTAGGAACATCATCTTGTTGGAGAAAGACTTCTGTCTCCTAGATGATGAGTTGTGAATCTAAGTGAGATGGGCCAGCTCCATTAAGGCAATGTGAACTTGCTTGGTATTCAAATTATCTTTGACCCTTAGTGTATAATGAAGAGAAAGCTGACAACAATTAAATAAATATGGGGTAATGATACCTAGAGTTAATACGTTTAACTTTAGATTTATATAAGCCAGTTTGAAATTTTAGGCTCTACACTTAATATCTCTAATTTTGAACAAACTCTCTAAACATCAGTTTTCTAATATAGAAAATGAGCAGAATAACAGGGTTGAGGTAAAAATTAAATATATTATATAAATAGCTTATATATTTATATATATTATATAAATAGTTCAATGTCTAACACAGAGTATTCAAAAATATCTTAGTGGCTCCTTTTATTATTATCACTATTATTATATTTTTGTAATAAATCAGAAACTCATAGTAACTACAGGGGACATCATTACATGACTTCATAAGCTAAAATAATATCTGGCTTATCTTATTTCATATCTTTGAATTTTTTTGTCATCTTATTTTTCTCATACACTTCTGATGTATGTTATATTTCTCTATTTTATCCAGTATTATAAGCTACTTTCAACTATTTTGAAAAGAGAGGGATTTGAGCAGTTTGTTTTATAAGTTTATTCAGTTTCCAACCACACTGAGGAACACAGGTTCCCAAATTTGCATACGCCTCATTAGCTAGCTGGGTTACTCAGCTTTACCCTCTTTGTATATCCTTGGCCTCCCCTCAAAAGTTAATTCCATACTGTTTTTTTTTTCTAGTGTAGAGACAGCTTATAAAAAAGAAAATATTGCTAGAAATAAACCAGATGAAGTAAGAGCCCAAGAGAACTCACCTAATTATCCATGAACACTGAATTTTTTTGATTGAACCATTCAGTCTAATTGTATATTGAAAAAATACCTACAGAACAAATCTAGTATATATTGTATTAGAAATATCCGCCCTCATTAGAAAAACATTTTCCTTCATAACCAGAGACAAAGTAATTTTCAAACATTATAGAAACAATTTTTATAGAAAATATTATAGTAATGACGTAGTATTTACTATTCTGGATCAGTATATACTTGTAGATGGTAATTAACCCAAGCATCCGGATAAACACTATCATATGGAGAGAGGCACAAAAACAAAAACAGGAGATGGGGCATAAAGGGTTTACAAACAGCATTCAGTGTTGGGTTACCCATAACTAAGGTTGTTTAGTAATTTCAGGCATTTCTGTTAAAATAATATCATACAGAATTGAATTAATTTTATTACACACAATATGAAATTTTATATTTTTAAAAGCAAAGATATAAAGTTGTATAGTTCATTAGTTAATGTGACTTATAGACATATTGATAATCACTGACACTACTTAAAAAGGTAATATTGAATTTTTGAATAAACAAGGTTTTGGATGTTTTAAATGTTTATTTTAAAAATTTATACATACAAATTATTCCCTTTAAACATGTTTATTTGGATAGCTAAGACATAAAAGCACATTTCTCATCCCTTGAATTTTTTCTTTTGATAAAAATCTCTAGATACTGCAGTGCTATGCAGACTAGACCATGAGAGCTGTAGGCTTATTTTCCCTGGAATGTTAGAATGCATTAAAATTGATCTGAAAAAATCTCACATCTGAAACACATATTTTGTTCTCTATTTATGTTATCTACTGCTGTTGTGTCCAATATATTTGAGTTACAAGATTTGACAATTAGTATTCTACTTTTGAAGAGAACACTTTTAATCTGAAAGTGGAAAAGCAGAATAAGCAACAAACAAAAGGAGACATATTTTACAAGCAGACTCTTATTGCTGTTTTACAGTCTTCAAATATAATTGCTTTGGTGTTTTTTTAATCAAGGGGTTACGTTATGGAATGCTTACAGAAAAATTGCATCTTACATATATTTTCTTAATAGATGAGATTTGCTTTCCTTAATATTACTCTTACTGAATCAATTCATAGTTCCTATTTTGTAAAAAGTAAACCATACATTCTGTAGATAGCATGCATATATAAGTAAAAAAACTAAATTTCTAACTGGAATGTACTTTGATTTAGACTACTATACCTAGGAAGACCAGGTGCTGTAGGCGTAAAAAATAAAAAATAAGAGATTGTAAGCTGACAAGGTCCTTGAAAACTGTGAGGTCAACCAAGGGTTGCCTCGCCTAAAAAAAAAAAAAAAAAGGAAGAAAATGATTTAGACTATTAAATTATCCACATCCATATCTAATTATGAGGTTGCCCAGATGTAAACAAAGCAGTAATATTTACATGTATTATCTTATGGTACCATGACAAATATGTGTTTTCCAAAAATACTTGGAATTCAACAATTCCACTTAGAAATATTTATTTATTTAGACCTTGAAAGAATTTTTGTCACTGACAATTGTGTGCAACAATGTAAAGTCTCCAAATAAATAAAAGTTCTATCGCATACCTTTTATCGATCCACTCACCAATTCATTCTCAAACAATTTCCAAGCATAATTTACAGGTTCTCTGTGCTTTGGATACTCCAGGCAAAGAGCGCACTATCAAGTAGCATTAAGAGATAGGGAACTGGGCCAGTGACAAAGCAAACGTATTAGTAATTTCAGATCACACTGCTCTAAAGTGTTCTGTCCCAGAAAGTAATCTGATAAGTGGGGCTTTGCCTTGGTTGAATCAGGACAGGTTTTGTCTTATTTTTAGGAGTCTGTCACTATTTTTCCCCTCTTTGCCCATATGAAAAAAAAAAAAATGCTCCTGGTTATTAAAGATCAGAATGAAAGAAAAGAGACTTCTGTAGGAGTTCAGGCAAGATAAGATAAACGACATAGAATAGGTTGGTAGCAGTCGAAGTGGAGAAAAGTAAATGCATCCAGGATATATTTTGGAGATGGAATTGACAGGTTTGAATGTTGAATTTATATCTAAAACAAGAAAATGCAGGGAGTCAAAATAGCTCTTTAATCTTGACATTATCAACTGAGTGATAAGGTAAGAGCATGACTGTTTTTTAATTTAAACATTTTATAGGAATGCACAGCAATGTAAGAGATCAAGACATATGTTTTAGCCATGTTAGTTTTAAGATAAATACTAGAAACCTGGAGACATAAATTAAGCCAGTTGACATATGTTTGAGATATCATAGAGACAAATTTCTAAGGCATCAGCATGTATGTACTGTTTAAACTACATGAGAAAAATGGGTTGTCTAGGGAGAAAGAATGTAGATGGAGAAAAGTAGGCACCAGACAAAGACTTGGGATATTCCAAAATATTCATGTCTAGCAAAGGAGAAGGAACAACTCAGACTGAGAAGGAGCCAAGGAAAGGATATCACAGAAGCTAAGAGAGGAATGTGCTTTAATCAGGAGGAAGTAGTTAACAGTGCTAAGTGCTATTGTGAGGTCAGCTGAAGGAAACATAGAGGTTGCCTTTGGATATGGCAATATGGTGGTCCTAGTGACTTAATCTTGAGTGTCAATGAAGCGGTGGATCAGAAGGTAGAATCTAATGGACGAAGGGTCATTGGAACTTTCCAGTTCAACGTGGTGGATAGGACACATGCGTTTACCTCAATTTGCTTCCTAAACTATAATAGAATGACAGCAAAGAAATTTAAAGGATCAAAGGTCAATAAATATACTCTTTGACTTAACTAAATATTGGGATCTGGCTATAGTGGTAGGAGAGTAAGATGAGTGATGTGTGTTTTATCTGAGAAGGTGAAGAGCTAAAGCATCATAAATACAAGATAGTCTATAGTTATTGTCTTAATATTAAAAAATCAAGACATTAACATGAACATTTCATTTAGAATTATGCAATTAACAGTAATAACAAAAACAACTGCAGTCATACTTAGGTACTATATACGATGTAAAAACTGTTCCAATAATTTCATCCTCATAGGAACCCTCTGGGGAGGTAATATTGTTATAACTATAATGGAGAAGAGGTAACTAAAGTACAGAGCCAGGTGACTTGACCAAATTTACACAGCCAGCAACCAGCAGAGCTTTGAAGAGGTTAGAGATTAAAGTGTTTGTCTCCAGACATCTGGGATCAGGGTGAGTAAACTGAGGGGGTGTGGGGAGGGGGATGTTTTCTCACCTCAGTGTCTTTATTCTTTAAAAATAATAAGTAAGCATTACTTGATAAAATTATAAATTGAATTGTCTCAAAAGGAAGAGCATACACCAAATTTTAAGCTTGATTTTTTTTTGGTTTTTGGATTTTTTAGTTTTTTGTTTTCTTCTTTTTCTTTTTTTTTTTTTTGTTTTTTTTAAATTTGCTTTTTTTTGTTTTTGCATTTAAAGGATTTTTTTTTTTTCTTTTTTTTTAAGTGTGTGTATTGATTGAGTAGGTAGATATCTTTCTTCCAGAAACAAGGGAGAACAGAAATGGGATGTTGGAGATAAGATACCAAGATGGGAAATTCTAAAGCATATGAGTATGAAGGCAGGAATGATCTAGCAGTGAGGAGAAAAGAGATGAAGGATAGGAGGTAATTGCCAGATGAAGTTTTTGAGGAGGTGAGAAGGAATGGATTGTAAAAAAAATACGTATTCCCAAGAGAATGACATTTCAAATCATTTATTTCTACAGGAGTCAAGGCAGAAAGCGTAAGTACAAATATAATTAAGTGGACAGAGCCTGTAGTGGGAAGATAAGGAATTTCGATTCTGATAGCCTGTATATGTGAAAGGACATTTGAGGCCAGTTCATCAGTTAATGGGCAGTGGGAGAATAAAAGAGTATGAGAACTCTGAGAAGTTAAAATTGACTCATTAGTAAAATAGATTTCTTGATCATATTATTTGCCCTATCTGAGATTTCTGGCTATTAATTTAAAGTGAGAATAGACTAATGGAGTATGATAAAAGTAACGGCTTAATGGATAGCAGATTGTCACATAATGCTGCATGCATATTATTTCATTATCATGCCACATCTCCAATCAGAAATCTCAGAAACAGATTAGAGTTCAGAATCTCTATCACTGGCTTCAGCCTCTCCCGGATATTCTGAGACTTCATTCCTTCTAAGTCATCTTCTAGATGTCCATTGCTCTCCCTGCCTCATGTGGCATTCTCTGTCCTCTCCACAATATACGAACAAGCAAAGGAGGCTAAACACTTTTTCCATTTAATATCCTCATACCTTTTTTCTGGGGACAGAGAAATAATTGCAAGGAGTAAAGACAGGCTACAGATGGGAAGGGTTCTCTAGGACTCATTTTATAGTTGCTTTTTGCCATGGCAGATATCTTGCACATCTATATTTCTTTTCATCCTTGGGAGAAAAAAAATCCCATAGGATTTATTTATTTTTTAAATAAGAGCTTCCATATTCCTTGTTCCTGGTATCTATTAGTTGCTCTGTGGCACTACTGACTTACAATCCGCTTTCCTGAATCCTTTTAATAGTTCCATAGTATTTAATTTTCATGATCTTTGATTGTGTATGTTGAATTCCACTTTGCTGATCATTGCATGAGTGTTGAGACAATATAACAATATCACTCATAGGTTCATAGGTTTCAATAAGGTAGCAAAAATACTGTCAGGTTGAGTGATTTGTGCAAGGTAATCTGGCTGAAACCCAGCAGAATAGAACTTGTATCTAGTTTAGTTTACTTTCTTTGTAACTTTAGTTCCCTGATTTCATGATGTATCATAATCACCTGAAGTGTTTGTTAAAACATCTTTGGGGCTCCAATCCCAACGATGCTGATTCAGTAGGTCTGAGATGGCGCCTGAAAATCTAAACTTTTAATAAGATCCCAGGGGATGTTGACTTTGTTGGTCCTTTCCTGTTGAACAAAATATAAAGCTTTTTGAAGTTCTGCCTTCTCAAATCTCACCTTCTGTCTCCAAGTCCAAGAATCTTACTAATTCCCAATATAATAATTTCTTCAGCTGTGCATGCCCTGATCTTGGGCTCAGTAGGTGCTATTTCTGCAGGTTAGCCAGAATACTTGTAGTCTTTTCTTACAGTATTGTTCTTAAACTCCTAGAAGTTATCCTTGGAAGGGTCTCCTGTCAATACTTCTATATAAATATCTACATAATATGTAGAGTTTCCATTAAAGAATAGCTCTTCTATAAGAAATGGGCTTGTAACCTCTCCAAGTATTAAGGTTGTAACACCCTTGGCTCTCTCCTTCACGCTCCCACATACAGAGCCAAATCCATTCAATGCAATGTGAATTCTATTTTCTCCAAATGTCTTCTCAGGGCATTGATATTTTAAAGCCAATCACTGATTTCAAGTAGTGTTCAGATTCACATATGCATGAAAACTCAAATTATTTTTCATAGGCCACAAGGGGCATATAATTGAATTATTCCCAAGAAAAGCTCATAGTTCCTCAAGAAAAATATACAGCCCAAACTAAACATCAAAAACCCAAGCTGAATCTCATATGCATGTTTTATATGTGAAAAAAAAAAAAGATTCTTTCAATGCAAAATGACATTTTGAATTTAATTATTTAAATCTTACAACTTAGAAAATGACAAGATTTTTAGACACCAGTATAATTAATCATAAGGACTATAGTTGTTGTTGGTTTTTTTTTTTTCCTCTGCCAATTGAAAAAAAAAAGCAGTGGGAAGATACCTTTAGACAAGTGAGACAAGCTCCAGGTAAAACTGACGTTTTGCCAAAGATTTATTTGAATGTGAGTTATGACAATCCCAAAAGAGATCTCACTTTAAAAACAGTAGATTTGAAAGTATACTTTGGCATGGAACATTGAGTACAGAAAAAATTGAAAAGCATTAAAAGAACCTAAGATAGTAAGTATTTTCATTAAATTGTCAAGAAAGATTTCTAAACAATAAAACAAAGTCATATCATAAAAATGCCAAATGTCTTATCAACTGAGATATGTATTTTGTGATAGGAGACATGAAATTATGGCGTCAAAAAGACATTATTATGTCATTGAAGATACTCCATTTGTTTGATAACAATTATGAATTTATCAAATGAACAATCTTAATTAAAAATAATTTATAAAATCTCTACACCTGTGCATATTGTACTATATCTCAACTTTGAATATATGTCTCTAAACCTCTATAAGAATCTTTACATAGGTTTGGAAAACAATAAAATTCCAAAAAAAAAAAATGAAACTTATCAGATCATTTAAATGGTCTCTATCCATGGAGAAACAGTAAAGCTTTTCATCTGAAGACTAAGCTGTAAAAACTTGCTTCTTGAATACAACAGTATTTTTTCTGAGCATTTAGGACTATAAGCTTCAAGTTGAAGTCAGGCCATCTTTTATATTTCAATGTCTGACTTAGCAAGTCCATCTGTCCATCTTCTCCTGAATACTTCCCACCTTTTAAAATTTCCTTCTCTTTTTTCATGTGATTAATAATGAGTCTAGACTAATAAAATTCCTATTAAAAATCCCTCCTAATCAAAAAGAGAAATGCTGAGCTTTATATTAAAAAAGAATAAAGTTTAACTGCTGCTGAAAAGAAATTAATGACTCATTCATTAACAATTCTCATTCGATGACTATTGTCTTCCTATCTTCCTAGTCGCCCTCTTCCCAGTCTCTCAAAAACCTGTATTACCTTTCACCAGTAATTCCATGATGGAGTATATAACACATATCTAATTTTTCTCTAGAAGAAATGCCCCATCACACAGCCCAGGCACACAGCACCATTTAGTATAGACCAGCTCCAGACTTTGACTATTTATGTAACAATCATTTTAAGTGGAACACTACAAGAATTGTTTGAAAAGGCATTTTTCCTAATTACCTAAAGTTCATGAGGTTATCATAATAAGGGGCCTAAATAATAATGTTATTTTTTTTTTTAACAAAGATATATACATAGCGGTGTGTACATCTGTTGGGATACGAAGGGGCCTTGCTGTCCCTTCTTTTGTTAGCAGTCATTAATTTTACATTAGTCCATAAGGTAAAATTCTAATGTAATAATTTCTTCTTCATTTACTCTCTGCATTAGTTCTTTAAAGAAAAACTTCCCTTTATGTACTATGTGATTAGCCAGTTATAAAGTTTGTTTTTAAAAAAAGAGTGAATATTTGATCTTTTCTCTTGATTTATCAGCGTCCACGATAAGTTGGTTTCTTAGCATCCTCTAATAATTATCAGTTCTTTATTTTTAAGAATCATCATAAAATCATTGATTTAAATATATTTTATATCTTCCTGTTATTTATGTATTCTTCCTCTTGATGTTCAAAATACAACATGTTTGACTAGTCGAAGCCTCTTCAAGTTTACTCCCATGATTTTCTGACATTTCCCAAGAGGTCTCTGACAGCTTTCTTAATGTCTGATGTGACAATATGTTCCAGGCTCATCTTGTTTATTTCCAGCCTTCAACCTTAAATCAGTTATTTCTCCCAAAAGACCTGATTCTGTTTAGTCATAAATGGTGGCCAAACTACAAAACCTATGGGTATGCACATCCACTTGGCTTTTTAATTTCTAGGCTTTTCTGGTGTACTGAACTGATAAATATTTTTTAAGAGAAAACATTTCATGTGTTCAGAGAAGCATCAGAGACATCAGAATATATCTGCTTCTCTGATCTTGAAAACTCCCAGAAGTCTACTAACAAAGGACTAGAATTAATAAAGGATTTTTAAAAGTCTGTAGGATACAAGTCAATATTGAAAAATTGATTGTATTGCTAGTAAATTACAATAGCAACAAAGTAAGACATACTTTAGGATAAGTTTAGCAATATATCCGTTGAAATCTCTACAATGGAAACTACAAACCATTGCTGAGAGAAATTTAAAGTGGAAATAAATGGAAAACTACACCATGTTCATGAATTGGAAGATAATAGTTTTAAAATGTCAATTCTCCCCTAATTGATCTATAAATGCAGTACAATTCTGCTTTTCTCTTTTTTCACAGAAATTGAAAAGTGTATACTCTGATTTGTATAGAAATACAAATGAACTTGATTAATCAAAACAATTTTGGAAAATGAGAAGAATGTTAGAAAACTACCACATTTCAGAATTTACTACAAAGTCTAAAATATCAAGAGAGTAAGGTCTTGGTGTAAGAATAGTCAGATACATAAATACAGCACAAAAGAGATTTCAGAAATAGGTAATTGAATAAGAAAAGGATAAAGTAGAATAAATAGATATCCTATGGAAAAAAATAAACCTCGAATCTATTTCACACCACACACAAAAATTAAGTCTAAATTGGAAAATAGATCAAAATGTAAAAACTAAAAATATAACATCTAAAATATAGATATAGTAGAAAAATTTTCACAATCTTAAAGCAGTAAATGATTCTTAGAGAAGAAATTAATAAGTTAATTTTCAACAAAATAAACTTTGCTTCCAAGCACATTTTCAAGAAATAATGAAGCCTAGGCGCATTGGCAAAAAATGTTTGCAATACATATATCTGATAAGGATTGAAATCCAAAATATATAAAGAACTCTTAAACTCAAAAGATGACAACGGTAGAAGAGAAGGAAGAGAAAGAGAAGTCGAATAACACAATAAAAAAAAAAGAGTGGGCAAGACTTACAAATGTATTTCACTAAAAAACATATAAAAATGGCCAATGAGCTAAAAGATACTTGACATCATTAGATATCAAGAAAATGAAAATTAAAACCATAATGAGTTACACCAAACACACAAGAATGCCTAAAACTGAAAAGAGTTCCAGTGTCAAAGGACTTCAGTTGTTTCCATGTCTTGGCCACCATGAATGATTTTGCAATGAATATTGAAGTGCATATATATCTTTACAGACAAATGTTTTCAAATTTTGGGGATAGATACCCAGAAGAGAGATTGCTGGATCATATGGTAATTCTATTCTTAGTTTTTTGAGGAAACCTCCATGCTGTTTTCCATAGTGGCTGTGCCAATTTACATTCCCACAAGCAATGTATGAGGGTTCCTTTTTCCCCACAACCTCTCCAACACTTGTTACTATTTGTCCTGTTGATAATAGCCTTTCTAACAGGTGTGAGGTGGTATCTCAGTGTGTTTTTGATTTGCATATGTCTCTTGGCCTTTTGTAGATCTTCTTGTGAGAAATGTCTGTTCAGGTTCTCTGCCCATTTTTTAATCAGATTGTTGCTTTTCTGTTGTTGAGCTGTTTGAGTTCTTTTTATATTTTGGATATTAGCCCCTTATCAGAGATGTTGTTTGCAAATATCTTCTTCCATTCGGATGGTTGCCTCTTCGTCTTGTTGATGGTTTCATTTGCTGTGCAGAAGTTTTTTTATTTTGACGTAGTCCCATTCATTTGTATTTGCTTTTACTTCCCTTGCCTTTGAAGTCAAATTCATAAAATCCTCTCTAAATCCAAGGTCCATGACTTTAGTACCTATGTTTCTCTTTTGCAATTTTTTTTCAGGTTTTATATTTAGGTTTTTGATCCATTTTGAGTTAATTTTGGTGTATGGTGACAGCAATATAGTTTCACTCTTTTGCATGTGGCTTTCCAATTTTCCCAGTACTACTAATTGAAGAAGCTTTCTTCTCTCCATTGTATGTTTTTGGCTGCTTTGTCACAAATTATTTGCCCAGATATATGTGGATTTATTTCTTGGCTCTCAATTCTGTTCCATTGGTCTGTGGGTCTGTTTTTCTATCAATAGCATGCTGTTTTGATTATTGTCACTTTGTAGTATAATTTGAAGTCAAGCAGTGTGATACTTCTGGCCTTCTCCTTTTTTCCCAGGATTGCTTTGTGATTCTATACAAATCTGATAATTTTTTGTTCTATTTCTTTGTTTACATTTTTAAAATGTTTTCATGCTGTTTAGTTTATGTGATCTTCATGGCAGTCTATATTAAATATACTCCAAAAATATTCCTCATACATCCAGGCCATATTTATTTTCCACTTCATGAAACCTTATCATGACAATTGCTAATATACAACATATTGCTTGCTCTTTTAATGAAAAAGAGACAATGTAAAGTATGCAGAGTCCTAATATTCATAAAGAATGGGAATAAAATAACTTGTCATTTATTTATTCAGCAAATATGGAGAGAGTAGCCCCTAAGTGGTATTAGGAGTTGGGTTGTGGTTGAGCCTTTCAGAGAACTTCGAAGAGTCAATGAGACAGACAATCAAGCACGTAATTAAAATGCAATAGATTAAGTGCATGATGGGGACACCAAAAGAGCTAAAAGAACACATGGCAGGGACATGTTTTATGGAAAGGCATTGGGAGGTAAGTAGGAGCAAGTGTCAATTAAGACTTCCCAGAGGAAATTTAAGCTAAGATCAGAAGCAAATCAAGAGAAGGAGCAGCAGAATAAGAGTAATCCAGGCAGAAGGAATTAGATAGGAAACACCCAGCAGTGAAAAATCATGACCTGATGAAAGAAACAAAAGGAAGACCATCAAAAATATATTAAAGAAGAATATTATTGGGTTCAGGGAGAGCAAGTGCTACATTATCATGAAAAGGGTAAGAGAAGATGGTGACTCAGAACCCAGCTGTGGCAGTCATGATGTACCGTAAACTAACTGGAGAGAGTCTGATGGATTTTCTGGGCCGGAAGTAGAAAAGAGAATGGTTCCCATGGAACTTAAAGTGCCAGCGTCTGCTAATCAGTTGGATAAGTGTCTCAATCAGAAAAGAGATTCTGAAGTACAGCTTCAAGAATAATAAGGATGGTAACTGAAGCCATGAGAGTGGCCAGGATGGCTTAGAAAGAAGGAAGACACTAGAAGCAACACAGCAGCAAGTCCGTCCAACAGAGCAGAATTGTTTTGTTTTGTTTTGTCCTGCAGTTTACTTTTGTTATTTTTTAGTTTTTAGTCATTAAATTTGAATATCTTTAAGCAGTCATGTCCTCTCTACTTGGTTACAAACTACAACATTAACTACATTATTTTACTGGTTTATTTCATACATTTCTGTTCTGTGGGTCTTGTTTGCTATGCCTGATGTGGAAAGGAGTATACAACTTAAAATAGAACCCTGCAAACGTCGGCATCTAAGGGAGGAAAAGGAAAGAGGAACGTGAAGAAAGATAGGAAAGGAGTGGTCAGAGAAAGAGATGGAGAACCAGAAAGGTACGGTTTCATTTCAGAGGTCAACCATGGCAAAAGTTGATGAAGTCAGGCAAGATGAGGGCTGAAACATTTCCTACAGTTTTTGAGACAAGGAAGGCATTGGTGACCCTTTGCAGGTGGAATTGAATTAAAGGTCTCAAGATGAGATCATTCTGGATTAGAGCAAGCCCTAAATCCAATGATAAATATCCTTATGAAGACACAAGCAGAAGAGGAAAGACACAGAGAAAGTCCTATGAAGACAGAGGCAGCCTGAGGCAGCTACCAGCCAATGACAACCAGGAAGAGGACAGCACTTCCTCCCCCCTAGCCTTAGGAAAGGGCATGGCTCTTTGGACACCTGGATTTCTGACTTCCGGCCTCTGGAACTATGAGAACTTTCTGTTGCTGTCAGCCACTCAGTTCTGGGTGATCTGTTATGGGAACCCTAGGAAAGTGATACAGAGGGTATTCCAAGAATTTAGCAGGAGACAGAAAGGGTTAGTTAAATTGGGCAGGTGGGTGGATGAAGACGCAACATAAAAGACGTATTAAGATAAAGAAAAATCGGGAGAAGAGTAGAATAAAAACTTGCCCGGCCCTCAGTACTTTCACTCACCCTTTCTCTTTTTCAAATTCTCCTCTCTGAGCCCACATTGCCATGTTAGGAGGTTCTCGCCCACTGAGTGTTATCATTTTCATAGGTGAAAATAGCGTATCAACACACTATGAGTAAAGGCTTTCAAAAGAGTAAAGGATGGTGGACCTGTGATGTGGAGAATTATTTTATTACAGTAGACTAAGTAGAGGAATCTATGCTGAATGCATTGTAAAAAATAATAATTTTAGAAGCAGATGTGTAAAGAAATATTATACTTGAGCAACAAGGTTACTAGGTCCACGCATCAGTGAAATCTCCAAAGTATTCCATGGCCCAGTTTTGCTTTGTTATGATTTTTCATTTTAAAAATAAACCAGAAGATTATTAAAAGAGACTGCTTGGCTAAATTCACATATCAGAAGCATAAGTAAAAAAAGGAGAATAAACCTGGGTAGCAGAGAACTGTTTCAAAGGAATTATAGATTAAAACTGTTGCTCCAGGAAGTACAGGCAGCAGATCAATAACAAAATCCTTTATGGCTGAGAAAGAAGCGGCAGGGAAAAAGAAAATCCATCTCAGCTCTTTATATATATCTAGGCTCTACAAACAAGACACTGTTAGGTAAATAGTCAGACATGAGCGACAGGGGGAACAAAGAAAAAGGAGCCTAGCCCAGAGACCACGCAAAGAACACCTGACTGGTAGTTAGAGAATTCCTTCTGCATCCCCAGAGATAAAGGACAGGAGGGTCATAGTCTTAGTTGGCCCAGTCCGGCTACAGATGCCTGCGCAGAAGGTACTACCTTAATTTACCTACTATTTGAATTTCATTATAATACTATGTTTATGCCTGGAAGTTCATGAACCTAATTATAACAGACTGTATTCTGGGTTACACACATACGCACTAGTCAAAGAGTTATATTGCGGCCAGGTGTCGATCAAATGCCCTCACTTACCAATCACCTAGGAAAGCCTTTGCAACCACCCATCACAGACCAAATATAATGCAGACATTCCCACTTCTGGGTCCTTTTGTCCAAAAAAGGACAAAAAGTGTTCTTCTTTTGTGGCCTTTTTTTATTGGTTACAGCACTGTGACATTGTGCCTCCTTGGGGCATACTATGTCTTTCTAAAATATACTGTAATAAAACTATTAAATCTCAATAACCTGCGATTGTTCACTGCTGTCATTTGAGGAGAACCGAAGGAAAATGCTAACTACACTTCTGAACTGTGTTATTCCTCTCCTACCCGCTAATGATTGTTTTCTTTTCTTTCTTTCTTTTTTTTTTTTTTTAAGATACACTCCCTCATTCCACAGGTGTTTTATGGCACAAAATGACATGGGAAGAAAAACAGCTTCACAAACCATCTGGCTAATTTCCCCCAAGACTGCAGAAGAAAGGAGTAAAGCTTTTCTCCCTTAGCAACTTCCCAGTTTCACTACAAATATATGTATATGTGTGCATACGTATACGTATACATACATGTGTACCTACATACATTTCACAGTATACATATATATACAAATTAGATAAATGATAGATAGATAGATAGATAGATAGATAGATATGAATATTCCCAAGGGAATTTGAGTGCACAGTAATGCTAGACCGGAAGAAATGGGTGAAGTATCATGAGCTTTAAAATGCATTTGGGAAAAGGTTATCTGCCAGGAACAGTGTGATGAATATATAACAAAGCAATGTTTTTATAAATATAATAAAAGAAGATTAAATAACTATATCATGATTTATTATAAAAGCTTTTTGAGGGATGGGGGAGAGGATGAACTTCCAGTCTGTATTTAATGAAGCATAATAACATAGCCTTTGATGAGCAAAGAAAGTATCTGGTTTTCATCTAAGTGCACATAGGTAGTAAACAAGCAAAAGAAAAAATATAATCTGAAGGGTGGCTATCCGGGCACTTGTTTACACACTAGTACATATTAAATATCCATGACTTTAGTAGCATCAGAGGACATTTCCCTAGAGGAATGACTGGTGTTCCCCTGCTACATCAAAATTCAAGCGGATTCCATCAGTCTGCCACTGTCAGTAAAAACCCAATGACAATTTCTAAGGATTTGGAGTTTTATTTGGTGTATGTTACTAGCATGACATGACTAATTGAAATGTTTTCTAAACTAAATACTTAAAACTGAATCGATTAATTGCCACTTGGAAGTGGTTTATTTAGCCTAAATATATACCAATAACTCGAGAGAGGTCCCTCTGTTAACACATCTTTAAAACATTGTCATCATTCATTTTTAAGACCTCTGCTGTTTGAACTCATATTAAGAATCAGAAACTGAATTTCTAATTTCATACTACATAACTACTTAGATATTCTCCTGCCGTATCGTGCTACTTTTTTTTTTTTTGTCTCCCTTTAGAATTGTGTCTCTGTGATAATCTTACTTTTTTATTAACCTACGGGAGGTTAAGTTTCAGTTAATTCTTGTGAAAGAGCAAGTTCTAAAAATGATTTTAATTAAAATTCTAATATTGAAAACCTGCTAGTTTAGTGTTTAAGACATTGACTTTTTTCCCTTTCAGCAAAAAAGAATTATTGCTGAATAGAACAAATTTCACACCTTTGATACAGAATTCATTATTTTTCTCTTAAAAGCAGTTCTTCTATATTCATATCTACTCAACAACTTCTATTTGCAAGTAACTTGCTGGTAATTCATCATCTATCCTGTGACTCAAGCAAACATTACACACGGCAAGTCCTTTCTCTTATCATCCTTTTACTTTCTCTTACAGAGTACAGCACTTTTCATTCTGAAATAAAGTCAGATTTACATAAAAGTTGCAAAAGTAGCATGAAAAGTCCCCTATACACTTCACCTAAATTCCTCAATGTTAGCATCTTACTACACTTTACCATTAATTCTCTTGATAAATTGATTGATAGATTAAATATATAGCTAGAGATGTTGATGGAATTTTCCTAAAATTTTTTGTAAGTTACAAATAAGACATGCCTTTATCTCTAAATACCACAGTGTATATTTCCTAAATATTTTTGGATATTTCATATCCAAATATTCTTATTAAAAATCAGAAAAGTAACACTGATATAATACTAATACCTAATCTATAAATAAGATTCAAATTTTCCTAATTGTTCTAAGTATTAATTTTTGATTGATGTTCAAATTGCCTCATATTCAAGATGGCCCCTGTGTCTTTTTGACATGTTCTCACTTTTTGAGATTTTCTTTTTTCTTGTAATCAAAGTTTTTCCAGGCTCATCTTATACTTACCCTGCCTGCATTAGTTTGCTAGGGCTGCCATATCAAAGAACCATATACTAGGGGGCTTAAACAACAGAAATGTATTGTTTCATAGTTCTGGAAGGTAGGAGTCCAAGATCAAGGTGTCAGCCAGCCAGTTTCCTTCTGAGGACTGAGGGAGGGATCTGTTCCAGGTGTTTCTTTGGCTGATAAAAGTCCATCTTCTCCCCATGTCTTGTCACTTTATCTTTCCTCTGTTTACATACCTGTATCTTCACATGACATTATCTCTTTATAATGACACTTGTCATATTGAATTGGAGGCCACCCTAATGA
>NW_011888859.1:2450260-2452361 GCF_000151845.1 Pteropus vampyrus | reverse complement strand
AAAAGAAATTATTTGCTTTATTATGTTTTTAAAGACTTTCCATGATGGCACTGTGCAAGTTGATAAGAAGTAAAGACATTGCAGAAGGAATTGAATATGCTAAAGAGACTCTGAAATTAAAGAAAATAAGATTTACTTTCTTTTTCTATAAGAGGGTGAAAATCAGTCCATCGATGAGACCTTGTTTAACATGGCACGAAAGAGAATGAGACAAAAATAATGATAATCTAAATATTTGCCTCGGATTCTATTAAGGAAGATACGAGAAAAATTTCTACTATAAAACTGTATTTGAATTTTATGTCAAATTTTAAATAGAGCAACTGGTCAGGATGATGTCAAAGTAGGATATTTAAAAAAAAAACAAGTTTTAATAATTATAAAGATTGCACGCTATACATGAAAATGTTTTAAAGGCAAAGAGCAATGAAATTACAGAATTGTGTGACTTATCTATAAGAATTTGAAAACACCGTGGATATACATGCTTGAGTCTTCTAAATATGACAAGACTTTAGAATTAAAATGTCACAGGCAGTAAATCCTTAGTGAAGCGATTGTTAAAGGAAAAATAAAAGCATGTTTTCTTAGAAGAAAACATTTACAAATGGACTTCTGCCACAGAGTTGAAGAGTTTGACAAAGTTCCAGACCACTAATTTATTTTGATTATCATGATAAGGAATTAATATCCATTATTCTTCAGCTTTATTTACTAGGCTAACTCTACATATTTTAAAAAAACACTTTTGGACAGAAGAGAATGATTAAAAAAGCAGAAATCAGAGCACTCATAATCATATTTAATATTTTCATAAATTATATGGAATAAAGCATAATTCAACAAACTGTGGAGCCAGTGTTATTTTTCACAGTTGGGTGCTTACGACATCCCAGACACAGCAAAATGCTGAGATAATAAAAGTGGGTAAGTCATGGACTTGAACTTAGATAGTTCACACTGTCCAGGAAGAGACAACTTCAAACCAGTGATGGATTTAAGTGAAACAGCAGAGTGTGCAGAAGTTATAGCTGCTCAAGACTCCAGATTTGTAGATCTCACTAAGCTCTTTCCAATAGAGAGATCCCAAACATATGGGGACAGACAAAAGCCAGAAACCATGAGACTAATTTAGTGCTGAGTGGCAAATAACATCAACTTTAAAGTAAACGGATTTATGAAAAGCTGGTCCAAACCCACCTACATAGTGTATTGTAATTTAGACGCAGTTTTGATCCAGTTACTGCCTCTAAGTTATGCCATCACATATCAATTGCAAGAATACTTTGTCACCATCTACACCAAACATAGTTAATGTAGCAATTGTCCTGGAAACATACCAGAAGCACAAGAATGCATAAAGTCCACAGAAACACCATTAAAGAGATTCAAAACATCAGAAGGCTGTTTTATGACTTTCACCAGAACATAACTTCATTCCTTCAGACATCAGGGAGATGGAATTTCCTTTATTCTGCCTTCTTTAGAAGAACTGCTGCACTGTAAATATGACAGACGGAGTTTACAGATGCAACATGATTCTTCATTTTAGAGCACCAAAGTCTTTGGCTAAAAGATTCATTAAAGAAGTGCTAAAACATTATGTAATTCATTCTGAGATTCATCACTGTCTTCTAAATTCTCTTCCCTTTACATATATTTAAAACATTTTCAAATGCATTATCTTTTTTTTCTGGTTATTATAGTCTTTACTGATCCCTTAAAATCTTTATTCTAGACTCATTTCTTAGATAGCGTCTGTTTCTCTAAAGATATTTTTAATGATAGCAAGTATATTTCTGAGGATTTTGTCCCTCTTATTAGGACTGTGTAAAAAAATTAATTTCTTTTCAAATTCTCTTTATTTAATGAATCACCTCCTTCTTGGAGAGATTCTATTCTTAATATAGTTACGAATATATTGAAATATGTGTCATCGGTACCTCTTGTCATTATCACCAAAAAATAGAGTTTATTTTATGAATAAACTAAGAAATTAATTAATTAATTATGGTGTTAGTGGAATGATCTCTTCTCTCTCACAATAAATGTATCAATCTTATCAACAACCACTTGAGGCTCATTACCTACCCAGAGCCTT
>NW_011888859.1:2447766-2450210 GCF_000151845.1 Pteropus vampyrus | reverse complement strand
AGAAGCACAAGAATGCATAAAGTCCACAGAAACACCATTAAAGAGATTCAAAACATCAGAAGGCTGTTTTATGACTTTCACCAGAACATAACTTCATTCCTTCAGACATCAGGGAGATGGAATTTCCTTTATTCTGCCTTCTTTAGAAGAACTGCTGCACTGTAAATATGACAGACGGAGTTTACAGATGCAACATGATTCTTCATTTTAGAGCACCAAAGTCTTTGGCTAAAAGATTCATTAAAGAAGTGCTAAAACATTATGTAATTCATTCTGAGATTCATCACTGTCTTCTAAATTCTCTTCCCTTTACATATATTTAAAACATTTTCAAATGCATTATCTTTTTTTTCTGGTTATTATAGTCTTTACTGATCCCTTAAAATCTTTATTCTAGACTCATTTCTTAGATAGCGTCTGTTTCTCTAAAGATATTTTTAATGATAGCAAGTATATTTCTGAGGATTTTGTCCCTCTTATTAGGACTGTGTAAAAAAATTAATTTCTTTTCAAATTCTCTTTATTTAATGAATCACCTCCTTCTTGGAGAGATTCTATTCTTAATATAGTTACGAATATATTGAAATATGTGTCATCGGTACCTCTTGTCATTATCACCAAAAAATAGAGTTTATTTTATGAATAAACTAAGAAATTAATTAATTAATTATGGTGTTAGTGGAATGATCTCTTCTCTCTCACAATAAATGTATCAATCTTATCAACAACCACTTGAGGCTCATTACCTACCCAGAGCCTTTCTAGGTTCTGTGATAAGACCCTAAAACCACCTTCAAGCACCCCTCCAGTTGGATGTAAGCATCAGAGAAATCACAGTAATATGTTTTATGTTCAATGACATAGGACAGTAAGTTTTAAGACATAAGTTTTAAGATTATCTTGCCTAGTGGGTCCTGACCTGATAGAAATTTTTATTCTCCTTATTTCTGGAAAATGAATTTTTATGTTATTTTATTTTGCAAAAGGAGCTATTCACAATGATATGTATAAATGTACTAACTGGCAGATAACTGTGAAATTACAGAGAGTAATGGATCCAGAATTAAATTTGTAAGATAATAATGCATTTTTGTGAGCAAAGAAATTAAATGTAGTTATTCCTATAAAACATCTGTCCTTAATTGTTTCAGGTTTCAGTGCTACCAAAGAAACTATCACAAGAAAATCTGTTTATTTCAGTCACTGATTTTTTTAAAAGGTGGTCATACTATCAATTAGCAGTTACATTATTTCTCATTTATAATGTTTCAAATATTCTAGAAGCCGTCCAAATAATAGAAACAGGGAGACAATTAATCTATGAGCCCAATGAAGACATAAGGATGGCCCTATTGTTTCTGACCTAAAAAGCACTGCTCTCACCAAGAGCTTCCTCCTGCAAAGCAGCATTCTCTCTTTATGCAAAACCACAGGCTTTGCATTTTTGCTTGCTTTCTTTGCATCCTATGTCTATAGCCTGCAGCCATTAAGTAGGATATGAAAAATAAATGTCCGTTCATTCATTCAGGTGACTCATATTCTGTGAACCTACACTCTGCCCATACATAATTATCAACACAATAAAACAAATGGCATTCATATGGTTTACATTTAATATGAGGAAACAAATAATCAAAAATATTGATATATCAAATATTGACGTGAAAGAAGTCAAGTGGGATATGGAATATAGCGGTCCACAATTTGGCAGAGAGTGTCAGAATGGAAACGCAAACTTGGGAATCAACTGCACAAATATTTAAAGGTTTTAAGATTTAATATAGTTAAAGCCATGAGACTGGATATCAGCTTGGGAGTTCATGTCGTTAGAAAAAATGTGAGAACTAAAACTGAGCCCAAGGGTATCCTAATGTGTAGAGGCTGGGGAAATGATGAAGACGCATCTGAGAAGTAATCGGTGAGGTCAGGAGGGAAAAGAGACAACTGTGGCTTGTGAAGACAAAGTTTTTCAAGAAGGTAGCAGTGAACAAATGTGTCAAAGTTAAGATGAAGACAAAGAATGAAACACTGAATTTTGGAATCTGAAGGCCATTGTTGACCCTGGCAAGAAAGATTTCAAGGAAGCAACGGGAGAGAATAAAAGGAGAAGAATTAGATATAGGAAGTATAGAAAACTCATTTACATTTACAGTGTTACTGTAAATAGAGCAAAGAAATGGGATACCAGCTCAAGGGAGGATGTGGAGTAACGTAAGGGGGTTGTTTGTTTTGTTTCTTTGTTTTTAAGATGAGATCATTTTCATATGTGTTTGTATGCCAGTATGACAATCCAGTAAAGAGAGGAAACATTGAGAGAGGGAAACTTTCTGTACAGATGTCACTGACAGCCAGAAAGGATGGGGTCTAGTGCACATGTAGAATATTTAGCTTTAGTCAGGACAAAGCACAGTTCCTCCAGAATAATGGAAAGGAAGACAATGCAT
>NW_011888859.1:2445508-2447106 GCF_000151845.1 Pteropus vampyrus | reverse complement strand
TTTCATAAACATTTATTAAGGCTTCTGACATTTGTTTTTAAAAGGGTTCTCAAATATGTCAAAGTTTTATTTTGCTCATTAATAAGGGAAATGATAGGAAAGACAACAGATCTTGGTAAGAGAATGTCTCAAGAATGTAGTCAAACAGGAAAGGAAGGAATGCTTGAATGAAATACTTAATTATATATAAAACTGGCTACATTTCTACAGAGCAATAAAGCCATAACACCTTTAGTTTTCTCTGCTACACTATAAAATCATAACAATGTGCACATTTCTATGCCTTGATCTCAATCTCTAATGACATGTCAATCACCCACATCTCTATCCATTGCATATTATTTTTAAATATTCTCTGCTGAAACTTTAATTTCCTAACATTCTCTGAAGAGGGATGATTTATGAGTAGGAAAACCTAGTTTTGTTCAAACAGGTGAATTAGAAAGTGTTTTAGAATAATATCAAAGTTTCAAGCAATCAGTCTTTTTCCTTTTTCAATTTGTATAATTTGAGATATTCTTAATTGTGATAAAGCCAAGACTTATACCCAGACTGTATGGTATCAGAGTAGACATTATTAACTACTTCAAATACTGATAAATGTAAATTATAAAGACATTTAACTGATTATAAATTAGTTCATATTCATATGATAACGAAATGTAACATATCGATTAAAGAAAATAAAATTATTTTCTAAAGACCAGTTAGTTTTCTATCTCTATAAAAATGATCTTTTGATTTTAATGGGAGACTCCCACATTCATACAGAAGGTTAGCACATCGGCTTTCACTCTGCCACTCATTGCCATGAGCTGTTAATTTGCATAAACTACCCTTTCTGTTTCCTCTTCCTAACCAGCTTATATAGACTTAACACGAAAACTTCTTCATAAAGGATCATGTAGTGACTACTTTCTAGAATAGACAAGTTAATATTCTGGCCACTGACTTCAGGGTCCTTGTATATTGTAACATTTTAAGATATTCTACCCATTTCTAGAGCTTCTAATCAATCTTGCTTAGTTTTCTTGAAAATGATCCCCAAACTGACCATTTAAATGGGACAATTACTATATTATTTAAGCAATATATATTTAAAAGTTGATTTATTTAACACAGTAATAATTCATAAATATAGTAACACCCATATAATCAGTATTTTAGATCTAGAGATACAAATGGCCATTTTATGACCTATGAATAAGCATCTGTTGATGCTCAATCATATTTTATCTTGTATAAGTACAAACTGACATTTAGCTGGGAATATTTCTTTACTTTTTCAAAGTAATCTATTGAGGAATCCATTATATTGAGTTGAGAAAAACAGTAATTTAAAAATAAGGAAGTCAATAAAACAATGTCACAATTTTTTAAACTTTATATTGTCTTAATATCTTGGGTTTCTTTTAACTCATAGTTAAATCGATAAAGAGTTTGATAGTTTGAATCTTTTAAATTCACTTATTTTTTCCAACTCAGCAAAAGTGCATTTTTTTTAGTGAACTTCATCGATTTTAGTGCCTGGAACAAGCTTTAATTCTTTGTCCTTGCTGGCTGCCTGCTGATTTAAAGAATAAATGGATCATTTTACA
>NW_011888859.1:2440764-2442778 GCF_000151845.1 Pteropus vampyrus | reverse complement strand
AATTAATTACAGCGCTGTGGAGAAGCAAAAATCAGAAGAGGAGAGGATGAAAAGAAGAGAAAAGACAAGGGAAGAGGAGAGGAGAGGATGGGAGATGAAAGGAAAGAAAAGGGCTAATATATGGTCCTCCTATTACACATAATTGAAATTAAGATTTTAGATGAGGATGATCACTGTGATACCATGTGAAGGCTTCTTGAATCATATTAAGAAATATGTATTTTCCAATATACTCTCCAGTCATCTTTAGCCTAGATTAAGTATCAAATGCTGCTTTTAAAATAATTTAAAACAAAATGCTATGTTTTTTTTTTTTACACGAAATCCTTAATCTTCCTCTACCTGATATAAAATAAAAATTTTTTAAATTAAAGAAAAAATCTTTTCCTGGAATGAACGTGAGAAAAATTTCGGTTTCAACATTCCTTACATGTGTAGTAAAACATGGATTTTTTATATTGCATTAATATTGGACACTAATAATCTAATCTGATAAATTATGAACTAGCTTGTTTTTGTACCTGTGACAAAATTTATGCGGCTGTGTCATGTTACATCAGGCTATCGGGGATAAGAGTTTGTTAATTTCTGTTAATGGAGTTGGAGAAGCACAAATAAATCACTTTTAATGTGTTAACAAATGTTCTGAGGAATTTTTAAAAATTATTACTTTCATGTTCAGATTGCAAATTGAAGGCAGATCTCAAAATCTTCACTCTCTTGTCACTAATCACATTTACAACATCTAGTAATAAAATTAAAATTAGATAAAACAAACTAGCTGCAGTTGAGCAAAGAGAAAATCTTAGGCTTGCAAATGACCTGAAAATTTCAAAGCGTGCCTTGACTTGCTTGGGCGCAATTCTATGCTGTTTCTAATTTTCTGTTCCCTAGAATCATGATGGGAGAAGAGGAGAGTAAACAAAGTCCTAAGATATCTCTCAAATCATCTACAGCTAAGACATAAATATAAGGCAAGAGGCGTTAGTAAAGTTTCAAGATTTAACAACTAAAAATTCAGTATTTCCAGGTAAATTTAAATTTCAGATAAACAACAAAAAACATTTTTAGCACAAGCCTACTCATGCAATATTTGCGACATCCTAAAATATTATCCATTTTTTATATGAAATTAAAAATTTACTTGGTGTCTTGAATTTTACTTGGCGACATTGGAGAGGAGATGTTTTTAGAGAGTTAACCTTTTATTCGGCCATCACTGTGTGCCACCAAGGCAAAACTGGGCATATGTGTCCACAGGGCACATGCTGAGTTTCACCAGTTTGTACCCTTCCTAGAGGAAAGCAGGAGAAGAAACACCGAAATCTCAAAACCCATCACTCCACACCCCACACCCAGACCGAATTTCCCCAGTAATAAATCAGAAAATAGTCACACAGAAGATAAAACAAGGTCTCTGAGAGACTCTCGGGTGGAGTACTCTGAGAATCATGGATGGAATTGACGTTTTAGTTCATTTCCTTTGTTCTGATTAGACAGAGTGGATACTGAACAAAAGGAAAATGGTTAAGTGGACAACCTCTGGGGGACAGAAGTTCCGAAACTGCCATGCTGAAGCCGAATCTTCAAAGGAACCGTCCCTATAATTTATATGTAGCCCTGAACAGAGCACACAAATGCATAGGATACCAACAAAGTGGGTTCTACTGGGTACAGGACACTCAGAAAATGACAAAAGGAGCCTAGTTCTACCTACGTTCATCACTCCACCTCTCTTGTGTTGGACCACAGAAAACTCTCAGTCTTCAAACAATTGCACAAAAAACAACGCCAAAAGGTCTTATATGAGATAAGGAATCAAAAGTATTTAAACACACTATGTCTATAAAAAGGTTTAGACAGAGCTAGCTAGCTACATTATCATAAATAAGAAGAGAAAATACGGTATTCTATCCAAACAAATATATATTTGCAATATTGACAAAAGAAAGAAAGAAAAGGAAAGAAAGATGGAAGAAAGCAAGAAGAAAATACAAATGCAAGGTAAAAAAAA
>NW_011888859.1:2436607-2440714 GCF_000151845.1 Pteropus vampyrus | reverse complement strand
GATTAGACAGAGTGGATACTGAACAAAAGGAAAATGGTTAAGTGGACAACCTCTGGGGGACAGAAGTTCCGAAACTGCCATGCTGAAGCCGAATCTTCAAAGGAACCGTCCCTATAATTTATATGTAGCCCTGAACAGAGCACACAAATGCATAGGATACCAACAAAGTGGGTTCTACTGGGTACAGGACACTCAGAAAAAGACAAAAGGAGCCTAGTTCTACCTACGTTCATCACTCCACCTCCCTTGTGTTGGACCACAGAAAACTCTCAGTCTTCAAACAATTGCACAAAAAACAACGCCAAAAGGTCTTATATGAGATAAGGAATCAAAAGTATTTAAACACACTATGTCTATAAAAAGGTTTAGACAGAGCTAGCTAGCTACATTATCATAAAAAAGAAGAGAAAATACGGTATTCTATCCAAACAAATATATATTTGCAATATTGACAAAAGAAAGAAAGAAAAGGAAAGAAAGATGGAAGAAAGCAAGAAGAAAATACAAATGCAAGGTAAAAAAAAGAAAAAAGTAGTTTGAAAGAGGGAACAACCGAAGAAAAATGAAAAAGTCTCCATGAGTATTTTACCATCTAAAGAAAATGATAAAAGAATATTTTTGAGATTTCAGAATAAAGAAAAAATAAACATCGAAACAATTTCACTATATAAATGATAAATAAATTAGAAATAGCAAGAGACAAAGCTGAAAATATTGAATAACGGTGATGCATGAAGTAATTATAGAGAATGCAGTTGAAAAACAATGAATTAAAGCAACTATAGAGAGGTTTATAGATATGAGGGCAGGATAAAAATGAAAAATATAAGACCAATTATGTTTCATAAAATGTTATGACTACATTTTAAAAATATGACTCTAAAGAACCCCCCAAAATGGAAAATATAAAAAGAAATTTTTCTTAAAAAAGAACTAAATCTGAAGATTAAAAGAAGCTTCAAGTTTGAGAAAATAATGACACAGAAGGGCTGACACCTAGACAGCTCCTTATTGTTGTTAAATTTAAAAAAAAGAGAGAGAGGATTCTTCAAGCATATTAGGAGGAGAGAAAGATTTCTTTCAGACAGAATTATGATTTCTTCACAGCAGCACCGAGGATCAAGAGAAAACGAAGCAACATCTACTAAGCATCCAGGGAAAGAAAGTTTGACCCTCAACTACAAAACCAGTCATTTAATAGAAAGCTGACAGGCAAACCTTCTTAAGTATAAAAGATCTCAGAAAATGTAGCAAGAACAACTCCAATCTTAATAAATCTATAACAGAATTGAGACAGCTAAAAAAATAAAAGAAGAAACCATGCGAAAAAGATCAGTGTGAAACACTGAATTTTTATTTTTTTAAAACACAATGCTTAAAGAGCTGTGTCAAATATGGATTAACAAGCTAAGCCAAATCTTTAAAATATAAAATTAAATAATCACATTTTTAAGGTAAAGAAAGAATAAAAATAATTCAAAGTGCTTTCCTTTCTTTATCTTCCTTTTTAAGGAGTCAAATAGGCAGCATTAAAGTTGGATAATCAAGAAGCAGAGGACTGCATACGTTACACAAGGCTGTAAATGGGATGGCGTGAAGGAATAAATGTAGGAGCACACCATTCTAAAATGTGAAAAGGAAATTGCTTTCTCTCTGTTTCCCAGCAGGAGTCAGTAGAGTCCCCTCCACAGTAGGTAAAACAACAAGAGTAGCTTAGTATATTAAATAATAACATAAAGGCAACCACTAGAAGAATGAAAACAAATTATAAGCCTTCCAAATTATCGCAGGAGAAGCATTCATGCAACAACAATACCACAAATTAAACAATTAAGGGCAAGTAATGGAACAGTACACAGAGTTTAAAAAAAAAAAAATCACAAGAAGTTATTAATGATTTCCTTGGGAGAGATTATCATGGGGAAAGAATAGGAGGGAAAAGCGGAAAGTCTTAAAGCATTTGCTTTGTATTTTCCTGTGTTACTTATATTTTCTAACAGCTTTATACTTTCTGCCTTAACAAAGTCTATTTTATGGGACCACATGTCAGTCACAAAAAATAATTATTGCAAGATACATGATTTACAAATCTCACAAACCTTTATATGAATACTACATAAACACATTTGCTTCTGCACAATCATTAATTATAATGTCTATGGTCTACAGTGAATTTATTAATTCTGCCCAGATACACGTGTAATTTAGCTTATGTTCACATGTGCAATGAGAGAGAAAGAATATTACAAGATTTTACTGTGTTTTGTTTTCAATGTTTCTATTTTTTAAATTCCTTTTCTCACTCTTAGAAATGAAAGAGAATGTAGTTAACCAAGACAGGAGAAATTAAAGTCTTTCTTTTTACTAGTATATTGGGAAGCCTTCCTTCAAAAGTGGGGTTTGAAAGAAAGTGAGTCCAGAAAATAGAGTGCCACCAGGAGGCAGGAGATGGAGGTGGTTTGCGGCGAGAAGGGTAAAATTCTAGTAATAGTGACAGCACTGCAAGTAATTCCTACAGTAAATAAGAAACATGACTGGGGATGTTTAGAAGAAAACTTTGTAAGAAATTAGGACAGTTCAAGATTCCACTGTAGTTGTGACAAGAGACTATTTCCTGTAGAGAGAGAGAAGATACCTAATTAAAAAAAAAAAACACTTGGCCAATATTTTTAATTGTTAATCAAATATAGATTTATTGTTTATCAAAGGCCCTAAACTGTGTTAGGTATTTAAGAGAAATCATAAATTCATATCCAATGTGGTTTTATGCTTAATAATTTATAGTCTGTGAAGAAAAATATTGAAAATGTTGTTCTCATAAAGTAATAGATACCCAAAACTTTATGAATAAGGAAAATTGTTACACTCTTCACTCAATATATAATGGATCAGAGATATGTGAATTCACCTTTAAAACAATGAATATTTTCTAAGGTCTGCAAAACTTAATCGGTAGCTAATTGAATGTGTCTACCTGAGAACACCCAAACCTGTAGAAAATTTTTATAAAAATTTATTTGAGCCAAACAGGGGAATCCACTTGGAAGCAGGATCTCAACAGACTGAGACAAATGCTTCTGGGAATAACAGTTCGCAGTTAATTTTTATGCATTTGAGAGTAAGGAGGGAAAGGAAGGACGTGAAGGTAGGGAGAAGCAATGCAGGAATCGGATTACGAGGTAGTTAAAATTATATGCTCTCTTGGGGGGTCTGAAGGGTGGTCAGGTATTAGAAGGAGTGGCCTGCAAGAGGACATTTCAAAGGTTTGCTAACCTAGATGCACAGAAACAATGACCAGGGCTTGCTTAAGGCAAAGATAAGCCTTTTAGTAAAGAAGTTATATGTCTGGGGTGTGACTAGCCACTAAGACCTATCCCATTAGGAATTTATGATCCTCTGAGCATCCTCTGAGGTTACTTTCCATAAAACTTTTTTTAACCACAAATGTATTATCTAAAATAAGATTGTTTCTTTCAGCCCAGATATGATATAAAAATATATATATATTACTGAAGCAAAAAACAAGAATAGTCTCCTAGCTATCCAGAAAAGTGATAATTTAGGCTCCAAAACAGGAGCAGTCTGGCCCAGTTGGAAGCTCCTTGTTGTGGAAATGGATGCATTAGACTTCTTTATCCTAATGCCACAAAAACATTAAAATGATGTAAATTCACCAAGTCATTTGGAACTCACATCCATCAAGCTTCCGTTTAATTATAACTTGGCTTCTCACGTATAGTTTCAGGGAATGAAACTGTTAGTCAGAAAACATAATTATACAATCTTGGTTTTTATAATTCTTTTTATAAAGTAATACATAATATTTTGGTCCTTACAACAGCCTTTAAAATCTCATTTCATTGAAGTCATTCTTGATATATGGATCCATTCTTGCTATATTAATAAAAAAAAGAATAAAATAAAATGAAATCTGATATTGCAAAATGAGAGTCTACAAGATATTGTGTGTTTAAGGGGAGGAAGCTGAAAGGTATTGAATCCATCAAAATAAAGATGCCATCCAACCAAAGGTCTCTGAGCATCCCATCATCTTTGTTGACCACATTTTGTTATGCTGTATTGTGTGCCCTCCTCTCTCTGGAACCT
>NW_011888859.1:2380149-2436557 GCF_000151845.1 Pteropus vampyrus | reverse complement strand
CCAGAAAAGTGATAATTTAGGCTCCAAAACAGGAGCAGTCTGGCCCAGTTGGAAGCTCCTTGTTGTGGAAATGGATGCATTAGACTTCTTTATCCTAATGCCACAAAAACATTAAAATGATGTAAATTCACCAAGTCATTTGGAACTCACATCCATCAAGTTTCCGTTTAATTATAACTTGGCTTCTCACGTATAGTTTCAGGGAATGAAACTGTTAGTCAGAAAACATAATTATACAATCTTGGTTTTTATAATTCTTTTTATAAAGTAATACATAAGTATTTTGGTTCTTACAACAGCCTTTAAAATCTCATTTCATTGAAGTCATTCTTGATATATGGATCCATTCTTGCTATATTAATGAAAAAAAGAATAAAATAAAATGAAATCTGATATTGCAAAATGAGAGTCTACAAGATATTGTGTGTTTAAGGGGAGGAAGCTGAAAGGTATTCGATCCATCAAAATAAAGATGCCATCCAACCAAAGGTCTCTGAGCATCCCATCATCTTTGTTGACCACATTTTGTTATGCTGTATTGTGTGCCCTCCTCTCTCTGGAACCTTTATATAGTTAAATAATTCAGAAAATATAACAGTACATCATAGATCACAGTAAGAGCCAAGTTACATAATTCAAACTAGAATTTTTATAGCAATTAAGGAAAACAAGAAAACTATAAACAGAGAAAATTTAGTGAGACAGCTGGAACTGAAACCTAAACTTGAAGAAGGGGTAATGTTTGATCATATAGAACAATAAAATTGAGAAAAGTTATTCCAAGCAAAGTACTTCAGGAACTGAACTCCAAAGGTCAAAGAAATAAGCTCATGGTGCAGGGTAGAGAGAGTCAGGACCACCTACCATGCTGGCCATACGATGATGATGAAAGAAATTCAAGATTTAAGTAAAAAGGAAACATACCATCTTCATGGATTGGAAAACTCAACATAGTGATGTCAATTCTCTCCATATAGATATAAAAGTTTAGCACAATTCTTGTCAAAATTTCAACAAAATTTTATAGATTTAGTCAAAAATCTAAAAGGCAATGGAAGTAGACCATCTACAGCGATTTCCAATTAAGTAGGAGACTTTTATTATTAATACGTTTTCAGTATCCACTGTGTATCTGGCATTATTCTAAGTACTGGGAATGTAGCCTTAAACAATATATGGAAAAATATGTGGAGCTTATTTATACTCTACTGGGAGACATAACTGATAAAACATAAACATATAAAATACAGTGTTTAGTCAGGTGGCAATAAATTCTATAGAGAACAAATAAAGCAGATGAGAGTAATGGGTGGGCAGTTCCTCATAGGATGGTCAGGAAACGGCACACCTAGAAAGAGTAATTAGAACAAAGAGCTTATGAACGTTAGGAAGCCAGATGCATAGATGTCAGGGGCAGGAAGGGAAGGGTCAGGGGACTGTCTTGGGCATGGGGGGCTTCCAGGGCAAGAGACCTGAGGAGTATAGTGAACATAGGAGCATGGCAAGGGGACCAGTGTCGGTGGAGTGGAGTGAGTAAGAAAGAGGAGAATAGATGTCCGAGCATCTTCAGGGGCCCTATCATGTCTTGTAGGTGACTGAAAACTTTGGATTTTACTCTGAGTGAGACAGGAAGTCATTTGAGGGTTTCACAATGAGGAGCGATGTGACTCAACTTTAGTATAAAAAGGAGAGGTTATACTGAAATTAGAATGCAAGGCGACACAGGCAAACACAGGAAAATTCAGAATTCTCTTCTTACAAAATAAACCCTATAACAGATTATTAATCTTAGCCTTTTAACTATACCTTTTCCTACTTCAGAACCTAAGATAGGTATTATTTTTCTTTTCGTTAATAATAAGAACTCCAAACTCATTATTAGGAGTATTGATTAACCCAACTCAGAAGAATGAATGGTTAAGTATTGCATGGCAACCAGTGAAATGCAACTGGAGTATCTGTTAAACAAAATGGATTTCGATCAGAATGTTAAAGTTTGCAAATTACTGAAAATTGATGGAGGGGTACATAAAAGTACGTTTTAGCATATATGAGTAAAAATTGCAAAATATGATTTAATGTCAGCATATTGCTGAACTCGATGTGTAAATTATGGATGTCTGACTTGTTGCTTTATAATTACAACACATTTATTAACTTTATGACTTTAAGTCACCCGTGGAAATATCTGGCAGGAAGCATGGTGGTCCGAGATGACCTCATGTAGTGTCCATTATGGCCTGGTGCTGTCATAGATTTTAATAAAATTTCTTCACAGAAACAGTTTAATGGAGCTGGTACTGAAAATATAAGCATTCTATCTGAACTGCAGACTTCATTCTGACCCCGTTCTGGGGATTCTGCTTTTGTGGCTTATCAAAAGCCAAAACTACAAATGAATATCATGGAATATTTCAGTTTGTGCTTGCTACTTATGGTTTATAATATTTTTTATTTTGTGGGCAAGATTTACTAAAGGGCATCTTCATAAACGATAGTTAACTAAAATTAGGATAAAAGGAATGCAATTGTATCACCTCTTTATAAGCGATTATGTTAAATATGCTGATATGTTTAGCTTTATTTCTAGTTAGATTTTCATCAATACGTGTATGTGCTTCAGATTTGTTTGCAGGGTTCACGAGAATGAATCACGGACTAAATAATTCCAGCCCATTTGGACAGCCCAGTCCCTTAAGATTTCATCACAAATCTTAGACTGTCTTTCAAATTTCCAATGTGTGCTATATTATTCATCTTTTCTCAGGAATCTTTTTCTGCTAACATCCATTCTTACAGTCCATAAGGTATTTTCAAATCACTTATTCAAATTTAAAAAGAGTCCTAAAATACAGACATTTAATTCCCTGGGATTAGGTTGTGTTAGCCTTTTATTTAGGAATTACCATTTTAATTACTTTCTTTGTAATATAACACGTACGACATTTTTTGTCTTTTCTTATAACTCACTACTTTCTAGAGGTTTTAACAACCAACCAACCTCAGAGACTTGTCAGTGTCTTCCAGTCTCACTACAAAATTTAAAGATAATTGTGTATAGAGTTCATGCTAATCTATGTTCTGATAAAGGTATAAAATGTCAAGATATTTTAAATCATAAAGCCATTATCTGTAACAATAATAAGGAGGAATAAAGTATAAAATGCTTATTTTGGAACATTTTAGTTGATTCCAAAGTTCTCTCTTGGCATATAAAAATAAAATATATTTACCATAATTTATATACTCATAAAACTATTAAACCTACATATAAAACTACTAGGTATATACATGAAACTATTAAAACTATATGCAATATAAAAGAATAAGTTGATTCAAACAAAAATTGCAAATTGTGCTAATTTAATTTGGTATCGAAGCTTATTACTTTCATATTTCTGTTTCTACTTTCAATAATACAAGTTGAACTTGAAGCCATTTTTAAAATCTTGATCTTTTCAAAGCCTTGTTATTAGAAATGACAGCCCCTCCTCCAAAAAAGTACTAAAAGAAATTGAGAATGCTTTAATTCTTTTATCAGTGGTATAGCAAAACATATTTTTATTAAATATTATCTTCTGAAAATTAGCAAATTCTTAATTAGTTGTTAAGTTTTCATTTCCAGGAAAAAGAACTGAGAAAGAAATTTGAATATCTGTATTCACTATCAAATAGCAATTGTGTTCTTTTAATTGTAATAAAAGTAATTGCAGCTCTGTCAATTACCTTCTCTAGAAAATTCACAGAAACACATATTGCCTAACAATATTTCCTATTCTTAATTAGTTTGCTTTTTTTTTTTTTCTGTGATTATTTGTAGGAATACATTGAGACTTCAAAATTGTGAATGTTATTTTTCAGATCTTTGGTGATTACTGTGAATAAATTTACACGCAATAAATTTAGAAGTAACAGGTATTAGAATCTTACAAAGGTAATCCAAAATTATGTGATATGTAGTTTTCTTTGAGATTTTCAACTATTATATCTCTTAAAGTATAATTCACTTCAGTAAATTTGTTGATTTAATTTTAATGTCAAAAAATTAGTTTTTGCATTTTCTTTTATGTCATGAACAGAAACTATAATAGGAGTACATTTTTGAAGTTTTATAATTCATTTTGTTCTTTAACAAACTTTTTATGAGAATGTGCAATACAATATGATTATTAAGAAACACATTTACTTCTAGGTTTTCACATCTTAAGACAGTTAAGGGAATCAGTATTTCTGATGACATGTCCATTACTATTATCAGTGATTTTCATTGTCATAAAATCATGTGATTACAGAACTGTGGATAACCTCAGAGAACAGGGAGCTCACCTGTACCAGGATCTGAGCATCGCTTATCGACATTGGTGACAGGTGGTCACTGAGCTCTTGTGATGTATCTCCAATGACAGAGCATTATGTAATGTCAGGAGCAAAAAAAAAATTTTTTATTCTGCTTATGACTACATATATTTTCACATAATTTAAAACAGAAATGTCCTGCTAAGTGTTTGTTGCCTTACTAAAATGTATAAAAAATTTTTTAAAGAAATTATGGAATTATGCCTTTTTTATTGCTTTCCATCAAATATTTTTCATCCATAACACAGCAACGATCCCTCATTCTTTCCATTCTAATTCAAGAAGCAGCATATTAGAAGAATGTCTGCTTTTCTTAAAAACTTTTATATTAATCCTAACATGCAATCTCAAAATCCTCCATTTATCACTTTCAAAAGGGAAGAAATGGCTTCAGGGAAAAATAGGGATAATAGTTCTTATATTTGGGGGGTGTTTTTAAAAATTGAGTTTCCTTCTACCACTGCACCCAGGTGTGTGCACACTTGTAATTCTTTGTAAACTGTCCCTGAGTTTCTGTCTGAGGATCTTTCCTTCTTGTCACTTTCTTAATGTTCGTGGCCAGTGATTCAGTTAAACAGATGCAGTCAGTTATTTATTTCCTTCTATCACAAGCGCCCAAACACTAATTTTTGCCATGAAGAACAAGAGACAAAGGGGAATCAAATGCATTCTTGAGCTCACTTGTGAACTGTCCTGTCTCATATACAGAATGAAAACAGAAAACATCCTATATTTAAACATCAGCGAAAATCAAATATAGTTAAAATACACCCCTCCCTGTCAATCCCTCAGTTTAGCAATAAGTGCAGAGCAGGCTGCAAATACCACCTCGACCGGAGGCCAGCCACTTACTGCAGTGTTTTAGTGCCTTCTGGTGTTGGTGCCTAGAAACGCAGTTGGCATAATTTACACCATGTTTAACATGCAGCACAAACTATCTTCCTTATTTTGCAAGGAATGTTCTATTATAATTGAAAAATACACCTTCATGTAAAAAGCATATTTATTAGTTGTTGTAAGAAAATAAAATCTCAACAATAATCTTTTAAATCCTGCATCGTTTTTTTCTATTAGATGTTCTTATGATTTCTATTTTGAACAAAAACAGTATATATCATATTCTCTCTAAAGATATACTAGTTGAGAAAATATAGACAACACTACCAATTTATTTGAGTTTTTTACATTTCAGATTTTTATAGAAAATACTAACCATAAGCAATAAAGAGCTAAACCTGGCCATAACTGCTTTACTCATTTTTTTTTAAATTACTTTTCCATAAATAACTCCAGTTTCACAGATAACAAAAAGACTCTCAGAAGATCAGCTTTGAAAAGAACATACAGAAGTAAAAAACAAACAAACTGAAATTCGTTTGACTTGCCTCTTCACAAAATTAAGTCCCCGAATGAACATTTTTTATGCTATGAAAAGAGATTAGTAGAAATGACCAAAATCAAATTAACACCAGAGCTAAATAGGCAGAACTTACATAAAAGAGCAAAGTAAACATTTCATGGTACAGTGAGGGTCCATTAAGCAAATGAGTTTTTCCAGCATGCTAAGGAGTAGCCTTATAAAACCCTCACATTAGAGTCATTTCTCCACCTTCTCATGTATTGTTATAACCAGACTCATGTAAAAATTGAAGTCCTACGCAGGGAGAAAGATACAAATTACAAGCAAACCAATTTCTCCTGAAAGATATTTCAAACATTTAAAACCCTCTATAATGTAAAAAATGTCCAAGACAACATGCTGGAGAAAAAAAATAATTAAAGGCAGCAGTATTGTCTAGAGTCCAGTTGTTAAATTTGAGAAACATTAAAATAAATTAATATCTCTAGGCATTATATCCAATTTCCCAAGTACAATAATTTATCTTTACTATGTAAATAGGCATAATAATTATAATATTTCCACCATCATGCTAGGGAAGATCACTTCTTAGCTTTCTGTAATGAGCAGTTTACATTTAAATCAAACTTTTTTTTTTTTAATTTGAAATTTAGAGAATAAAGCTTCTTGAATTGGAACCTAAAATGTCACATTTGTTTAGCTCTTAATCAAGTCAAACTCAAAGAAATAATTACCAAGTTCTTATTTAAAATGCAAGATGTAGTTATTTTGAAGATGCAATCATTTTCTCAAAGTAATTAAGCCTTAAATCAGGTTTCAGTTCCAAGATGGCATCTGGATATGTGGCAATACCCGTACATAATCATGGCAGAACAGAGGTGGTCCTTGGGTCCACGTGCAGGAGACTGTCCTGTGCTATGGGTTCCCGCTCACCCTTGTAACACATTATTCTTTACCTTTCTGGTCACTGGCACCCTGCTGGCGTCCACTCCTGAAGTCAATGCTGATGAATGTAACTGGTCAGCTCCTTCCTAAAGCTCAGAGGCTGGTGGCCCTTTCCTGCCTCAAACCGCCACGATTTTGCCCGTATCACCTGTGTGGCTCCTGTGTAGACAGCACCACACCTCGGTCTCTACTCTGGGGCCACACTGTCTTTTCTTTAGAAGCCCTATAATCAGCCTGCGGGGTTCAATCTCAGTTCCTTCCCCTACTCTACTAGAAATTTCTAAATCCTGTCCAGGCCACATCGGAGGTTAGAAAGAATGCTCATGGAAGAACACTATTTCTACTCTTGTCTTTGCCTGAACACACTATCGCAACTCCTCAACTACAAGGGCTGCCCTGTTACACACTGTGAAGTGATTGCTCCTCACATTCCCTAATGTGAAAATAGGTAAGTAGAGCCCCTTAAACCAGCTGTATGGACTCCCTCTACCATTCCATTCTTTCTTTGAAAATTTCTATATTCTCTTCCTAATGACAGTAACTTTCCTTACATTATAATTTCCTCTTACCCCAGGATCATACACACACACACACACACTCTTCACTAGGGTTATAAATAGTACAAAAAAAGACTCAGATCACCAAGGGAAAAAAAAACATCCAGAGTTATTTCTAAAGTTGTCTCTATTCAAGTAGAAGTATCACCCCGTCACTCCTACTTATGCGTTAGATGTTGTTATATACATTGAAGGAGCAATAAGGAAGACTAAGCTATTCGTTTTCATTATCTGATTATTTTATTGTTTATATTTGTCTCATATGAATATCCCCAGGAGTGCTAAAACAAGACCATTCAAGCAAATAACTCTCTAAACAGTAGCTCAACCTCCAATTTGTGTGGCATAGAGAACTTAATATGTATTAATTAAAATATCTAATTCTCTTTGAGTTTGAAAAAGGATTTATTATATTTAATGAGTGTAATGTTGCATTTTTACTTATTTGGAATTACATGTGACTTCGAACTCATCTTCGTTCATCACGGGATAACATTAGTCACTCATATTTACTAAGGACCAAGATATCTTACTTAAACATAATGAAAATGTTTTGAGGTTTTTTGTTTGTTTGTTTTTGGTATATCAATTTTATGAACTAGACCACATCTAGTACAGGCTTATATTTAGATAATAAAATATATTGCTTATTTCCATGTGACTGTGCTACCCCATGCATTATTTCAGTTTAGAAGGAAACTGGTGGTAACGAAAAATTTCAGACTTCAGAAGGCTTCTAGTTAGCTGGTCTCATGGTCAAATATAAGGTCTACCGCTGCTGCTCTCACCGTGCACTTCTATGCTCCAACAACATTCAGCAATTATGATACGGGTTAAGAGAAGCAAAGCATGTGGGGTTGTTTATGCTCAAAGGTATAATCTGCTATCCTTGCAGTGGGATCATTTTACATTTCACCAGTTAATATAAAGTCACAGGTGGATGTCTGGCTTTCCTGACAGCATAATTTAGTGTGTTTCTGTCAAATTTAGTGCCTTTTTATAGATTTGTTCCATGCGGCCCCAGGGCCAGTAGTTCAATACCCCTCCCATACATACTCCAAACAACTTCCGGAGTGATTTTTCTAAAATCAAAATCTGATCATGATAGATCAGATTCCTATAACTTTCAAGACAGAGTTACAAGTTTTCATATTAGTTCACAAGGCATTTTATTATCTGTCTCTTCATTTTCAGTTACCTGGATTTTCTTCATCTTTCTGAATCCATTTTTCTCCATCGTTACTACTCAAAGTCCATGAAATAGCAGTGATACAGGACAGAGCAAATTTTCCCAAGTTGTCGGGGAGGAGGGGTGGGCGGAAGAGACCAAGCCCTGTACAGAGAGAAGGGAGGTCCTTTGGTGGAGAGCGTAGGAAGAATTCAACACACACACCAAAGTTAGAGTCAAAAGGAAAGTTTATTAGAAAAGGGATAACACTCCACAGACAGTGTGGTCTCCTCCCAGAGGCAGAGAGTGGGAGGGACAGAGTGAGAGAGACAGAGTAAAGGCACAGAGAGGGGAGCCTGAGTGTTCAGGGAATTCAGTGTATATGTCATTCTTTAGTTCTCATTTCCTTTGTTATATGGATGTACAGTGAGGAAGAGAAGAGTATGTAGACTGAAAAGGTAAAAATATGTAGAGTGGAAGGCCTACAGGCGGTTCTCAGCCTTTAATCCATAGGCTCCCCATGGTTTTAACCATAGGGAATGACTCTGGGTTCCTGTTTCCCCTTCACAGTGTGAGGGAAATAGGTTGTTAGCAATCCCAGGAGAAATCTTCCTTTGTTCTGCCTGTGTCCTCCTGGCCAGGCTGCAGGGCTGATCAGCATATTGCAGTCCCTGAATGTGGCTTGATTAACATTTTAATTCTCTTGCCTCCTCCCTACATTAGCAGCATCTACTGAATTACCCAGATCTACTGAACTGGAATCTATATTTTTAACAAATTCCTTCAGTAATTCTGAGGCACATTAAAGTTTGAAAAGCACTGGTCTATGTGATGTTAACTGCTCAGTTAAGTTTCAGTGACTTTCAAAAATATTGTTTAGATTTATGAGTAAATCTTTATACTTGGTTTTTAATTAATTTTCACTTGGATTTGGGTTAGGGGGAAGACCAAACTAGTTTTAGCGAGAGAAATTGCCATGAAAAATATTTTGGTAAAACAAATATTTTGGTTATTGGAACAAACGTGTAACAAGCAAGCTTTTGCTTTTTGCTTTATAACAAGTTATTCCTCCTTGGGGATAAATAGGAATTAGTCTCCCAGAAAAAGCAACGGTGACTTCACCTCGCCTCTTCTGAAGATCAGCACTATCACAGCTCCTCTGGTGGACTGAGATGATGTAAACTAAAGTCTGCGACCACCGAGAGACTGAAATGGCCTCTGCAACTGACACTGTCATTTTGGGTTACTCAACATCAAGACCTGCATATCGACGGCTTTTACCTCGTCCCCCTTGTGGACAGTGCCCTTAGGGGCTGCTTCCTCCTTCAGAAGGTCTCTTTCCTGTCCTAATAAACTCTGACTAGTAACCAAAGATAATCAAATTGGTGCTTTTTCCTGGACTTTAAACTTTGTGTAAGTGACCTGAGGGCAAAGGGACATCCTTTAAGGTCACTCTTTTATAACAGCAAAATCCTAGCAGTGATGGCATTATAACCAGATGGTTTCTGCCCAGAGGGCTGTTCTCCCTGCTCACTGCTTGGCTGCTCTGTCCCAAGCCTGGCCACCCAGCCTCTGGCTAGTTTCCTTCCAATAAATTCTCTTGTTTTAACTTAGCCAAAAATCAGTTTGGGGTTTGCAATTTAAAAAAAAAAAATGATAATAACCTCACTGAAGAAAATGGTCAGAGGAACTATAGATGTCAACTAAGATTTGAGTCTACATGTTCACGAATAAGCACTCATTTCTAGCCTCCCGTGTGGCTGAGCCTGTAACTGTCAGCAACTCTGACATGAATGAACTGCTTTTCAATGACAAAGCAAAGGAGACTTGGGAACCATGCTGGGGTCGCTTGACTAAGCATTTCTTTGAATCGTTTCAAATTTATTATGCATTAGGGAGCTTAATTTTAAAAGTAAACAATGGTATAGTAAAAAGATCTGTTATCTCTGGTCAAGCAGAACAGGTTTCCAAATACATTTTCTTTTACATATATTCAGTCAGTTCAAAATTTCACAGTCCTTTGTAAAAATTATATAGCTAGATAGATAGATTATACCTTTGATACATTTATGAATATAAGATTTATACAGTTCCCCAATCAAAAAAATAATACCTCTTAGAAATACCTACAAGCAAATTTAGAGTGGTCTGTTAAAGGTAGCCTTGATTTAATGGTCCATTTATTGATGTAGCAAAATACATAGAAATCTATAAAGTTATTCTTCATCCATACAATATTTCAAAACATTAGCAAGACATCTCAGGAAACTAAGTTTTACCAAACCGTCCTATTTTAGAAAGAAGTTTTATACATATATAACAGTCCAAATCTTCAGTTCTTTAAAATGACCTCTTCCTCCTTGATTCATATTGGCCTTGGACTCACTTGCTTCTTTTCTTTCCTCATCCTTTTGCATACAGCATGACCTTCTCTTAATCATTAAGCCTGTAGGTCAGCATTGAACTATTTTAGGAACAGAGCCTCATGCCTGTTGACCACAGAAACAGAGTTTCCTTCAAACCATAGATAAAATCTTGAAGCTCTACACCCAAGAAAGCAGAAGGACCCTAACCAGCATCTCCCTAAAAGCAGACAGAATGCCATTACTGACATCAGGACCTGGTACAACGATCAACTGCTTCCTACCAAGCCCCACCCAATCAATAGAGCCACATCCCAATTCCTTAGCGACTCATGTTTTCCCCTGTAGAACCTGTCCCCTTGAGACCAACAGGAGCCAAATCTTTGAGGGCTAACCCACCTGTGTCTCTAGACTTGGTTTCATTTCCTTAAATAAACCTCTACTTTCTTTGCTACAGACTCCTGACTGTGTCTCTTTTGGCTTTGACACATGCAGGCAAAACAAACCCCTTGAGTTAGGTAACAAGTATATTATCCAAAATCTTTCTTTGTCAAAGAAATCTGCCAGAATCTGCATTCATGCCTGCAGTTAAAGAGCTGCACCATTGGGTTCCAGTCAAGATAGAGGGGTAGGTGAATGCTGTGCATACCTCCTCCCACAACTGCATTAAAATTGCAATTAAAATGAAATTATGAAGCAGTCGACCTGGAGAATGATCTGAAGTCTAACTGAACAGACCTCTGTTACCTGGGTATATAAAGAGAAGGTCACATGGAGACTGGTAAGAGGGGCAGAGATGGGGAATAGGCTGGTCTTACACTCACTTGTGGTGGTTGAGCATCAGGAGGGATATCTCAGCTGTGGAGATCCTCCCTGGAGGAATGAAGGAGCCCAGCCCCACACTGGGACTCCCCAGCCCAGGGTTCCAGTGCCAGGGGGAACAGTCTCCACAAAACCTGGCTGTGAAAATCAGTGGTTATTCGATTGTCTGTCTGAATGAGACAGATGCTGCTGGAAATCTGGAAGTCCCCCTAAAGGGCCTGTGTGCACAGACTCACTCACTAGCCTTAACTTACCCTGGGTTCCGGCAGAGGGACAGCAGCTCAGGACATGATAGAGACATATAGGGAAAGACTAAGTTGTGTGGCTTCAGGGTGAGGACTGGAAGGACAGCTGCCACTGTCCCTTCGTTGAGCCCTCCTCCTATGCAGACTACAGGTGGATGCCATCTTGTCTGTGTTGAGCGCTCCGCCCACATGGCCAATTCTGAACCTGCATTGGCCTGGTGAATTCCACTGGCTCCACCATGATGACTCCCTGGGACCCTGCCTCACACAACTCAAAATTGTCAGTGGAAATTCCATTACTGGGCACCTAGCACCACCCCATGCTCTCGGCAGGGTCCTCCCTCTGCAGCAACCAATGGGCCTCAGCCTAGGCACCTGAGGAGACACTTTCCATGGTGGGTAACCAGCCCCAGCCTGAGCTGCAGTATTTACTGAACAAATCTCAAGGGTCTGTGGGCCCGAGTCAGACACAGCTTGCCTGGGTGTGAGCTGAGACTTTTGGGAATGGCCACAGGCTCAGAACCGGAAACAAAGTTAAATCTCCACCAACTTGAGAAACTCCATTTGCTCCACCCTGGTGACTCCTTGAGACCCTTCCTCATCCAACTCAAGTGCTGCTCGAGGCTCATTCAGCTGCTGAGCCTTACGGGCAGTCGGCAGGCAGCCTCAGGCCTAGGGGTGCCCTGGGCCTTTTGCTGAGCTGCCTAAGGCCTGGTACTGCTGGCAGCTAGCTTCAGTTTATCATGTGGCCTCTCTCACATGTTTCCAGGTCCAGCACAGGCAGCAACCAACCACAGATAGCTTTGTAGCTCCTCCCAGGTAGCCCCAAGCCAGTCACAGACAGTGGCTGACCTTGGACTCCAGAACCAACGCACCTGGAGGCTAGTGTTAGACTTTATATCAAGCATCTTCTCTGACCACAATGGTATGAAACTACAGATCAATTATAAGGAAAAAATAAAAAAACACACAAACATATGGAGGCTACCTAAAATGCTACTAAACAATAAATGGGTTAACAAAAAGGAGATCAAGAAGGAAATCAAAAGATACCTTGAGACAAATAAAAATGAAAACACAATGACTCAAAAATCTATAAGACAGCAAAAGCAGTCCTAAGAGGGAAATTCATAGCAATACAGGCCTACCTCAAGAAATAAGAAAAATGTCAAATAAAAAATCAAGAACAAGATATGGATGCCCACTTTCACTACTTTTATTCAACATAGTATTAGAAGTCCTAGCCACAGCAATCCAACAAGAAATAAAAGACATCCAAATTGTAAAGGAAGAAGTAAAACTCTCATTTGAAGGTGACATAATACTACATATAGAGAACCCTAAAGATTCCACCAAAAAACTGTTAGAACTGATCAATGAATTTGTAGAGTAGCAGGATACAAAATTAATATTCAGAAATTGGTTGCATTTCTATGCACCAATAATGAACTATTAGAAAGAGAAATTAAGAGAACAACTTAATTTATAATTGCATCAAAAAAAAAACCCTAGGAATAAAATTAATCAAGGAAGTAAAAGACCTACATTTAGAAAATTATGACACTGAAGAAGATACAAATAAATGGAAGCAAATACCATGCTCATGAGTGGGAAGAATCAACATCACTAAAGTGGCCATATTACCCAAAGCAATCTATAGATTCAGTGCAATCCTTATCAAAATACCAATGGCATTTTTCGCAGACCTAGAACAAATAACTCTAAAATTTACATGGAATCATAAAAGACCCCGAATAGCCACGAGAATATTGAGAAAGAAGAACAAAGTTAGAGGTATTATGCTACCTGATATCAAACTACACTACAAGCCTATAGTAATCAAAACAACGTGGTACTGGCATTAAAACAGATACAGATCAATAGAACAGAATAGAGAGCCCAGAAATAAATCCACACCTATATGGTCATTTAATCTATGACAAAGGAGGCAAGAATATTCAATGGGGTAAAGACAGTTTATTCAATAAATAGTGCTGGGAAAACTGGACAGATACATGCAAAAAAAAAAAAATGAAACTGGACCACCTTCTTACACCATATACTAGAATAAATGCAAAATGAATTAAAGACAAATGTAAGAACCAAAACCATAAAACTAGAAGATAACATAGGCAGCAAACTCTCTGACATTGCCCTTAGTAATATTTTTTCTGATATATCTCCTTGGGCAAGGGAAACAACAGCAAAGAATACCATCAACAAAATGAAAAGACAACCAACTGAATGGGAGAAAATATTTGTCAATGATATATCTGATACGAGGTTAATATCCAATATTTATCAAAAAAACTCATACAACTTGACCAAAAAAACAAATGATCTAATTTAAAAAAATAAAAAAAAATGGGCAGAGGACTGAATAGACATTTTTCCAATGAGGACATACAGATGGGCAATTGACATATAAAAAGATGTTCAACATCACTAACCACCAGATAAATGCAAATTAAAACCACAATGAGGTATCACCTCACACTCATCAGAATGGCTATCATCAATAAATCAACAAGCAAGTTGATTTATTGGCGACGATGTGGAGAAAAGAAAACCCTCACGTGCTGTTGGTAGAATTGCAAACTGGTACAGCCGCTATGGAAAACAGTTTGGAGGTTCCTCAAAATATTAAAACTATAACTACCTTATGACCCAGCAATTCCACTTCTGGATATTTATCTAAAGAAATCCAACACACTAATTTGAAAAGATATAGGCATCCATATGTTCACTGCAGCAGTATTTACAATAGCCAAGATAGGGAAGCAACCTAAGTGCCCATCAATAGATAATTGGATAAAGAAGATGTGGTACATATATATATAACAGAATATTACTTGGCCATAAAAAATGAAATCTTACCATTTGTGACAACATAGATGGACCTAGAGGGTATTATGCTAATTGAAATAAGTCAGACAAAGACAACTATATGATCTCACTTATAAGTGGACTCTAAGGAACAAAATAAATGAACAAACAAAATGCAAACAGACTCATAGATACAGAGAACCAACTGGTCATTGCTAGTTGGGAGGGGGCTTGAAGGATTGGGTAAAAAACGTGAAGGGATTGAGAAGTACAAATTAGTAGTTACAAAATAGTCATAGTACAGCAGAGAGAATATAGTCAATAATAATTTTAATAACTATGTATAATGCCAGGTGGAAACTAGACTAACCGGGGGATCACTTTATAAATTATATAAATGTCTAACCACTATGCTGTACACCTGAAACTAACATAAAATAATATTGACTGTCAACTCTAACTGAAAAATAAAAATTAAAAAAAAAAAAAAGAGCCGCAACATCCAGGGCTCTCATCCACAGCGGACTGAAATACTGTGCAAGGCATTCTCTTTCTAAGCCTCAGAAAATAAAGCAAGACTGTCAACTGGGCACGGCACTGGGCAGCAATGCAGCCACATGTCACCTACAGCAGCATCGTATAGCACAGTAACAAAAATGATACAGCAAAACTCAGATAGCTGCCCATGATTCTAGAGGTGTTTTTTTTTTGTTTTTTTTTTGGTTTTGGGGGGTTTTTTTGCTTAGAAACCTGATTCCTCAAAGTAAACCCCTATTCTTAAATTGAGGTAGGGGAAAAGGGTGGTGGGGGAAAAGGCTCTGATGGGATACAAACATCTCCTAAGAGTAAGACTGCATTTTTCCCAAACTTGAAAAATTCATACCTATTAGAATTATCTCACTTCTTCTGTCCAAAAAATACTTATGTAAAGGTACATTTTTTATTATTATCTTAATATTTGACTTTTGTAGTTTTTTTTGTTTCTGATAGTTCTTGATATTTGTGTTATTGAATTTAATACAAATCTGTACATTAGGGGTTAATCTGTTTTAGTTATGGTCTTTTTTGTTTGAAACATAGATAATAACAACCTAGAAATCTCAAAAATAAAATAAATTGGTAAGAGATTTCTATAAGAATAAAGGCCAAGTGTATATGCTTAGCCAGTTATAATTCGCTATTTATAAGATAAATAAAACACATTATAAATATGTCTAGATAAATCCAGCACTTGTAAATAGATAGGAAAAATGTTATTTTTTATTTGCACTTTTGTTAATATCTTTATTCCAGAAGTTTCTAATATTAAAATCAACACTAAAGGAATGGAAGTCAGATCGTCACATATTTTTATGCTACATATTTGGTTTTAAGATGTCAAAAATCAGATGAAATCACATTTAATTGGATTATTTTCCTTTCAATTTATGACCGTATGTTAACGACACTGAACATCATTTTTATTTAAGTTCTAAAAATTCATTTTCTAAATAAGCTAGGGTGTAAATAAAATGTCACAGAAAGTCTATAAACATTGGGAAATTGGTTCAATGCCTTAGAAGCACTTGACACATGGTATTCTCTCAGCAAAATGTGAAAAAGTAGATTTCTATAGATATTTATTAGATAAAATATTTGCATTAATTATATTAGCATTTATCATTTGAAAAAGTAGGGTTATAGATATAGATTTTTATTTTTAAAATGTATCTTAATTTTTTTTTTATTTTTTTAAAAAATAAATTTGTTCTTTAAATGGAACAAATTAAAGCCACATATACAAATAACTGTGCCTTCAGTACTGGCTTCCAGTACATTTATATCATTATCTCTCCAGTTGCTTAGTAATTTTGATTTTATCTCACATTTAGTTTAAGTAACTCTTCTGCTAACATCTTTCAGTAATTCCTTTCAACTAAATATCAATAGCAGACATTCAAGAACTAAAAAAATATATACAATGAGCATATCCTCATCAGAGAATTTGAAGTCAATTTGGCTATATATTAATATAAACTTCTTTAGCCATCTGAAGTTTACTTTTGTGGGAGAAGTCTGAGACAAGCTAATTTGCATTATTTTTCTAATAAACTTTCTTTTCTCATTTTTCCCTGCTCAGATGCCTTTCTGCTTGATTAAAGGTTCCCAAGTTTTCTTGGTTTGTAGCACCTTAAATAATTTATTACTCAATAACCATCCTTAAATTATTTAAAAATCACAGTTACATAATAACAGAATGTGGGTGCCTGTTGATCATAGCACATCTCCTCAAACCTTGGAATCAGATTGGACACCTCCAGCCTCGTTTCTTGTCCCATTGATATTCACATGGTATGTGCTTTTTATCAAAGCACCTACCAAAAAATCCAGTTTACATAGATATGATGGTACAATCGAAAACTGAAATTATGAGCTACCTTAAGCCGATAATTTACACAGCATCTGACAGAGGTTCAGTATCCCTAGTTCCCTCAAAAATTAAAAAAATCCCATGTGCCCTTGTGAGCTTATGGTGGTCCTCAAGGCATTGTGGCACAAAGTCCAGAAACCATAGGTTTAAAGGATCTTTTCTATAATCTTGAAATTGTACTATATTATGATACTAAATAAGTGTTGGTCTCTTGTCATGAAACATTTTTGCTTACGGGAAGCCATTTTTTTATCAATAAATGTTACAATTTAGATGTATCCTCTTACTATTTTAAAATTTCTTCCTAGCTTGCAGACAGCTGCCTTCTCACTGTCCCCACGTGGCCTTCCTCTATGTATGCTGCATACTCCCGATATCTCTTCCTCTTCTTATAAGGACACCACTCCTATTGGATCAGGGCCCCACCCACATGACTTCATTTAACCTTAATTAAATGCATAAAGGCCCTGTCTCCAAAACTTTCGGGGTTAAGACTCAACATAAGAATTCTTAGAAGACACAGTTTAGTCTATAACAAAGTTTATGTGTAAACTCTGTGAATATAATTGTGTAAATAAAAATATTTTTTCATCTCATTTTTCTTTTTAAATTTATATATGCCTCTTAGCTCCTTTTGCATCTGTTGCTTCATCATCTTGTCTTATATTTCTTATTTCATGTACTTATGTTTTCCTGAATTAAGTCGATAGAGAAAAAAAGGCACCTTTTAAATTTCACTAATTTTTTTTCCTAAAGAATACCTCTTCTCAAGGGGGTCAAATATGGTGGGGGTGGGGTGCAGACGGGGGAGAGTGAAGTGGTTAAAGGGGATCAAATGTATTGTAGCTGAAGGGAACTGGACTTTGGGTGGTGAACACACAATATAATATATACATGTTAAATTATAATGTACACCTGAAAACTATATAATTATATTAACCAATATTATCCCAATAAACTTAATTTTTAAAGAGTTAAAAAAAAATACCCCTTCTCTGCTATAATCTTAATCTTTTATTTTGCAGAATCTTTCAGACCCTTTGGTTGGTTTTACTGCTGCATTTTTCTCAATCTATTGACCTATCTTTCAGTAAATGGAGAACTATTAAGTATATGTTTATTTATCTTTAAAAAATGTCGTATAAATTATCTGTGGTTCCTTTGACTGCACATCCAATTGCTTTCAGAGCCTCCTCTGACCCCTTCGGCTGGAGGCCTGGTTGACGTGCACTGACTTTAATGAATCTTTCATCACTCTGCACTGTTTTATTGAGTGTGAAACTGTAGCACTAAGAAGGGATCTAGCAGTTTCTAGTATTTGATCTTCTGATTATGATCATTGGAGTTTATTCCTGAAGTCAGAAACAGTCTCTCTTTTCTTTCCTAAAAAGTATATAAGAAAAAAAAAAATATGCACCTCCTCCATTAATTTCCCTGGCCTATCCCTTTTTATCCTCTGATTTTATTTCTGATATAAAGCACTTTATTCTAACCACTCCTGTCAACACCCACATTGTACTAACAGAAACCGAGTTTCTAGAATCTATTCATCAACTAGATATTAAAGGAGGAATATGGTAATTCACACCTCCAGCTGTATATCTATAGCCTTGAATCTAGCGTCTTTATAGGAAAAAAGGGTTTTTTTGGCTCTGGTATATGGAAGCATAGTGTCTATAGTTTAGATAAACCAAGAAATCTACAAGGGCACAGGTTTCAAGATTGATCAAATACATATACTCTCATCTAATGTGAAAAAGATGACTATTCGATGGGCTCTGTGTCAGGATAAAAACGATAAACCAATAAGTGTTCCCTGCCTTCTGTTTCCTTATCGTCAAAAAAGAATTATCTGCTTTGGCCCATTTTGGTCTTTATACAAAACCTCCTGTTCTACAGAGGAGATTTTCTTATTAGATCATGTATTTTGGCTTTTGTAAGAGAGAACTGTAGGAAGGCAAGATGGTCTGAGGAAACTTTGAGATGCTCAAGGTGACAATTGCAGAAAAACGTTGGAGTGATGCATGCTGTCATCGAAGCAGCTTTGGTGTGAGTAAGGTAACTGGGAAAGGAAATAAAGGAGGATTTAAGTACTGTTGGAGACTGAGTGTTCCCTTTATGCATTATTTTGGAATTACTCTTGCTTTCCAGGACATTATTCTTTCAATAGTGGGGTTGAGTCGCCCCGGTCAATGTTTTAAAGTGTTAATATTTGATGGTGGTAATAGCAGTAAAATTGGAGTTTTGAAGCCGAGATGTTATATCCAGCTAGATTTAAGATTTAAATAATCGCCGTCGATCCAAGCCACGTGCATTTTCACTACGTGTCCCTAGATTCTGAAGAGAGGAATGGAGGGAAAATCTGGACCCAGCATGAGTATGGGTGGATTCTTTGGACCATTACCAGAAGGAAAAAGAGATCTTGTGGAAGTCTGAGATTGGAATTTCAATTTGGGGGAAAAGCATGGTTTGGTACTGGATGTTCCAGAAAAACAACAACAACAACAACAGATTTGCGCAACGTTATGCCAATTGACTAAATTGAGAAAATGTTTAAAGTTTCTAATGAACGCTCACCAGGAACTGGAAGCTTAAGTGGGCACCGAATTTCTTACCTTTGTATGCCAAACCTGCTAGTGCAAAGATTCAGCTCCATGGAATACAGCCTTGTGGACATGGCCTTGGCTGGGCCCTCCCAATCTAGACCTCCTGAGATGAGCTGCTTGGAATCAGAAGATTGAAACCTTTTTGGGAAATAATTGGCAGAGTATAGAAAGAAGGACTTTGGTACCAAGTTCAATTCTGTTACAGAGACTGTAAGTAGGTGAAAAATCTCACAATCGGATAAGAGGTCATTTCTGGTTTCAAAGCCATAGAGGTAGGTATTTCAGTTAAGGCCTGTCCTAGAAAAAGCGAGTTGTGAAAGCGACAACTGCAGTGGAGATACTCAACTCAAAAGTAAGTTCCAGTGATCTAGGGAACAGTATTCTGGCTTGGTGTTCCACCAGGAAGAATCACTATATGCTGTCTGCCAGGGCCCTGTATTAGGGTTAGGTTTGATTTCACACAGTGAAAACATCTTTAAATAGAATATAATGTTGGCTTTCACAAGATACAATTTTATTTCTCATGTAAGAAAGCCTAAAATTAGGCAATGCAGTATTGGTGTTGCAGTACCTCTGGAATGGTCTCCTCGGGCTTCTAGTTGTTCAAGTCAGCGGCAGAAGGGAAAAGTGGCAAATGCAGTGTCTATGACATACTCTTTTACTCGACTCTCATTTACCTGAAACTTAGTTAAAGGGCTGCATCTATCGGCAAGGAAAAGCAAACAAAAACAATGTACCATTTGCTGACACATTTTCACTTCATTACCAGAGTTATATTAGTAAAAAAAGGTAAGAAAAGATATTAGGGTAAAAAAAAATCTAGCAGTTTCTGTTTCAGGACTGTTAAAATAGTATTACAGACTCAAAAGAATATAAACTATGAAATAAATCAGACGTGAAAACATAATTCTGGTCTTTTCTACCATGCTGAGAAGGAAAGGAAGGTTCTAACGACTAAATAATGAGAATCAGCTGGGAGTCCCCTCAAATCTTAGCCTCCTGAGCTAACCGAGGATATCAAATGACATGCAACTTTCCATGTTCAGATGCATACACATAAACTTACATGAATGTAACAATTTTAACAAATAACTTAGTTTCTTTAATGATATACGACAATTCAGCTTTCTATTTTCTCTTGATTCAGTTTTGTTAGTAATTTTTCTGGAAATATGTCCACTTACTCTAAATTTTCAGATTTCAGCTATAAAGTTATTATGACAGTCTTACCTTTTAATATGTGCCACATCTAAACTACGGCCCCTTTATCAGTCTTTAAAAAAAAAAAATCACAATAACTTCTTGCTTCTTTCTTGTTATCTTCATCAATCTTGCCAAAGGTTTTCCAAATTTATTTTATTTAAAAGATTCTTTTGCCCTTTTTGATTCTCTCAATTATAACTTTATCATGATTATGTCTTCTGCATTTCTGCTGTCCTTAAAACTTTTCTAAAATAAATATTTAAGACTAGGTTTCCATGTAAGTAGTACTTTACCTGCATTTGTAAATTTCAATACATGATATTTATTCTATAGTTTAGTTCAAAATATTTTCTAAATTCTGAGATTACGTTTTAGCTATAACTGGTTTTATTTTTTTTATTTCCAAAAGCAAGGCAGTTAAAAGTAATTTTTCCTAATGATTTACAACTGAATTTCAGTCCTTGCAGACCTCTCTGGAGTGTCTCTGTTCTGCACAGCTCCCTGATGTGAGGAGCTGTCCTCTTGTGACTTGTCCCCAGGCTCAAGGCTCTGGTAGTCCATCCCATACCATTTAGTGCTAAGAGTCCTCTTGTCTCATCAGGCTGCCTTTTTTGAGGGGTCTCTCAAAGATCATAACTTTCCACGGTACCCACTTGCCCTCTTGGCCAAAGCAGCCTGCTTTACCAGAGTGAGGAAGGTCAGCAACAGGGAGCTGGCCATCCAACCATTTTGTATGGTATGAATTATGAACTCTAAACACACTCATGATGCGGGTGAAGAAAGATTTAAATGGGATAATACCAGAACTGTGATATTAGAAGAATTTTGTAATTACTAAACTAAGCAAAACTCATCTTAAAATGACTAGAAAAGCTATGAGACCTCCTGTTCAAGATTTTATCCATGGTCTAGAAGAGAATTCACAGATCCTTTTTAAAAAGGAGAAAAATAACCTCTATTTAAGCTCCAGAAAACCCAGGAACACACATATATACATCATAAGATATAGAAGGAGACTTTTCTTGTTCTTAGAATTTTGGCTAAAACCTCAAAGCAGAGGACAACAGATAAGAACTCTGCATTCGAAAGAGAACAGCCAGAAAGCTGCCAGACCTCTCTCTCCAGGGATTGCTCAGAGATAGCAACTGGTTGACATCCTGTCCAGCCCATATCAGTATAGATAGCGGCTTATTTAGAAGAATAAACTTGTGGTGGTACTAGGTCGCTGGCCTCTCCACGAAGTAAGAGGAGAGTTGCTGCTCTCTCCTCCCACTGAATTCCCAAACTGTGAAACCTCAAGAGATCCACTCACAGAGACTGAAGATTACTGCAGGAAAGGGACACTGGCACCTTGCCCCTGGCTTTGATGCTTGCTGAGCTGCTGAAAGGTTTAGTGTCATACCATAATCATCTTGGTAAAAGAGAGCTCAACGTGCATGCCTTGGATTTTGGAAACTGAGGTTACTGAGTAAAGAAGGAGAAATTCAGAAGCATCAAAACAATGAGAAAGGCGAAGGGAAGAGAACGAAACTGTGGAAGAACAAACCAGCACTCGCCCCATTCTTCTCCAGTGCAGACCTATCTAATGGTCATTGGGGCCTGAGTTGGAAAGAGGAAGTTTTACACTGGATGTGAGGTTCAACTTCTAAACTGAAACTTGTTGGAATCCTTAATACTGGAAAGTGGATGGATCTGACCGAGATATTAAAGGATGGGGAAGATGTGAGAGAATCTGTTTGTTTGAAGGCAAAAAAGAGAAACACATTTTCTATTTGTATCTCTTTGAATTTAGGCCATTCAGTAAACTACAAAGCAAATATAAATTTAAAGAGGTAGATAGATATACAATTTAAAATAAAGTATAAATAATCATGTCAATAAGTATTTATTTCTATTTTAATACATTTTTAGTTATCTCTGGTTTTTCTATTTTGACTTATTAATATGAAATTAATTATATTGTACTCATCAGTTTTATAACAAATATATTTATGCTATGAGTAAACTTTTGATATGTTGATGCATTATGTATGTTTGCAAATATCTAGGGTTTTGACACTAATATTTATAATTAAACTGAACTATAGTTTTATTTTTTGTTACCCTTTTGTTAGGTTTTAGTATCAATGCTTTCTAATTTTATAGAAAGATTTTGAGTGTTTATTATTTTTTCCATATGCAAAATTTTAAATACATTATAATCATTGGCTTTATTGCTCTTTTGTAAAATAATTTTTCTATAATAATCAGTTTCTTTATGTTTCGGATGACAAATGTTGTCATTTGTATTGTAAAAATTTAGTCCTAAATCAACAAATCTACATATTTTAACATAGTTCTCACTAACTGATAAACCCAACAGACTAGTTTAAAAGATAAAGATGTGAACATCATAGTTATCGATGTTTCAAAGTTTATAACATAAAACCTACAGTGCCTAGATTATGACAGCATTAGTAGACGAAAAGATACTTGTCCATTTTCCAGATCTTTTTATTTGTTCTCAACACAGTCATAAAAAAACTGGTAAAGGGAGGTGTCTACCTCTTGGCTAAAAGCAGGTAACATCAGACAAATGATTCTACCAGGGGATTTTCTATGAACTTGCAAGAATATCTCATGCCAGAGTGACCTGAGAGGGTGCCAACTCCTAGATACAATTCTGCAAATGCTGTAAGGACTGTATCATTCTGCCCCCCGAACCCCGGGAGAGCCCAATGCAAACAGTAGAGCGTATAAGAGCTGAGGTTGAAGAGACAAAAATGGACTTGGAATAAGGAAACAGAAAACCTCCGTCACACATCATGTTGATGTGGGCAATACCTCACCTCTGTCTGGCAACTTATGACCACTTCCTCCTGAGCTGGGCTCTGGAGATCTCCAGCCCACTCTTATGGTTACAGCTCCTTGCCAAGCAGAACTGTTTAGTTAGGTCCCTTTTAAGAGAACCTCATGCTGTTTCCCTTTCACAGGGTCCACATTTGGTCTCCAGATGCCCATATCTTTGCACCATTATCTACAAAAGTACAAATGTCTCCAAACGCAGACCTCTTTACTTCACAGTCAAGCGGAGGCAGCTCCAGCCACTGTCTCTCACTTTTACTTTTCTCCTAATCAGAGTCAGTCCCAAGTCTTGAAGCTGCCTCATCTCTAGAGAGAATAAACATCTACAGTAGTCTATAAAGCAAAAATGATTTCAAAAATAACATTCTGGCAACTTGGAACGTGTTCTTGGAACTGTAGAGGAAAATAAGCAAAAATAGAAAGAAACATCTGAAAAAAGAATAAGGGAAAACCAACTGTAGCACATATAAAATATATTCTAAGGCTACAATAACAAAATTGCTGATCTTATCTATCAATGGTGTCAAAAGTAGGTCTAGAGCAAAGGCTGCCAGCATTACGGAGTTTGAGCTAGAACCTATGGGAAGAGAACACGGATGGGGCTGGGCCTAGGTAGACTCTATCATGGAACGTGCTTCAGATGTGGGACTCTGCCACCCTGCTGCTCTTCATCTGTTACAGGGCTAATGTAGAGGCCGTCCACCCTAAGGAGCGGTGCCACAATGTTGTAAGCACCTGCAGACCTTGTGGGAGCCTGAAACCATGTTGACCCTTCCCACCTGGAGGAAGAGAAGCTATGGGTCCCAACTCGTGTGTCATGAGGCATTGTATAGAGAGTTATCAGGGATGATAAAAGAGAACTCTCAACAAAGGAACAGAAGGAAAGATCATAAAAAGATCCAAATCCGTGTGGGAACTCAGTAAGTGATAAAGATGGAATCTCAAATAATGGAGGGAAGATAGATTATTCAAAAAACAGTATTGGGACAATGAAATAACTTAGAAATAAATTCCAAATGTGTCAAAGATTTAAATATTTTTAAAATGATAAAACCATAGCAAAATAATATATATGTACATACTCATATATATACATATATGTATGTTATATTTTTCAAATATCAGTGGAAGTACACAATGCACACTGCTCTGCATTCTGCTTGTTTTCACTAAATTTTACACAGACATATACACACACATGCACACACATAAATATGTATATATATGCAACACATATACCCATACATATATACATATAAATATATAAAATCTCTCTCTGGAAAAATAAGCAATTAATAACAGTGACTACTTCTGAGGATGAGTAATGATTGTCTATGAAAGACAGAGACCAGATATTTTGTGCCTTTTAAATTTTTGTTGCATTTACTTATATTGACCATTATAAAAGAATAAGTAAATTCCTGAAGAAGTAAAAAACATTCAAACTAAGTGGACTTTACGAAAATATGTTATGAGATGAATTGTTGCCCCGAAAATTCATATGTTGGACTCCTAACCCCCCTCAGAATATGACTATATTTAAGAATAGGGTCTTTAAAGGGATAATTAAGTTAGAATTAGGTCATTAGTTTGGGTCCTAATCCAGCATGACTGATGTGCTTATGAGAAGAGATTAGGGAGTGGACACTTATAGAGGGATACCATACGGAGACACAAGGAGAAGGCAATCTACAAGCCTCAGAGACCCCAGAAAAACCTAAAGTAACACCTTGAACTCAGACTTCTAACCTCCAGAACTACAGAGAAATTAAATTTCTGTTGTTTATGCCACCCAGTCTGTGGTACTTTATTATGGCAGCCCTAGCAAACTAATATATTATGTATGTATGTATATATATATATAATATATATATATATATAATATGTATATTATATATATGCATTTATGTATATACATATATGTATATATGCAAAATTAAAAGCTAGGTATAATTGGATTTTGTGGCTTTTCTCTATGGTACATTTACTTTACTATAAGATTTGTGTTAATCCACTTCATTACTAGAGTTGGTTACTTTTTAAATAAAACTCAGGATATTGTCATTGTTTTCCTCCTCACATAAATGCTGGGTTTTAAAGGTCAGTCACCCTTAGTAACCTGGACAAAACAGATCAAAGAATATGACAGCCTCTACAGGTCTTAAACAAATTAGTGATCTCCTATTTCTCATGAAAAAGACTTTTATTGATTACCCTCAGAATTCTTAAGTGGAGTAGCAATTAACATTCATTTTTTACTTCTTTTTTAATCCTAAACTGGGAACCAGCAGCTAATTCCCAGAGCTCAGGTGCACTGACATCTCAGGCAGAACCTCCAATCCCAGGATCATTCATAGGAAACAGTGGGGCATTCCAACACAGAGAGGATGTGGGGTGCGGGAACCTGGAGCGATTTACTAAATATAAAAATTCAATAGGAGTTATTTTAAAAGCACTTTAGTTCTGGTTTTATTTTTTACCCCTGGCTCATATTCACAATTTAAAATAAGCAACACATGGTGTCAGTTTTGTAATATGCCGTGAAAACAAACCAAGCAGGATTACACCGCAGTAAATCAGTGAGTTCAGATTAGTAACATCAGATTTTTGGATTGCTTAACAGGAAATAATCTTAAAAGGGGAGAAAAGGCAGGAGCCACATGTTCTCTGATACTCGCCTCTCCCAGTGGAGCACACCCTTTCCCAGGCTCAGCATGTTTGCAGAAGCAGCTGCACTCTTTGCTAAACACCAGATTTTTTCCTTTATTTTCCTCACTCTGAATCTGCAAAATATTTAAACTTTTTCTAAGCCATGTTGGACACGATAATGTAATGAAATTCAATTTTAGAAGAAGAAATGCTCCTTCTGCTGCAGTTTACAGCTCCACTCTCTCATCCAGCAGCAACGGGAAAAAAGTGATTTTTTTTTTTGTTTCTGTTTTTGTTTTTTTTTTTAGTGTTTAAACTTCTGTGCTGCCAAAGTTGACATTGAATTTAAACAATTAGGTAAGCATAATCCTTGCTCTCCGGAAGTTTATAATACTGGCCCATTCGATTCCATTTATAAAGAACAACAGAATAAAAACATGATACTAGAAGAACAATAACATATGAATATCACAGGTAGTTCTTAGTGACATGAAGAGGATTGGTTCATGATCAGATAAAGATCTAGAGAGGGACTAGGGGTTGAAGATAACCACAGGCGAAGTCCACACACTCACTGACTCGATTTCCAACAGATCTGGACAGATTTGACAACGAGAGTGATTATTTCAGAAGCTTTTGAAATGACAGAATGAAGCCGTGCTTTTCTAGAGCATATGATATCCTAAATGTTCTAGCACTGAGCTATATTCCACGCTGTACTCAAGAGTATAATTTAGTCTATAAGCTAAGCCTGTTTCTATCCTTTTCCTGAAGGTTATAGTTTATACAGATAGCAGAGACAAGGGCAAACTTCGGGAACTGAAAAGCTAAGTGCATCATCAGGAAGTATTAGTTGTATATGAGTAGGCAGATTTTGATTTAAATAAATGGTAACCTCATCTCTTTTATATCGTAACAACCACTGTTCCACCATTTATCTGTTACGTAAATAGCTATCAAAAGTCAGGTATGTGCACAGCACTAACCCACATACTTTTCCAAGTGCATTTAGAGATTTTTTTCAGGCCTTAATATCTTTTAAGTCCAAAAGGATTCTTTCACATATCTTTGAATGGGTGAAAAGTGGCAAGATAGCTAGAAAGATTATGGACTAAGAATAAATAAAATAATATCAATGTAATCCATCTAGAGCCATCATGCTATTCAATGCAATAGCCACTAGCTATATGTGACTATTTAAATTAGTTAAAATTACATAAAATTTAATATTTAGTTCCTCGCTCACACCAACCAATAGTAACCAATGACTAGCAGCTCTCATATTCGGCAGTACCTTAAGAAAATATTTTCATCACTGCAGAAAGTTATTTCGAACACTGTTGATCTAGACACATTTTAAGGTTGCTGTTGAAAGTGTAACTGGGTGGTTGTGTTTCTCTGGAGTATCTTGAGTTTCTATTCAGTAAAAGACAGAGTAGTTCTAGTTTTTTTTTAAACCTAATATTATATATGCACAAGAAGAGCTTTAAATACCTTGTGATCATTAATTTCTATAAAAACCTCATACTTTATAAAAATTATTTTAAAAGAAACATGATTGACTTTTTGGCAGAAAAATAGGATAGAAAAGAGCAACTAAAACTTTACCAGTAGTGTTGGAGGTGGTAGGGGAGGAGGCAAACTACAGGGCTCAGGAAATCTTTCTGCTAAACAAGCAAAAAGGAAAATGAAAAAGTAGACTGGAAGAAAAGATTATTTTGATAGAATTCTATGTGATACAGCCCATGATAAAACTACATTTCTATAGAATTAGCAAAACTCTAGCTACAGGACTGATTTCCTCCCATTCATTCACTCTTTTAAAAGTACTCAGCAATACATTTATTCTGACTGCTTTTAATAAAAGACAATAGAAGGAAAAAAAGTTTGAGAAACAAAACGTCAATTTCTAGTCAAGATGGCGGAGTAAGTAAATGCTGTGCTCATCTCCTTCACGACCACATCAAAATTACAACTAAAGTACAGACCAACTGTCATTGAAAATCACCTAAAATCTATCTGAGCAGAAGTCTTACAACTAAGCACAAACAGAAGAAGCCACGTCGAGACTGGTAGGAGGGGTGGACCTGACTGGTCCCACACCTGCATGTGGCGGTTAAAAACCAGAAAGGACATCTCGGCTGCAGAGCTGCCCCCTCCTTCCTCGGAGAAGCAAGGGAAACCAGCCCCATACCAGGCTCCCCAGCCCAGGGTTCTGCTGCACAGTGGCAGAAAGAGAAGTCCCCACAACTTCTAGCTGTGATAACCAGTAGCGAGTGTGGCTGAGTGAGATGAAGGGTGACTGAAATTCCTCTTAAGAAGCTCACATGTAGACTTACCTAACGACGGACTCACCCGCTCTGAGCTCCAGTACTGGGGCCACAGCTCAAGAGGTGCCAGGGACACATGGGGAAGAATTGAGTTGTCTAGCTTCAGGGCAAGGGCTGGAGGGGCAGCTTTCTCCAAGACAGAAGCGCTGGCATAGGTCGTTGTTCCTTTGTTGAGTGTTCCCCATTCCCAGCATGCAAACTCAGCTGGCTACCATATTTGAGTCTCCATCTACCTGACTAAGAACACTCGCCCCACCTGGTGATTCCCTGAGACCCCACCCCTCCCAACTTGCTGGCCCACCCAAGCTGCTTTCAGAGGTTTTTCCATACAAATGCCTGTCTTGGCTCATGCTGAGGACTTTCCTAAAATCTCTCAAAGCTCACAAAACCCAAATGAGAAGCCTCTGGCCTCAGTGTGCTCCATAGTTCTTGCTGAGCAGTGAGCAACCCCAATCCCAGCACTAGCAGCAGCCGGCCTTTGTCTGTGACTTGGCCTCTCTAGGAACCTCTAAGCCCACTGCAGGTGGTGGCCATTTTCAGATTGCTTGATGGTTCATGCCAGGTGGCCCTGGGAACAGCACAGGCTGCACATGGCCTTGTGGCAGGGCCTCTTCCAGGAGGCGCCAGAGCTGGCACACCTGGTGGCTGGCTTCAGACTGAGCTGGAGCATCTGAAAACAACACACCCAAAGGGTAGACTGGGTAAGCACCCAAGTCTTGCTAAAGTGAATCCTACTCTTTAGGACCAGCCCCTCACTGGCCAGTCCTCACAACCAGTCTGAGGGTCAATTCCTTCCACTGACATGCAAACAGCAACCAAGGCTCAACTACAATAGGAGAGCACACACAACCCATACAAGGGACATACCTGGAGCACCGACTCAGGTAACTAGGGAAGACTATGCCTCTGGACCCTTAGCACACCTACTATATAAGGCCACTCTACTAAGACTGGGAGACATAGCAGCTCTACCTAACAGAAACAAACACAGGGTGGTGGCTAAAATGAGAAGACAAAGAACTATGTCCAAGATGAAAGAACAGAACAAAAGTCCTGGAAAATAACTAAACAAAATGAAGACAAGCAATCTACAGATGCAGAGTTCAAAACACTGGTTATAAGAATGCTCAATGAACTCTGGGGAAGAGTAGAAGAACTCAGTGAGTGCTTTAAAAAAGGGATATAAAACATAAAAATGAAGATAGAAAACGTAAAAAAGAACCAGTCAGAAATTAAGAATACAATAACTGAAATGAAGACTATCTGAGGAGGAATCAACAGTAGATTAAATGAAGCAGAGGCTCGAATCAGTGATTTAGAAGACAAGGTAGCAGAAAACGCTCAATCAGAACAGCAAAAGGAAAATAGATTTTTTAAAAATGAGGCTAGTTTAAGGGTCTTTAGGACAATGTCAAAAAGACAACATTCTCATCATAGGGTACCAGAAGGAGAAGAGAGAGAGCAAGGAATTGCAAACCTATTAGAAGATATAATGATGGAAAACTTCCCTAACCTGGTGAAGAAAATAGATATACAAGTCTAGGAAGTGCAGAGAGTCCCAATCAAAATGAACCCAAAGAGGCCCACACCAAGACATATCATAATTAAAATGTCAAAGCTTAAAGACAAAGAAAAGCAGCAAGAGAAAAGCAATTAGCTACCAACAAAGGATCTCCCATATGACCATCAGCTGATTTCTCCACAGAAAATTTGCAGGCCAGAAGAGATTGGCACAGAACATTCAAAGTGTTGAAAAGCAAGGACTTTCAATCAACATTACTCTCCCCAGCAAAGTCATCATTTAGAATCAAAGGACAGATGAAGAACTTCCCAGACAAAAAAAAAAAGCTGAAAGAGTTAATAACCACCAAACCGGTATTACAAGAAAGGTTAAAGGGACTTCTTTATTTAGAAGATATAAAAACTCAAAAATAGAAATAATAAATGGGCAATTACTCTAAATGTAAGTGGATTAAATGTTCCAATCAAAAGATAGGGTGGATAAATGGGTAAGAAAACAAGACCCTTACATACGCTACAAGAGACTCACTTCAGATCAAAAGACACACACAGACTTGTTTCATAAAAATGGAAACAAACAAACAAACAAAAGCTAGGGTGGCAACACTAATACCAGACAAAATAGACTTTAAAACAAAAGCTATAACAAGAGACACAGAAGGACCCAGTAATCCCACTTCTGGGGATTTATACAAAGAAACCCAAAATGCTACTTTGAAGGGACATGTGAATCCATATGTTCACTGAAGCGTTATTTTCAATAGCCAAGATATGGAGGCTACCTGGGTGTCCATCACCGGATGAATAGATAAAGAAGAAGTGGAACATATTTACAATGGAATATTACTCAGGCATAAAAAAGAATGCAATCTTGTCATCTGCAACAACATGGATGGACTTAGAGAGTATCGTGCTGAGTAAAGTAAGTCAGACAAAGACAAATGCCATATGATTTCACTTACACATGGAATCTAAAGAACAAAATTAATGAACAAGCAAAACAGAAACAAACTCATAAATATAAATTTTGAAGGTTGCCCGATGGAAGGGGAATTGGGGTAGGTGAAAAAGGGAAAGAGATTAAGAAGTACAAATTGGTAGTTAAAAATGGGGATGTAAAGTATAGCATAAGGAATATTGTCAGTAATATTGTAACAACTATGTATGATGTCAGATGAGTACTAGATTTATTGGGGTGATCACTTTTTAAGTTATATAAATGTCTAATCACCATGTTGTACACCTGAAACTAATATTTTATGCCAACTGTATTTGAAAAATAAAAAATATATATTAAAAATAAATAAGTAAATAAATAAATAAGAAAAAGAAAAATATTGTCCCCAAAAGCCAAGGTAGTCTTTGATAGCCTGGGGAAGAGAAATATTTTCATAAAAAAGAAAGAAGAAAGAAAAAAATGTCCATTTGATCATTCTGATGGAGGAAAATGAATTATTATTGCTTCATTAATTTTTTCATCCAGAGAAAACTTAAAAGCCCCCTTTTTATGCAAGTACTTTAAGTAACTTTGCAACCACCATTAGAGACCTTTAGAGAGAAAAGGGATGAGCCATGACCTCCTTTGTAAAAGCACCAGCTTTACCTATTACCTTAAATAATTTGCTTTTATGTTAGTTTGCATTACCATAATTTTTCTTTCCACTCTAACTTTGGCACTTTGGCTTTTCTTCACCTCACAATTAAAGTCCTTCAGTGAAGCCAAATTGTAAGTAAAGCAGCTGTTCAGAGCTGAGATAGAGACAGGAAATTGTGAAGTGGTTTCCTTAGCAATGGGAATGATTTAAATGCTTTGAGAATCTAATATCTTGGCTTCTATCTGTTCTCTCTGCCACCTTTGTCATCTCTCACAATCTATTCCCAAATCCGTTCTTCCTCTGGCCTTATACATGTTTTTTGCTACTTAGGACATGTTTGAAATTTATTTATTCATTTTTGTCATATATACCACCTTTTAAAATCATGAGTGTTATATTTACCGAATATAATGTGGTGAACAGTGGTCCTTGGAAAATGTAAATGATGATGCCATTTGGAAAAGGGGACTTTGTAGATGTGATTAGGTAGAGAATGTTGAGCTGGGGAAGTTATTTTGGATTATCTGAGTGGGCCCCAAATGCTGCCTCACATGTTCTTATAGAAGAGGCGGAGGGAGTCTGTGTACGTGTGCACACACAGAGGCTACATGAAGTGAAAACAGAGACTGCAGTGGGGCAGCCATTAGCTGAGGAATGCTAACAGCCACCAGAAGATTCGAAGAAGACACGAAGGGACCCTCCCCCAGAGCCTCTGGAGGGCACACAGCTCTGCTGACACCTTGATTTCAGACTTTTGGTTTCAAAAATTATGAAAGAATAAATTTCTGTTAAGCACCAAGTCCACGGTAATTTCTTATAACAGCCACCAGAAACTAATATGCCAAGAATAATTTTAAAATGAAGAATTTTTACTTTTCAAACAGGCATAAAATATATATTTCATCACATGCCGGAAGTCCGAATATAAGAATATGAGCACACCAGACCTATGGAGAATCTCTTTTCGTTAGTAGTAACAAACATCAGAAAAGTGTATTGCTAATTGTTAAAACTAGAAGTCATCTCACATTTACTCTTCAAAAATAAACAATGATAGTCCCAACAATATCAGTAATATGTTCCCTCTAGAGCAGAGGTCCCCAACCCCCGAGCTGCACTACCAGCCTGTTAGGAACCCGGCCGCACAGCAGGAGGCTTCATCTGTATTTGCAGCTGCTCCTCAGCACTAGCATCACCACCTCAGCTCCACCTCAGATCAACAAGCATTAGATTCTCATAGGAGCACCGGTCCCTGGTGCCAAAAAGGTTGGGGACCGCTGCTCTAGAATAACTACTGAAACTAGTAACTACTTCCAAAGCAGGAATGGAAGGATATTGACTTTCTTCATCAACTCTGTAAGTTCCCTTCTTTGTTTAAGATGGAGTGAAGCCACTTTTACCCTTCATCTCTGGTTTGCAGACAAGCAACCCTGTCCAGGGCAAGCAAATGAAAAAGAAAGCCGCAGACCTGCACTTGGTGTTACACAGGGTGATGGTGTCCTAGGGCCAGCTGGCTTGGCTGTGACAGGGAGAGCAGCTGTGCAGGAGAGGCAGATAATATTCAAGGACAACATGTGGGTGTCTCTTTAGGCTTTTGAGTTCTCAGGTTTTTGGAATAGATGAGCCTGCCTAAAGGGAAAGAAGAGAAAATCTAGAATCCTAGGAGTGATTTCTGTGCAGATTTGGATATAGAACATTCTGCAAATGATGCCATGACACAGTCCACTTGAGGAAAATGAAAAACAGAGCTTCCTTCCTTCATGCAATCTTGCAGATGGTTCTACTCAAGCGAGCGTCTTAAAGAAATCCCCTAGTGCTGGCCAGGGCATCAGATGTATTTCCTACCCCACCAGTTTATGGACTGGGATAAAGTTGTAGACTTCATGTGTACAGAGCAAAAGTCTGGCTCCTCCCAGGCATCACGAGACTGTATCACACTAGACATGAAAATCAAAGAGGGCAATAAAAAGAGAAAAAGCTAGAAAACTTTTCAATTCCTGTGAATGAAGTCTTACCATAATCCCATGGGAGTCCAGCACTTGTCTTTGCAGATACACAGCAGGATAAAATGGAAATAGTGTTTATGTAGTAGTTATTATATGACAAACTCTATACTAGATATTTTATATCTATTATTTCATATCATCCCTTACAAAAACCCTTATATTATATAATAATCTCACAATATATGATTTACCTATTTCTACAGAGACAGAGATTAAATAAATTTACTCAAATTATACAGGTGATAAGTGGAGAAATCAAATTTCGAACCCAGTTTTGCATGACCCCAAAAGTTATGTTCTATAATTGCACCTCACCAAGATCCCTAGGAGAACTGGATGAACCCTAAAAAGTGCATCAGATTGATGGTTCTTCTATTTCTTTGCCATCATTGACAACAGAGAAACCAGCAATGACTATGGTCTTCAAAACTGATGACATGAGAAACAATTTTTTATGAGGCCGTGAAAGTAGCTTGAATGTTTCAGGAATGGACAGATTCACACCTACTGTTAGGACAAAATAAGCTGAAAATTCCCTGACTCTTTTTCCTCATCCAGTCCCCAGGCCCGCATAGACACATGCTGCCCTTTCTATTAGGAAAGAAACGTGTCCTAGAAGAGAACTTTCCTTTGTTGCAGTAACGTTTTCATTGATTAAGATAATAAGTCGTCTCATGAAAATCAAACCAGGAAAAAAACAATGTGTATTTACATAACACGGTCAGCTTGATCATCTTTACAAGAAATTTACATTAGCTGAAAAATATGTCTCCCTCGAAAAACCAGATCCAGCAGTCTTTGAAAGAAAATTAATTCTTGTGTTGGCAGTGTGCTGCCTTTGTGTATAGTAGGAAGAAACACTACCACATAATAAGAGAAAGTGAAAAACCAAATGAGAGAGAAAGCGTCTATGGGTTTATACCCCTTTTCCTCCTTTCCAAGAGAATGAATTCAAGCTACCCCAGGCCCCAGAATCAGCCAAAGGCTAAGCAAAGGAAGACGCTATTATATCTAGCCCATATCGATTTCATTCCAAAAAAGACAATTCATATTAGGAAAAAACAAGACACTGGAGGTTATGAAGAAAATAAAACTTGGAGTATTTTGAGCATAAGAGCTCTTGTTTTCTATGGACCTCAACTCCACCCTACTAGAGCCATGTGAATTTCAGCTTAGGTTTTGTTTTTTAGCTGAGAAACTGATAACAAATGAAGAGTCTTCAAGCACCTACTTCTTTAGAGTCAAACTATGAATATTAAATTGTCTATGGTGTAAAAGAACCCTAGGAAAGAGAGAAGTTACCTACAATGTGGCATTTAAGGATTCTTGAGATGCCTGAGACTGAGCAGAACTTCTGCTAAGGTTAAGAGGAGACCGAAAGGATATTGATGAGTGCATCAGGCATTGTTGATTGATTACCTACATTCATTTCATGCCTCTTCCATTGGCAGCCAGCATATGGTTTGAGTAGTCTTAAACCCTGGTCCAACCTTCAAATATTTAAAAATTAACATATTTTTCATGGAGTTTTGATGTGAAAAGTAACAAAGAAATACAATGTTTTTTTAAGGAAGTATAGGATTAAGGGAGGTCTTTTTTAATTTAGGAGAAACATTACGTGTTCACATGTTGATGGGAATGACCCAGTGTATAGGAAAAAATTAATGATGAGGAAAAGAAATGACTGCAAGGGAAGTCTATGTGTTCTCTGGAGGGATAACTATCAGCTTTTGGAGAGATGAGCAATCACTCGTTGTGACGAGAAGGAAGGCGGGTCCCTTGGCAGATTAGATGGAGAAAGGGTGTAAGAAGTCTCTTCCGGTTGTCTCTGTTTTCTCAGTAAAATGTTAGCTGAGTAAGAGGAAGTGGGTATTGAAGAGTTAAGAGAAGAGGAGTGAGTGTTGCATAGTTTCTGAGAAAGCTGACTTTATAACAACTCTCCATATGCATATGCCTAAAAACACATCTAAAGCTGATAGAATTTCAATGACAGTTTGACAACTTCACAGTCACGATCAGGATGTACTGGCACTCTTAGAAACTGGTAGAGCAAGCAGACAAAAGTAGTGAGAGTAAGAAATATTTGAGTAACATAATTAATAATTCATAATCAATATCTATTGCCCCAATAAATGTAGATCTTCTTGTACCATACCCCCCCCCAAGAAAGTATTTCAAATCATCTACATTCAAGGCACTAATAATGTCTCAACGAGGCCCCAAAATAATTATCATATAGATTATCTGACTCTATAAAGGATTAAGAAAATTAGAAGTCAACAATAAGCCAATCCCTTCTCCCAAAACATCACAAACTAAAAGAACTTGTTCCTAAATAATGTGTAGATTAAAGAGAAAATAACAATATATAATACAAAATATTTAAAACTGATCAACAATGAAAGTGGTATATATCAAAAACTAGAGGAATTGGCAAAAAATGAAACACACCTCTTATAAAACAACTCAGAAACACAGAGAGAGCAAAGAAAAATAAACTCTCAATATCAACATTCAGGAGTAATTAGTTAGTCTTTGTTGTGTGATCGTGCAGGTTATGTAGACTAATGCAATTAACTTCCCCATCTTCAAGAGCCTGTTTGCTGAAGTCAGTGTTCAGGCTCAGTGGAGAAAGTACTTCAGAGCACTCTTCAAAACAGGGATAAGTATTTTCTGTAAGGAGAATTTTGTTGAGTAAAAGATTTTTCACTTTATTACTTAATAAATTATAATATTTTTCATTAGAATACTGTATAATTTATCTTTTTTCATTATATTTCCCTAAGGTCATGCTTATAAAGAATAGTCTCTGTATTTCCAATATCTTTGATGCATCTCAAATTAAATGTAGTTTAAAATGTGAGATGCAACTTAAACTTGATTGATTGGCATGCCTGTCTATTTTCAACATCATTAACCAGTTATCACATACCAAATAATCAATCTTTCCCCAAAGATCTAAAGCTGTATCTTTTCTAATCTATTTACCCATGTTTAAAGTAACTCTTGCTATATAAGAAAACACCTCTAAATTCAGTGACCCATAACACTAAGAATTTATCATTGCTTATAAGTCTACAGGTCAGCTAGGTTGCTTTCTGGTTGTGGCTGAGCTTAATCATAAAAGTTAGATTCAGAGTGGATAAGAGACTCTGGGATCTTGGTTGGGCACTCCAACATGTTTGAGGTCAGCTAGCTCTAGAATGGACTAACATGCCCTTTGGTTGGGACAATTGACCTCTCTTCCAATTGTCTCTCACATGTATGTGTCTCTCATATCACTCATGCTGGGCCAATATGTGTTCATGATAATCACAGAGAAGCACCAGAGCAAGAGCAGGGATTCAAGAGGGCAAGTCCTAATGTGTAAGAACCTCTCGAGTCTGTGCTTGTATCACATTGTCTAACCTCTTATTGGTCAAAGAAAGACATATGGCTAAGCCAAGAATCAGGGAGGAAGGTGACTACTAAATTATGGTGCAAAAATAGAATGTGGATACAGGATGCTATTAACAGAAGCCATTAATGAAATCAGACTACCACAATTCGTGTTCAATGATAAAAGTTCTATAAAGTAGTTTAATAGAAGGCAGACAAAATTCGACCAAATACAAACATTTAAAAATCTTATTCATGGGAAATTTGTAAAGTAGATTTTATTGTGAATGCTATCTCTTTTTCATTTCTCTTTTTAATTATTTATTGTTGCTATTCTCATTTATATATTTCTTTTCCAATCAAATAATTTTTAGTTTGGGCTATTTTATACTTTCCATCTATGCAATTATGTTTTCTGAAAATAATGATATCCATTCTCATTGTTTCTATTACTTTGTTTTGTTTCTTTGTCTAGTTCAATGTGCTATAACATAAAATATTTCTTGTTGCAGAATTGAATGTATATGTTCCTAATTTTTCTACATTAAATATAAAGCTACTTATTAATTCAAGATAGCTATTTCTTATAATGTGGAAAATTTCTCAGTCTAAATGATAAAATTTTTTGCTAATCCATAATGCAGTTGCATTTGATATAGTTTAGTATTTATCAAGATGATCAAAAAACTTTTTTCCCTTGAATATGACTGTGATTAATTATCTTAATAACTTCCTAGTGAGAATATACTGAAAAAAATCCATTAGAGGTGTTGAATTATTCTTATAGTGCTTGGCTTAATTTACTATCAATTAATATTTTGCCTATATTTATAAGTGGGATTTGTTTGTCACATGGTATATGTTTAGGGAAAACCATATAAGTTTTGGTATTAAATTGAATTGAGAAGATTTCTATGTCCCTGAAGAGTTTAAATAGTATAGAAATTGTCTGTCCTTGTAAAATTCGTCAAATCCTTTCAGCTTGATTTTAATGCTCAGAAACCCAATCTAAGCTAGATTAAAAATAAATGCATAAACAAACAGTGTTGGTTTGTAGAACTGACAAGTCCAGTTCTATTTATATATTCCTTTTTGTTTCTTAGGCCATTCAGTATTTTTAAGGGTAAAAAAATGAACAAATGTAATTAGAAGGAAACAAAGTACTATAGTAAAGTAATATAGAAAATTAAAGTTAGAATATAAGAGTATAATAAACACATAAGAGAGCATCAAACATTTTAATCTAACAATGATTAATGTTCTTATTACTCATCTGATTCTATTAAGCCCCAAGTCTGTAATGCATTATCTTACATTTTACATTATATTTTATATTATCCTTGATATGTGTTTAAGAGGAGATATATATCCTCAAAATATATCCAAAATATATTTATATTATCCTCAATAAACAGAATACGAGAATATTTATTTTTACTTCATCATTTATGCCATGAAAATTCATATGAATGTTTATATGTTTACAGCAAAATTAAGTTACAGGCTTAGAATATAATTTTCTGATTTTCTAAAATTCAGTCATTATTTAAGCCTAACAATGATAGTACCAAAAAAATCTAACAATGCTGCTATTTTCTTATGTAAAAATATGTAAATAGTGCATATTTAAATATTCTAAATAAACATGCTAACTTCAATACTATATAGTCTATTAGCTTAGTTTATGTCTATATCTGAGCAATCAAACTTTAGCATATTTACTTTTGATTTGACAATTTAAATCAAATAAACTTTGGTTGGTGAAAAATTGCTAATTTCCATTTGATTTTTTATAATTGTGTTTATTCTTCAACTTTCATACAATGAACATATATTTTAGTAGCATCAGAAAAAATACTAAAAATTACTTTTTATATCTGTACACTTACTAATAATAAAATGTTCCCTTCCCTTTTATTTAAATTTAAAATGTTAAAATGTGAAATTATATTTTTATTTTAGAAACAAACAAGCAAAAAATATTGAATAGTTATGATTACTTATATAGTATTTCTTAGCACTAAGTTGATCCTAAATTTAATCTCCATTTTCCTATCCTTGATCAGAATTCCCTAATGAATATGCATTTTCGAATAAAGCAATTGCCTTTCGCATAAATTAAGTGATGGAAAAAGTCTCGAGAGAAATTTGTTCCATGGTCACTAAATTAATTTAACTTGGTCAGAGCTTTAGAATTAAATGCTAGGACTTTAAATCACTTTTGAATTTTCATATTTCGGGGCGTTTTCCCAGTTATATTGTAAGTAGCCCAGGTCCTTAAAATGTGTTTTCTTTATGTGAAATGCTTTCTTCTGCTCATATTCATTGCCTAGTTAATGTCTCCTTATCTTTCAGGGCCTAGCTTAGACATCACAGTTCTGGAGATTTTGGACTTCTAGTTCAGCTTATGTTTCCCTAATATACATTGTCATTGAACTCTATAATTTTTCTTCTAGTATGTATATCAGTGTTTGTAGTTTTATAACAACTAGAAGTCAATCTCCTTGAGCACAAGGATTTTATCATTTTCTTCTTTCACTGCTTTATCACTGACACCTAGAACAGTAATGAATACATAGTAAATATTTAATAAATATTTATTGAATTGGTTAAATAAACTAATTTAAATATTCAGTTAACATTTCTACCCACCAAGATGTGAGTTCGATATGGGTGGGTCAGTGTCTATCTTGTCACCACCCTATTCTCAGTTCTACGCAGTATCTGGCACAAGGGAGGCATTCAACACACGTTTGCTTAATGAAGAGTAGGGAAATCAGCAAAAGGGATTCAGTTCTGAGACGGTGCACTGAAGAAGGTTTCAGCAGCATACCTCATGTGAATGGTGGGTACAGATGACGACAGCTACTCTGTGGCCTGCACCAGAGGTTGCATCAAGCACAGGGAAAAGGAGAAATGACATTTCTACTTGACTGGAGTTTAAATGCACAAGATTTAGGAAGTCTTTGAAAGACAAAGGTCTGAGTATAGAGCAAGTTTATTGTCCATGTCTCTCATTCCAGCACAGCAAAAGAATAAGAATCAGTGGTTACAGATGAGGAAAATACTTGCCCTGAAATGTTCAGAGTCTATGTGTAAATAACACAATAAGTACTTAATATAAGATTTGGTTTACCATGTTTTATACAAAAGGTACTAGAAAAATATATAAAATTCCTAGTGATAGTCTATATACTTAATTATCTGAAGAAATTTATTTAAAAGTGAATTGATTATGTTTGAATCAATTTCATGGAATTTGACACTGCTATGTGGCAGAAAAAAATTTATTATGTTTTTAATAACAAATAATAAAATGATCTCAAGGTTTTGTAGCTAGAGACTAGCAAAGACTAGAATCTCTTATTGGGCACCCTAAATTTCTGCTGAATAAATTGCCCAATTTGGATTGGGTATTTAACTTCAGTTCAGTTGATCATGGCCAAGAGAATAGAGTGATGGACTTCTAAGTGATAAGTTTTTGACCTAGTGGATGAGTGAGAGAAGTGAGTTCCCAGAGTGAAACGAGCTGGGTAGATATGCACCAACTTTTTAACTTTACTTTATGACATATTTGTTGGTTTTCAATGTCAGGAGTCCCCCTGGGTGAAATATGAAGCTGGCCCCCAAAGGCGGAGGACAAGGAGAAGCTGAAGAAAAGCAGACCACTCCAGCTTGGTAGGTGGCAGTTTTAATAAGCAAGGGAACTTATAGGCTTATCTTGGGTGGCCACAAGATGAAGAGATCTCCACACTCACCTGCCAGAATTTTAAAAGTTTATACAAAGGCCTTAACAGGCAGGGTTCGGTCCAGATGGTCTTAACAGCACATTATTCACTCAAGGCTGGGTCCTTAGAACAGATTCTAGTGTAAGAACAGTGAGCTGAACCTACATTCAGTGGACAGGGAAGGGAGTGGGGAGGCTTTGATTCCCAGGGTCCAGCTTGCACGTCCTTTTGATGACCTCCTCTAACAATAGTAAGCTTCAACCTCATAAAAGAAAATTGAAAGCAATAAAGAATATTCCTTGGCATTTCCCTAGAAAGCATCAAGAAGCTTTATGGACCCCCGCCAAACTAACCATATGAATATGTGCTCCAAATATTTACTTGTCCAGTTGATTCTAGTCTTCTGTGGCTAAACTCTATAACCAAGCTATTCTTGTGTAGGAGTGCTGAAGAACCATCTAAAGGTCCTTTCCTTAAGGTCTGACAACTACTTATGTTAACTCTCAGTAAACTTGCCAAATACACCAAATATAGGGATTAATATTATTCACATTGAATTCCATGTTTTGAATTGTAGCATTCTATCTTACTTTACAGCCAAATGACTCTTCATGAACCTTTCCATTATTCAGAGGGAATCATTTAGAAGGACAGAAATTCTTCCCCAACAAGGATTTAGTCAAATACGATATCAGTGTAGAATAATTAGGTTTATTGAGATAAAGCAGTCTATGAAAATCAGAAGCCATATAAATATAGAATACAGAAATTGGCCATGACTCTTACAACACTTTGGAACAACTCCACAAATAATACTTTTTTCTTGAAATGTTGCAAGATAGAAACGTAAATGATCCCAAGGTTGTGCAACTAGAATTTTTATGGTTAAAAATCACTTACAAGAAACTTTGATTACAGATATTCCCTCATATCTAGTTGCTTAGCTCTAATACAGTCAGCTTGAAACATAATTTGGGCACAGACAATAGCAAATTTGCCACACCTATATTTACATATTTGTGTCAAAACATCATTTTTGAGTCATGGAGCAAGCACACACACACACATAGACATACGCACATGTACAAAACAACAGATAACCAATTCTACCTTGACCTCAACTTCCGCTGAGAACCTGGACTATTGTTCATCTCTATAGCCCAGTAAATTATCTCTCAGAATGAGTTAAATGCACAGGTCCACAACCAAGTCCTTTTCTAAAGCTACTTATTTTTATAATATATTGTCTAAAATATTGAATTAAAAGATGAAAAACGTTTTAAAAAGATGGAAAACAAGTTTTTATATAAATGCATTTTTTATTACAATAGTTTAAATTATTTTAAATAAAAAATATTTTATCACAGAAATAATATAAACCTACTGTAGAAAAATTAGAAAACATAGATAAGCAAAATTTAAAAAAATAATTTTATTCTTCCAACCAGAGATAACTACTATTCTCACTTTAGGGCATATCCTAATAGGTATTTTTCTATTTATAAAATACATATATTTTCTTTTAGAAAAATGAATTATGTATATTTTGTAACCTAATTTTTAGTATGTCAGGAATATACATGTCAAAAATTTAATGGCTAATATATTATGATACGAATGTGTTATGACTTGAATTGTGTCCCCGCCTCTCAAAAAAATGTATGTTGCAGTTCTAACCCACAGGACCTCCAAGTGTGACCTTATTTGGAAATAGGTTTGTTGCAGATGTAATTGGTTAAGATGAGGTCGTATTGGAGTAGAGTGAACCCATAATCTGATATGATTAGTGTCCTTATAAAAGACGGCTATGTGAAGACAGAGACACGGAGAGAACATCACATGATGATGAAGGCAGAAATTAGAGTGATGTTGTCACAGTCAGGGAATGCCAAAGATTTGTGAGAAAGCATCTGAAGCGAGGAAGAGGCAAAGAAGGATTCAGAGAGCACAACCCTGCCAACACCTTGATTTCGGACTTGCGGCCTCCAGAACTGTGAGAGAGTAAATTTCTGGTTTTCTAAGCCACCTAATTGTGATAAATTGTTACAGCAATCCTAGAAAATGTGGATACGATATAAAAAGGTTTAAAACAGGAATGATAGTAAAAAGTACCACAAAATAGATGTGTATATGTCACAATATTCACAATAGTTCTTCAACTCAACAAAAGAATTACTTGCAAATGTGTAAACTCAAAGCATAACATGAGAATTCCATCTAGTCCTGAACTTTAACTTAATAAATATTATAACAAACTATATAGCCTATTGTGCAAAGTTCTTACCCAAGGAAAAAAATTAAATAATAAAGTTATATGCATTGGTTGGGTCCATCCCGAAGACAAAAATGCCATCAGAAATTTGACCAGGAGAACTAGAATTCCTAACTAAAGATGTGGTTACTACAGTGAACAGGGGCTACTGCTGCAGAATAGTTAATCCCCTAGGGCTGAAGGAAAAGTGAATCAGGAAGGAACTCAGAAACTTAAAGAGGGTTGCAAGAGAGACTCAGACTTCACAGTCAATGGTGTGGTTGCTACATGCTGCCCACTACAGTGATGATGAAGGAGCTTGATAGAAGAGCTCATTGTGAAACTATGAAGCCACAAGAGCATCCTGTCATGGTGGTGACCAAGAAACTTGTTGGAGGATGCCGCTATGGAATTGCAAAAGAAGTTGGCAGAGATGAAGGAACGTGCTAGGAGGTGTCCTCAGTAAATAGCAAAGGGCATTCAGCTGCGGTGTCCACTTCACACCAACCTTTCAGAGTCTCATAGAAAACAGAACACATAAGCAAAAAAATCCCTCTCTGCTCTTTCTGCTCTCCAGTGTCCCTCCAGTATTTTCTCAGGAGAGGATAATATCAAGTCACCTGGCAAAGGACACATGTAATCAGCAGTCTATTTCTATCATCACAAAGCAGGGCAAACAAGTGCGAGTTTGGAGCTGAGAAGCAATATATAACTGGCACAATCTACCCCTTTGGCTACTCAGTAACTATACACATATTTCTACATACATCTGAGCCAACACACAACAGCGACATGACTCTGTTTCTATCTAACGAGATGGAAATTTCCTTTATACTAGTAAAGATGCTTTTCCCCTGTTCTCCAGATGGAAAGATACACAGTTTCAGCAGCTCTCTCTCCATCACTAGCTATATTAATCATTCCACAAATTCAGTTACAGTCCCACTGAATATTCTATTACCTAAAGGCTAAATTGTAGTTAACTTTCAGCAAACTTCTAAAAAATAATAACAGAAAGAAGAAAAAAGAGATTTTATATATGTGGATAGATAGATAGATAGACAGACAGACAGACAGACAGACAGACAGATAGATAGATAGATAGATTATATATAAATAGATATATATATAAAGTATATATAACTATATACACATAACAAGCCAGGAGAAAATGCAAAGCTCCTATGGTATTTCTTTCTGTTAATTGGTCCCGAGGCTGTAGTGATAGGTATGACTTCCTCATTCCCTTACCCATCCTTCTTTAGCCCCGAGTCAGCAGTCTTAAACTGCTCTAGATCCCTTACCTGGAAGAGTAACCAAAATTTCCATTCCTGAAGGGTCTGAGTCCTTAATCATCTTTTCTTATTTTGGTTGCTGTTTTCTTTTCTTAAATTAACTTTATTAACAGTTATATTTATATATTTTCAACATATGCGCTAAAGACTGAATGTTTGTGCTCCTCTTTCTCCAATTTATGTGTTGAAACCTAATCTTCAATGTGATGAAATTAGGAGGTGGGATGATTAGGTTATAAGAGTGGAGCCCTCAAGAATGGGATTAGTATCCTTATAAAAGAAATCCCAGACAGTTCTCTGGCTCCTGCCCTAATGTAAGAACAAAACAAGAAGATGGCTATCAATGAGCCAGGAAGTGGGCTCTCAGCAAACTCCAAATCTGCAGGAGTCTTGGTCTTGGACTTCTCAGCTGGCAGAACTGAGAAAATGTTTGTTGTTTAAGGCGTACAGTCCATGGTCTTTATCTTTGCCTGACCAGACTAAGACAGTATAAACTTCATATACTATTTAATGTGATACACCATAGTATATATATTCTATATATACTATTCAAATATATATCTATGTGTATCTATATCTATATTTATTTCCACCCGACTTCTACTTCTTGATTCCCAGACCCATGTTTTCTGACTGTGGGGGAGAAAACATCACCATAATGCTCTGAACATGAGCTTTTGTTCTTGATCTTGCTCTTAACCAATTCCTGGGAGCCCACTGTTACATTTTCAGGAATTTTGCAAGCCAGTTGTTAACATAGCCATTATTAAAAGTTACGTAAACTTTCAATTAAATAAATTATATTAAAATGCGGAAAATGCATATCTAAAAGTCATTTCCTAACTAGTTTCCTACATTTTATTTTTAGCCATGATCTTGAACTTATTAACTGTTCTGTCTGTATCATGAAGGTACTACATAATGGTGTTCTGCTACACATCTCTTTCTAACTCTGCTTTCAATAACATCTCATTGGTCACCTGAAATGGCCACGATGGAAGTAAGTATAATATGGAAATGGGCAAACACTACAAATAAGTTCCTCCCTTTTGTTTTTTCCAAAGAGCCTGTTGTTAAACATTACCAGCACACCACTGGTTCATAGTGACATCTTTGTCCATTTTTCTAAGATAGCACCCAAAGGGTAGACCAGGTAGCCACAATGCTCTGTAAGTGCACTCAAATCCCAGACTTGAGAGAGAAATAGATACCCCTTTACTTCTTCCATAGCTGAAAAGAATTGTACTCTTAGTACTAAAACATACAGTAACTCTGAAGAGAGAAAAAGGATATATTTAGGAGTCAAATGAAATTTGCAATGATGAACATGTGCACAACCTGATTGCTAAGAGTGACTTAGAATTCAACGTAAATTCTTGGATGGTTATATCATTTCTGCATTTACACCTTAATGAAAACATTATGTGTGTTATTTGTGATAATGTCCTTATCACATTATAAGTCAAAAGGTTCTTGAACTAGCTCTCCGAAATCCTTGGCTCTTTTGCTATACAAAGAAAATAGTTTTGGGTTTAAAAGCACTTTTTAAAGTGAATTTTTTGTGACTACACAGATTAGAAAGTATACAGGTTTTAGGAACCTATATCTATACTCAGAAAGCTTTGGAGAAAACTGAAATCCCCTCTGGAATGAGACTTTCTATATTTGCTGGCTTTATTTACACTTTCATTGCACATTTACTCATATATTTACCTTCACAAGGAGTTCTCCAGCTTCTAATTTTGTCTTATAATATTTTTAGCTTTGTAATATGTAGGAATACCTGAGTGAAAACTGATATCTGATAATAAGTTATGAATACTATATAAAATTTATTCTTTAACCTGCACATAATTCACCCATTTAAGCTCAGTTCAAATATTTCCCTCACCCCACTAATCTCCATTTATCACAAAAGAAATACCCTGTCCTATCTCACCTCTGAATTCCTAGAGTTTTTCCTACTTGGAGAAGAAAATCAATCAGAGCATTACCTACTTAAGACTTTATTCAAAACTGCCTAGCATGAGAAGGACTGAAGGAGTGGAGGAACATTCTAAATTGGGGAAGGGGGTAGAATGTTGTATGGGGCTTTAGCAGGTGGAAAGAGGTCGGTCAAAGTTCAGCTAGTTCCGGAAATGGGAAGAGAGGGATTTTTCAAGTGGATTAGAAGCCATTGCTTGGGCAGCTTGGATTTTATCTAAAGGATGGAGAGAAATAGTTTGGGACTATGTCATGTATGAGAGTGGGTGGAAGCAGCTGCCAGGGACAAATACATATGAAGGCCACCGTAGAAAATTCTCAGGACTTAAGTCCTCAAGTTTCTCTTACACACATCACTCATTGGGCATTTTTAAGGTACCTCATAGTTAAGTTGATGATAAAAACTCTCTTCAACAGTAAGGAGTCTGAAAATAAATGCTACTAATAATTACTCCAGGAGAACAGGCATGAACCATATGATTGGCACACACTCAGTTATTTTCAATCAAATTTTTTTCTTTTCTTACTCTATTTAGATTTTAAACCCCCATGCATCACAACACAGCACAAAAGAAGCTTTAAAAAAAATCTCTTGACTGACAGGCTTGTAAAATGATAAATAAAAAGACTCCTCATATAGAGGATTCGCTAATTATAGCTGCAAAGTCTTTTAGATAGTTTTAATCCAGTTTAAGTTTATTAATACTTTTTCTTAGGCATACTTGTTATATGTGCCCCTTAAATCTGTAATGAAAACTGTCCTATTATTTTCTTGCTTTTAAAATTCCAAAAGGAGAAAAAAATATATATCAGTTCTCTACGTAAAGGAGAAATGCAATCTATATAAAAATTAGTAAAATGTACTGACTCTAGACATTGTAATTTGTGAAAATTCACTACGGTTTCTATCAGAACAGTCCTCAATTCAAGCCTGGTGCATTTTTAAATGTGTAAACACAGTAATTTTAAAGTGTTATAAATTTATTTCAAAGCCTCTATTACAAATGTGTTTATTAAAAGAAGGTTTTTCTATAGGTTATTTAGAAATATATCAATGGCTATGAAACATAAAAGAAGATAGAACAAGATCAGACAAAATCTTTTAAAAATGTGAATATTTAAGTTGTCACATCAAAAATATACAAAATTAAAATGCCCACATTCAAAGCATTTTTTTATTATTGGATAATTTTATAAACCACTTACTTTTTCTATAAATTTTTATCTCCATAACTAAACTGGAATATATTCATTTAACTCAACAAATATTTAAAAGCATTATCAATAAGTGCAAAATATCTTACTAGCTAGGCATTTTGTGTTTCTAATATGGATAAAATTGAGGGGCTTACAACTCAAGAGATAGCGGCAAATATATTAAATAATATTTTTGAAAACATATTTCTTTTGTGGATGACATGATAGAAGAATAGATAATTCTATCCAGGGAACCAGAATTACTTCGAATTAGAAAAATATTGAAATAATTCAAGCTAAGCAAAAAAAAAAAGAAAAGCCCAAATTATTTATCTTTCAGCATTGGATAATTTTAAATCACATTTTATTATAAAATTGATCTATGATTAGTTAATTTTGGAAATATGTAAAACAATAAAATAAAAATCACTCATCTAGTGGGACTGCACATTGGTACAGCCACTATGGAAAACAGTATAGAGGTTCCTCAAAAAAACTAAGAATTGATCTACTATATGATCCAGCAATCCCTCTACTGGATATTTACCCCAAAGACTTGAAAATCCATATCCGAAAAGATTTTTACACACTGATGTTCATAGCAGCATTATTCACAGTGGCCAGGACATGGAAGCAACCGAAGTGTCTTATGATAGATGATTGGCTAAAGAAGCTGTGGTACATATATACAATGGAATATTACTCAGCCATAAGAAGAGATGAAATATTGCCATTTGTGACATGAATGGACTTCAAGGTAATCATGCTAAGCAAAATGAGCCAGACTGAAAAAGTTGAAAATCACATGACATTACTTATATATGGGATATAAACCTAAAAGCAACAAATGAACAGTACAAACAAAAAGAGATTCATGGTCATGGACAATAGACTCGTGGTTACCAGAGGAGAATGGGAAGGGGAGATGTGGGAGGTAGACAGGGTAAAGGGGGTCAAATATAGAGGGTAGGGGGAGGGCAAAGTGGGTAAAGGGGATCAAATATATGGTAGCTGAAGGAAACTGGACTTTGGGTGGTAAACACACAATAGAATATGTATATATATATATCAGATTATAAGTTACACCTGAAAATTATATAACTGTATCAATCAGTTACCCCAATACACTTAATTTTTAAAAAATTACTCATAATTCTACCATCCCCAAAAATCATTGCTATTTTTATATTTCCTTTAATTCATTTCTATAAATATAATTTAAAAATAAAATTTGAGTATTTAAAATTTATTAACCTGCTCTTTTCATTTAACATTATATGATGGGAATTTTCTGTCATTACATGTACTTCAAAAATATAAATTTTAATGACTGCAAAATATTCTACTTCAAGATTTGTCTTTAGTAAAATGCGATAGAAAAAAATTCCTTCTAGCATAAATACATCTGTGCTGAACTCTCTTATAACACATTGTTGTATGAATAAATGGCTTTTTCCCCTAGAATAAATTCTTAGAAGTGAAATTACTGAGTCAAAGAAAATGAATATTTTAAGGCTTTTGATGCAAGTTACCAAATTGCCTTCAAGAAAATTGCTAATTTATATGCCTGTCAACAATGCATGAGAATTTCCATTTACCTGCAAACTCAGGATGCTATTATTACTTTTAAAACAAAAAGACGAAAAAAAGACCACTCATCAATTTAGCAGGTGAAAACAATCATCATTTCACTGTGCGTTTCTTGGATCTCTAAGTGGGTTAAACTTTTATCATGTTTATTTGCTGTTCCCATTTCCCTTGTTTTTGTTTTGCCTCATTTTGTGATTTACTCATTTATCTCTTGAGGTGTAAAAATTTTATTATTTTAAAAGTTTTTTTTTAACATTAAAATCTTTAATCATTTGTTTGTCATAAACGTTGAAACTATTTCCCCAGATTTGCTATTGCCTTTTAATTGTTGTTGATGTGTCTACATTTTCAGACATTGTAGAAGGTTGAAATTTTCAACCTTAAAGATCAATACGTTTTTCCCTTTAAGGTTTTTGGCTTTGTGACCAGTTTAGAGAGGCACTGCTCACTGCACAATTACAGGATAATTGACTAAAAATTATTTCAGTCCTTTACACTTTTATTTTTACATTGAAGTATTTAATTTTTCTTCGCCCTGCTTAATGCTTTCTAGTCACTTATTGCTTTTTACCTGAAATTCTACATGTCTGATTCTAGTATTATAAACCTTTCATTTACCTAATAAAACTGTTAGTTTTTTTAATTTAAAATCTTTTTGCACTTTTTAAATATATTTTGCATCAGTTGTAGCCTGACTAAGCTACTTAAAGTTACGACCTTAAACTTATTCTTACTTTGCTTTTTTCACAGCATCTTCTAATATTCTACATAATTTTATGAATTTATTGGATTTGTTATTTATTGCTTGTCTTTATCAGAAGACAAGCTCCAAGTATGTAGAAATATATGTCTGTTTGTTCCCAATCTGTCTCTAGACCAGTGCCTGGACACAATAGGTGCTGAATAAGTATTTATTAAATCCATTAAGAAGATGAATACCTTTGAACAATTCGATCCTCAACTCAACCCTCCTATGTTGTTTGTGGCATACTTATAAAATTGAAAAATAAAGAACAACAAGATTCAATTTGTGACATATGGCATGTATTAAAGAGTAAAAGGTACACCAGTGTTCTGAGCAAACCAGTTAATTATTAGTGCTCTATGACAATGAATAATGGATCTGGTATTTATAATGGTACCACCTTCCTTACCCAGGAGAAATGCTTTTGTCTGCTACTGTCTGCCTAGGAGAGAACAGAGTACTAAGTATCCACAAGACAATCAAGCCGAAGTCTCTCTATATAATTTCCTATTCTTATTTTTTCAAGTTCACTTGATCTAAGAAAATCTTATGTATGTATGTATGTATGTATGTATGTATTTCATTAGTTAGTTATTATTTACAATTTCAATTACAGTTGATGTTCAATAATTTCCTAGTTTCAATGAAACTTCTGTACTGGTTCACTGGCTTTTCCCATGAAGCACCTCACTCTGCCTCCCATCGTGCAGTCCCTGCCAGCCAATTTCCCCAGGATGAGAATCTATTCAGTCTCCCTATAAACTTCTCAGACTTCTCAGATACAGGGCACTGTGACACACAGGTCAAGGGCATGAGATTTGGAACCAAGTAGCCTGGGTCTGAGTTCTCACTCTGCTACTTCCTGGGACACTTGACTTGTCTTACCTGCAGCCTCCTCATCTATGAAATATATCAAATGACAGTGCATATCTTAAAGAATTTGTGAAGATTGAAATAGCATGCAAACTACTTAACAGGGTATTTAAAATATTAAGCACTCAATAAATGTTACCAATTGTTGTTATTGCTGCTGTTGTTATCTGGTCCTGGCATCCATTTGAGACCAAGAATGAATGTGGTTAGAAACTCTTGCTGAAGCAATTTTGTTTTACTCTATTCCCTTTAAATTGGCCACAGTAAACTTTTTTTTCCTATTTCTTTGGAATCATTACTTGGGATGTGGAAAACAGATTATCTGTAGATATAACTAATTGTTATTTATCTCTTCCCTCCATGAACCTCCTTGCTCTCCATTCTTCGGGGTTCCTAATATGCTTCATGGCCAAGGATTCAGGGTTATCATGGTTCTCCAATGACGAAGTGTCCGGCTACCTGACACTCAGCCTGCCCAAGAGACAGTTTTCCTGTTGTATGGGCTGTCATATCTCTAGGACACCAGCAATCTATTTGAATCTGCACTCAACTTTGACTTACTAAATTTCCATTATTTTATTTCTAATATATCTGCTTGCAAGCTTGTAGATAGTCATACAAAAATTTACTGAATTGTATAAATTCTCTCCCATTTAGACAGAAATCATGAATGTATATAGAAATAATATCAAGTCATACAAACTAGTTTTCTCAATCTATCCCAATGTTTGCCAGATTTATCGGACAAAATTTTGCTGGTCTCCTATTATGTGCCATCCCTGAACAAAACAATCATGGTTCCTGCCTCAGCGTTTTGCAGTATGATAGAAGGAACGGAACTTAAACAGTAATCCCCAACGTTGACAATACAACAGTGCAATAGCCTGAGATATAATACAGTAGCTTACTGGTAGCACTTTATCAAAATAAAGTTGCTTTCCCAAGTATAGATATTTTTATACCCTAAGAATGCTTAATTGTCCTGAAAAGCATTTCGGTGAATTTGTTAAGTGACTTCTTTATAATCAAAGAAATAAGAGGAAAAAAAAAACATGCCTGTAACTTTTTTTCAGAATTCCTGATGAGAAATTCTTGAACATGATTGACATTTGATAAATCCATTTTACTCAAATACATGTATCTATATCTATTCTTTCATTAGAAAGAAAGAAACTTCATGAACGACGGCTCAATCTGGAGATCAGCAAGAGACCGATTTTGATGTAGCCTCACAATTTACTACAAAAAAATTTCACATTTTACCCTAGATTTATGAAGTGTTTGATCCAGAAACAATTCAGGATGTTTAAGAGTCTCCATCCAGTACCTTTGGCTTTTTGCCCAGTTTCAATCAAAGCAACATTTTTATTATCAAGTGGTTTCTTTCTGTCCCTTTGATGTAGTTTTAGCTCGTTAAATGGGTACTTGGTTCATTCCTTTCCATCACACTTTTTCTCAGGTTGATTTCTAAAGGTAGACGATGTGACTCTACACTAACTCTTCCGCTTGCCTTATCGAATTCCATATTTCCAAGCAGACATTCAGATAATGAGGAAGAGGCAGAAGGGGACTGTGAGTGTGGATGGAAATCCAACACATTGACTCTGGAATCTGACCAGAGTGAACCACTTGACACCTTTCTATTTTCTCAGCTGGAAATGAGGTGAAGTTTATGTGCCCCATCAAAACTCCTTGGTACCATGAAGGCTTCAGAAAACTAACCATAGCTTTTCTTTACAAAACTTGGAGAAACCATGTCATTTATACCTAAATATTTTGCTAAGAATAGTATGTTACAGAGGTATATTTCAGCTGATTATTAAGACTGTCCAGACTCTCATTAATGTATTTACTTTATTAATGCCAATATTTGTATTTGAAAAATCTCATAAATAACTGTAATTGGCATAGAAGAACACATTAGTCATGGCAAAACCTGTTGATTTACCTCGATGTGCTTTGGCTCTAGCTAGATCTTGGGAAAGACTATAGCCTTTTTAGTTGTTGGGATCCATGTAAGATCTTTGTAGAAACTAAGTCTGAGTTTCCCCCACTGGATCCCCAAAATTCTCATAGTAAACAGCTTAATATTTGCTCAATAAATATTTAAGGAATGAACAAATGGATTATTAAGTGAATTAACAAATTAACTCTCCAGGGATAATTTTCAGTTCTTGATTCAAACTTCCCCATAACTGGAAATGTGAAATCTGCACTTAGATTATTCAGTAATGCTTACATACCTAAGCCTCCATCTTTTTATGCACCTAAGAGTCCTTCCCTAATTTCCATTTTTTAGAAGTCTTTGATCTCATGCTTGTTTAATTTTTTTGCTGCTGAAGCCTGACTTCTTGGCTCTTTCCTCCTTCCCATGTAAACTGAAATAATAGCCTTGGCTCCATTCTCAGTTCAAGGTCACGTTCCTCTCTGAGGCACGTTGATATCTCAAAAGCAGCCAGCAGCAAATCAGAAGAAGCTGATTCTTAATGATTTCCAGTGAAATATTTTCTTTGAGCTTTTCTTTAAAATTTTGAAATTTTTCTTCAAGGTTTTCTCAATCGTTTCTTTCCTCACATAAATAAACACTATCAAGCCAACAAAAACAACCTTGAATTTGTCCCATGAGAAATATCAGAATTTACTATAGAATCTAAATGGGTGGTAAACACACAATGCAATTTAAGTGTGCACTTGAAACCTATATAATTTTATTAACCAATGTCCTCCCCCAATAAATTTAATAAAAAACAATCTATGGCCATGCCATCCTGAACACACTCAATCCCATCTGATCTCGGAAGCTAAGCAGGGTCAGGCCTGGTTAGTACTTGGATGGGAGACCACCTAGGAAGACCAGGTGCTGTAGGCATAAAAAATTAAAAAATTAAAAAATTAAAAAATAAATTTAATAAAAAACAAAATTGCAAAAAATAATACATAAAATAAATGTCTCTTACTCTTTTCTTCCAGGAAACATTCAGGAATTCCCTTGACAGAGAAAACTGATGCCTCAATTATATCAGATTAAGACCTCTCTCTATGTCCTGATGAATAATATTACAAACGTAAGTAGTTTTATGCATATTTAAAAGCATTATAAATATAGCAACTCAATTTATTTTTTTAATGCAAAGGGAGTTTGAGATCTTTCCAAAGAGGTATCAAAAAGTCATCGTTGGTTTTCTGATTCTAGAATGCACTTAGAGCTAGTGTTTATCTCCATACCTTCCAATATTCCCAATGAAAAGATATTACATAAATAAACCTATTACATCAGAGAAGATGGTCCACACAAAGATAAGGGATTTTTAACATATTTCTGAAAGACAGAAATAGAGTTGAAAGCCTGTTGACATTAAAACAATAGTGCAAAATAAGAGGCGGGCAACTGCAAAGGAGTCAGATTCCAGAGAGTTCCAGACTCAGACTGGTGAGGACAAGACAGAGAAAGGAGTATGACAAGGAAATACCTTCAGAACTAATGTCATTTTCCCTGTTTTATGGAGGTCTAATGGACAAATAAAATCATAAGATATTTAAATGTACAGGATGATTTCATATACATATACATTGTGAAAGGATGCCCCCCATCGAGTTAATGAACATGTTCATCACCTCGCATATTTACCTTTTCTTTTGATTTTTTGGTGAGAATATTTAAGTTCTACTCTCCTAGCAGATTTCAATTATACTATACAGTGTTATCAACCATAGTCACCAGACATTCGGTCCCCAGAACTTATTCAGACTATAACTGAAAGTTTGTACTCTTTTGCAAACCTCTCCCTATTTCCCTTGCCACCCTCCTCCCGGCAAACATCTCTTTACTCTCTGTTGGTAGGAAGACCTAATATCTTAAACGTAAACTTCTCTTCGTTCTCCACTCCCAAGGTGGCCCAAATCTTACCCTGGCAAACACCTGAGAACTCCACACAAATTTACCAAACTGCTATGCAAATATAGAGTGATAGGTTGACTTTTGGAACTCCAGAAGAAAGCACTTCCCGTTTTGGTGTTTGGGGGACCCTACTCTGAAAACTAACTTGTCTCCTTCTCCTCCTCTCATTGGTGAGGGAAGGTGATAAGCCCTTTACCACACAGAGAGCTCAGAGTAATGTTCCCTCTTCATTGAAAAGACCTAATGGAGAAAAGATAACACAACAAGAGAGAAACTCAGACTAGTTTCCTACAAATTCCACCGTACCCTCAAATTCTTAAACATGAATAAACAACTAAAGATCACCAGACATATAAAGAAAAACAACGGCGTTAAAGAAAACCTCCAAAGGAACAAACAGAACAGACTCACTAGTATATTTTTAACTTTTTGGAATCAACCTGTGTACACATACAAAATCTTTCTTGTAGTTGCAGAATACAGTATAAACGTTGTAACTTCGAGAACGTAAAAGTAAATGTGGAACAGACACCAGATGGGAAGGGTGGGAGAAGTAGAGGCAAATACAGGGTAGAGGCACCAGCAGCGTCTTTCAAGGTGGTAGAGGCTGTCAAGAGATATTGCTTAAATTTGATGGAATAATAAAAAAACATTACTTAAAGGCATAAACGTAGCTGATATAACTATATCAAAAACTATGATAAGAGGATGGGAAAAGAGAGCATAGTGTCAACTAAAGCTTATTTTTTTAATATTTAAATAAGTAGATATATCAATAAATTCAGTGATATATGAGTAATCACCAAACAAAAAAATATAGAGACTATTAATATCCTTTTCCTCTGGAAAATGAAACGGGATGTTGAGGGTATGCAGGGCACTGTTAATTTTCATGATAAGCCTTCTGTTTCATTTAACATCTTGTACATAAATTACTTTAATTAAAAAAAATTAAAGCCAAAGATCAGTGCAAAAGAGAATTCTTTACTCTGATTTGTGGCTAGATTTCCACTGTTGAGATGTCATGTGTCGTAACATACTAAATTAGTCTCTCAATTAGTGCAGGTGTCATTGGATTGACTAAGTGGTCCTAACGCACAAAAAAAGGTCAAATTCATCTACTCAAAAACTCCCTGTAGAAATCTCACAGGCATTGTCACAAAGTAATTAATATGTGACCCAAGATGAGGAATCACCATCCTGGGCATCCAGGCATTGAGAAAGCCAAGACACACAGCCCAATGCCCCTAATCCTGGCTCTGTCCACTACTCTGTCTCTCCCAAATCCTCCTCTGTTTGATCTTCCACATTTCTCATTTTTTCTTGAGTAAGTTTCCTTTATTCCTAAATTCACATTCAATCATGGCCTGTCTCAAGATCTATCTCTGGCTTAATAGCTCAATTCTAATTCCTCCTTATTCCCTGAATTTATGGTTTAATTTGGTATCCCCAAGTGCTTTGATGACCCATTCATCATCATCAAAGCCTATATATCACAGCATGAAAATGGCATAGGCCAAATCATTTCTACAAAACACCACACAAGTCTGAAGAAATTATAATGGCACTCCTTGAGGTCCATGAATTGACATAATAACTTTGGTAGTTAAGATTAAGGAAGTATCACATAGCCAGGAATCTGGGCAATCAAATTCATAGCATTC
>NW_011888859.1:2363867-2380099 GCF_000151845.1 Pteropus vampyrus | reverse complement strand
GTTTCCTTTATTCCTAAATTCACATTCAATCATGGCCTGTCTCAAGATCTATCTCTGGCTTAATAGCTCAATTCTAATTCCTCCTTATTCCCTGAATTTATGGTTTAATTTGGTATCCCCAAGTGCTTTGATGACCCATTCATCATCATCAAAGCCTATATATCACAGCATGAAAATGGCATAGGCCAAATCATTTCTACAAAACACCACACAAGTCTGAAGAAATTATAATGGCACTCCTTGAGGTCCATGAATTGACATAATAACTTTGGTAGTTAAGATTAAGGAAGTATCACATAGCCAGGAATCTGGGCAATCAAATTCATAGCATTCGTCATACTCTGGAGGGTGTTTGCTTCTGTTCATATCATATTCTGTTCATATCATATTCAAGAGTTTGCTTCTGTTCATATCATATTCTACAAATAATTTTCTCTAGAACATACTGTTAAATATTTAAATCATAGTTCATTTTTATTAGTTAACTAAACCAATACCCTAAGATACAATATACACTTTACCACTTATTCCTAATTGCACACATTATAATGTGGTTTAATATTTATTTGTTTTACACTCAGCTTGTGCACAGCAATTACTCCAAATGAACGATGAGAGACATCAAGATCATACCAACATTAGGCAGAGCAGTTACCAATGAAGAGTGACAAAAAGTAAAGTGGCATTAAATATCTTAGGGTTCAACTGGTAATTGCCTTATAGTGTTCAAAAATTTTAAAAACCTTCCTTTTGAATACCCCCCCCCCGCCGCAAAACCCATATAATCATTTAGTAAATAAATGTATTGATCTCTTAATAGGAAACTTAAGAAAATCTTAGAATGAGGATAATATACGTTGAATTCCTTCTCTACTATTCACTGACTTCGAGAACTTGAGCAAGATTCATAATCCTCTGAACCTTTTTCCTAAACATCCAAATGTGGATATACTAGTTAAGGCTTTTGTTTACAAACAACTCAGACTAACTTAAACAGAAAAGGAAGGCATTAAAAGATATTAGATTGCTCAAAGCCTGAAAAGTATCCTATTACAGACTCATAAAATTATAAAAAAAATTAAGGGGAGTGAAATAATATACAGGAACATTCTGCTTAAGACATCACTGAGACCTACATCACAGATATCTCAGATTCAGGGAACAATTTCAGATATATCCCCTGCATTTTTGAATTCCCACCCAGGAAGGGATATCTGATCGACGGTGCTCCTCCACTTACCTTGGGAATCCTTGAAAATAAAAATAATAGCTAATATGTTATAGCACTTACTTCTTGTATAATTCTGAACTCCATGTATGTAATAACTCATTTAATCCTCACGGCAACTACATGGGGTTGTTGTTTTATTTTTTAATCAGTAAACTAATGAGGTTGATCATTTTTACTAATTAACCAATTGAGGTACGTATGACAATTATTCCACATTTCACAAATTAGGAAACTGAGGCACAGAGATGTTAAGTAACTTGCCAAAGGTCACTTAGTTGGTGAGTGGTGATGCCAGAACTCAAACCTGCTTTTTACACTAATTCATATGCTCTTCATGGTGATTGAAGGATGTTATCAGGGTGCCTGGATGTTCAGTAATTATGTAATAGTTATGTGATTATGTGATTATGTGATCATTCCCCTCAAGTCTTCATGAAACAGGGATCACTAATAATAAAATATTTCATAAGGGTTTGCTAAAGTACTTATGTTTTAGAAGTACAGGTTGGCTTCCTACACTGAGTGATACAGCCTATCTTTGACAGAAGACATATTGGTGTCTGAAGATCAAAACTGAACAGACAACAGGAAAACACAGTGACAATAAAATCAAGAATAGCACCTTGGCATAGTGCTGCCCATCCATTTCACATTCAGAGAACATGATAGTGTTTGCACAGCACAGTAGTGAAACAGACCAGGATGTTTGTAATTGGAGCTGCTTCATGCCCCGCCTAGCCTCTCCTGAAAACAGAAGAAATGGGTCCCTTAGGGTACTTAGGGCCCCTCAGGGTCCATTCATAGCACATCAGTATGAGCAATGAGCAGTGCTCGTCTGCTGCAGAGAATGTTCTTAGATATCCATCATTAATATCCACTTTAATAAAATATTGTTTCTTTAAAAACAAAACAAAACAAAAGATTACTAACCAAACTCAAATCTTCTACTTATCTCATTTGCAGAGACCTTCGAATTTATGCAAATAGTGTTTTTAAATTATCTTATTTAATGGGAGTAACCTATTAACACAGCAGTGAAAAAATCTGTGTAGTTACTGCTGATGTATTGGGGCGTTGATCTCTCATGGGGCATCTCCTTCTGCCTCCTGTGGAGGGGCACAGTATTTCACAAAAAGCCGTGTGGGAAGTGCTGATTTACATACGACAGGCTTCTCTCTTCCTCTCCTTGCCGCTACACCCCATCACCTATCACTTCCTCCAGGGTGCCATGCTTTCTTCCCCTCTGACCTTTGCATATGGGATTCGCACAGCCTGAATGAAGGCCCTTCCTTCCTTTCTCCCAACACTTTATGTCGTCAGCATCCGCTTTCGGCAAGAAGTTACTGCTCTGACTTCCTGGGACAGCCACAGGTCTTCTTCCTCGTGACATTCCAGTGTCCCCCCATCACGGCCCTCTCCATTCCACAGAATAATGGTTATGTGGCAGCCATTCCACAAGCACTTCAGAGCAGAACTAGGTCTTGTTCACGGCCAGCTGGACCCCTAGCACCAAGCTTAGTATTCAGTACCGAATGTTCATATCTTTTCGTCCTTCCTAAATGGTTCATCATTAATTTCATTTTTAATCTGTATAACCCTGTATTCCCAGAATTAACCATTTTCTCTTTTTCTGAAGAAAATCAACCATTTTCTTTTTTTCGATTAATGTTAATCTCTAATATTAATATGGAGAGTAAGTGAGCATATTGACACTACTCCTTTAGCTAATGAGAGTAGAAAAATCTTTCCATAATGTCGAACTTCTCTCAAGAAGTAGCCATAACCTATGGACAAGGGAACATGACGATATCTTTCACTGGCCCCTCTGGAAACATGACTTGTATATCCAACGTCCTACTTGACATCTCCCCTTGAATGACCAATAAAGGTCTCAATACAACACACCTCGAATCAAACTCCGGATATTCTCACAGCAAATCTCCCATAGTCTCCTTCCCATCGATAAGTGGCAAAACCTTTACATTGTTCTTGACTTCTCCCTTTCACATCCTATATCCAATTTGTTATCAAATTCTGTGGGGTCTACTTTCAAAATGTACACAAAATCCAACCAGTTCTTACCATCTCTGCTACTTCTACTCTAGAGCAAGCTAACAGTTCTCACCGGGAATTCTGCAATCACCCTCCACCTCGCATTCCCCCTTTCGCCTAGCCTTCCTACAATCTTGTCACCCAGAAGCCTCATGGCATCCTCTGCTCAAAATCCTCTGTGGTTTTACAACCTATTCAAAGTAAATGCCACGGTATTTTTAATTGCCTACGCGATCTGCCCTTCCACTGTCCTGCTTCTATCGTCACTCTAAATTATAATTCATTCTCTCTCTCGTGCCAAACAAGTTTTACCATCTCTTTGAATATTCCAGGTAGCCCCTGCTCCACAGCATTTGCCTTACTATTCCCTCCTACTATTCCCAGCATTCTCTTCCCCTACATATCATACCTAAATGGTACATTCTTGCTTTATATCTTTGCTCAAATGTCGCCTTCCTGGCGACCTTGCCCATAGGTTATGGCTACTTCTTGAGAGAAGTTCGACATTATTGAAAGATTTTTCTACTCTCATTATGTCGCCTTCTATAAACACCATATTTAAAATTGGACCTCCCACAAGAATATTCCTTACTTCTTTTTCTCCATAGTACTTACTACCACCTGAAACACCGTATGTCTTATATAGTAATGTATTTATTATCCATCTATGCCTACTGGGATACAAGTCCCACAAGGGCAATGATTTTCGTGTGTTTTGTTCATTGCCGTATCCCAGAACTTAGAGCAATACTTGTTTCGTAGCAGGTGCTCAGGAAATATTTGTCGACTATATGAAAATAGAGCAAGCAGAAATTTAGGATCAACTCTGTATTGTTTATTTGAGCACTCAGCTGGCACTGTAAATGGGCATTTGCCTAGATTTCTGTGGAATAAACAGGTTCTATAGAGCACAGCACTGAACAAAGAATACAGACTTCCAAGTCACATGGAATTGTCTCTGAACCCCAGTTCTACACACAACCATTGTGTGGTTAAAAAAATTACTCAACCCATTGAGTGTCCGATTCCTCTTCAGTGAAATGGAATAATGATAACAATAATAATAGCAGTAGTAATAATATCTACTTTTCAAGCTTGATGTAAAGAGCAGAGACAATGCAGAGCAAGCACCCAGCACAGAGTCCAGTATAAACTCGTGCTCACGAAATGACTGTCATTGTAATTATTGTTATCGCTATTATTATTTTGGAGGGTGAGGTGAAGAAGCAAAACTTCTGGATAGTGGCATCTTCTTGGAAAATTGTTCTAAACCACTGCAAACAGAATGATTTGTTTCTACGTACTTTGTGTGAATTGGGAAAACGTGTTCTCTAAAAGAATTTTTAATGTTCTGTGACTCAACAACAATGTCAAAGGCATAGAGCCAGAAGAAGTCCATTTTTGTCCTAGGTCCTGGAATCTGAACAGTGAGGGCAATAATGCAGGATTATTGACAATTTACACCTCTCTTTGGTCACCTGGGCAAGCAAAGCTGCAGAGAAAATTGTCACACCTGACAACCTAACCCCACTGAGATTCTGGCACGATCCTGCTCACATGTCCCTGCTGGACATTTGAGGGATCTTTACAACAGTGGAGCCCTGTCCACAGCTGAATAAAGTGGAGGCCAGAAAAATTAGGCCACAAATTAAGAGAATAAAGCTATTGTGTGCCAAAGTCAAATTGTTTTATAGCGATGTAAAATATTGCAAAAAAAAAAAAAAAAAAGAATAATAAATAAGCCCAATGGCTTAAAAAATTCTCTTTCATTAGTTTGTTTATTTTGGGCAACACATTTAATGGACCTCTTTCAGAAGCTTCTCTTCATGAAAAACAGTGTGAAAACCACTAGGGCAAATAACTATTTTCTAATCTTGAGTGCTTTTTAACACTAAGGGACAGAGAAGACAGATCTATAATACAAAGTCAGCCATGTCCTTAGACTCCTAAAATCTCTTAAACATGCAAATTGAAGTGCAACTGTACTAACAAAACTCCCCGCCCTGTTAAAGCCTCCAAAGACTTGAGCATAATACTGATTAAAGTAAGACATTTCTTTCCCAAAATAAGAGATTGTCCTAATTAATCGTGCATCAGGAAACACACTCCCGAAACGGGTTTTGAGATATAGTCTCTATTACTTGGTCGTGCCTGGCACTTAGGATTTAGATTTTAGAACGTGAGCAACTTCAGGCCTCCCAAAAGCTCACAGGTGTCTATCCAGAGTCTCTCACCTGCTGTCATAGGCAATTCCACCAGTGGAATGCGACTCAACAAGCACAGCCATCTGAGGCATCTGTAGGAGAAATTCATCCTCCACCCATGAGTGTCAAGAGGAGGAGCCTTGAACTGAGTATAAGAGAAGATGTGAATACACAATATTAATTTCGTGCATTGTTATTATTATTCATCGTTACACCATTTTTTTCAGTAGGTGCTTTCAGAGATTCCACCCTGATAAAAAAATAATTATTATAGGAGAATTATTACAGCAATGGCAAAACATTCTCAGTTCTCAGAACACTCTCCATTCTGGGGCACCGCTATCACAATCTCTGAGTCTTCTGCCCCTAGTTCGCCAGCAGGATCCCCAGTGTTGTTCAAAATCTCACCCGCTGCAGACACAGCCTCTGCCCGGCTCTCCCAGCCTCACTGCCATGGGACTCCTCTCTCCTGGAGTGACCACCAGGCCTTAATATTCCCACCCACTCCCCAAGCCAGGCATGGTGCTGCTCCAGCCAGGACCTCTGTCCTGAGGTGGGTGTGAATGCCTCCCCAGAAAACTAGATTTACGATCCAGTCATATTTTCCAAAGTGATTAGTTTTATTCCCCACACCCCTCCTACTCTCTGAACGCTGCATTCAAAAGTCAGTAATCTAGTTGAAGTTTGTTGTCATATGAAGTTATGAACCTTTTGGTTCTGTAGGAACGAAGGGGTGCTCAGCAACAGGTTACCTGAGTTTATAGGACAAGCCATATTGTATTTGATACGGAGATAGAGATAGAGATATATACTGAGTGACAGCATATATGACTAGGACATAATGACAGCAATTTCAACCTTCCTTAAAACTCATTCTAATGTCCATGTTTCTGTAGATGTCTATGTTCACATACCTCCTCTGTATATATGTGTACGTATGTATGCATGTGTGTGCGTGTGTGCATGCTTGTGTAAACACACTGTACTCTTCTCACCAAAAATTCTCTCTCTGGCAACGCCATCCATACTCATGGCTTCCATTATCACCTATAAAAGAGGACTCACTAGTATATACCTGCGGCCCAGACATCTCCTCTGAGCATAGTCCCGTCTATCTGATATCCTCTTGAGCTGAACACATGTCATTGCATCGTCTTGCTTCCTCTTCCCATGGAGCACAGTGGAATTAAGGAGACCCTCTTCAAATGTCCTCTCTCGTGCCACCAGCTGCTGAGCCGTATAAAACGGAAATCTGTGTCACCTTTTTCCCTTCTTTCTCATTCACCCTCGATGTCCAATCTATCACCAAATACTGTATATTTTATCATGCCTTTCTCTGGCCTAGCACATCACCTCCATCTCCTCTAACACTGTTATAATCCAAGCCATACAGGAGTCCAAATAAGATGCTTTTCATTGCAACAGATCGAAGCAGGATCTAAAGTTAGGAACATAAAGTAAGAATGAACCATATTCTAAAGACACCAGAAAAGATGCGGGAGTCAGGTACCTCCTCAGGTACCTAAGAAGCATCTAAAACAGTCGAAGTCTCCAGCCATGATCCCACTGCCTTCCTCCAGTCTATAAGGGGGAAGAAGATTCAAGGAGAATAGAAGTTATAATTAGAGAAGAGTTGTAGTTTTGTGAACCACCGATCACCCACAAACACCATCATTATCCCCAGAGTGTCAGGTAAAGAGTTTGGAAGACGGCTTCTCATTGGCTTTTTTTCTCTCTCTGTTTTGTTTGTTTATATGCTAATTGTGACTATTTGAGTAAAGAGAAAAAAGAACTGGGAAGAGATGTCAAATCAGAGATGTGGCCATTTTCTTTTGAATTCCCACATTTGTTTGAGTCAGGATGAAGAAGTGTTCCATGGGTCCAGTAAACACCATGGAAGCTACTTGCGTGTGAGTCATCTAGCCAGCACCTCATGCAGGAGGCCTGGCTGGCTGCCGGAAAAGGAAAAGCCAGCGGCAAGAAGGTATGGGTGGGATACGAGAGGTGGGAGTAAGAGCAGTGAAGCAATTAGGCAGTGAGAAGGCCCTCAAAATACTATGTAAAGAACTCGCATATGTCTTCCATCAAAGAAAATGGCATTTAGAAGTCTACCCCTAAGGGAAGGTCTTCAACCCATTAGAATTCGCCAGAGGAACAATTATGGTCAAGAGAGGAAACCACCATCATTTGAAAAGGCATTTGACTCCTTTTCTCCTAATCTCATCTCCAGATTCTCAACATTCCAAGGGAGGAAGGGTTAACAAAAAGGGGAGAAGGTGTGAAAGCGGGGGCAGCACCCTGTCATTACTGCAGGTTCTCCATGCCAAAGCCTGGATGCCGCTCAGAGGAAGAGGGGAGGAAAGTGTTTAAGTCACGTGAGACTGAAGTTTTAAATGGGCCAATGTGAACTGGACCAAATGGCTGACAGTGTCCAATAGATATGGGTCTGTCAGAGGTCTCTAAGAGATAGTAAAACAAGATCTAATAGGGTTTATTTGAAGAAAGTAAGAGGAGAAAATAAAACTTATGTTTCAAAATTATACTTAGTAAATCATAGACCTTTTAATAAACTAGATGTAAAAGCTACTAGCATCTTTCAACTTGACTACTATATTAAATTACTGGTAAGTCTAACAGCAACCATGCCAGTCGCCCTTAGTTGTGTGGTCTTGTAAGAAAAGTATATCTAACCACGGCACTCTCCCATGTCTAATTAAAACTCTTCATTTTAATACCCATTATTATTAAAAACAAGATATAATGTTTTAACTTGAACCATGAAGATCTGCAATATTTTGATCCCACTTAAAATCCCAGCATCATGTTGTTCTAAGTTCTCTTTTGTAGCTATTTATTCCAGCTTTCTTTCAACTCCTCCTACTTGTCATATCACAGTACCTTTGCAATGTTCTTCTTCCTGAATTTGTCCCATATTTTTCCCAGTTAACTCCTAATCTTCCTTCAGATCCCAGCTCAAACATCCTTTCCTTAAAGCATCCTTTCCAGCTGACTAGGTTACATCCCATGATTAAAACTTTCATAGTGCTAGGGATAACTCCTTCTGGTATTTGTCAGAGGTGCACTTTTATATGTGTTTGTGTGGTTATTTAAATTATGTATCTCTCTGTAATCTCTTCCTCCCTACCCTGCAACATTATGCTCTATGATGGCAGAGACCATGTCTATTCATACTTACTTTTATATCCCAACTCTCTAATGCAGTGTTGGACACAGTATAAAATAAGTCAATGTTTGATGAATTAAAGAATTATAAAAAAATGTATTGTGATCATAAAAATAATAGCTACTAAACAAAAAATTCTGTAGTTCATCAGTAACTTTTCTTTTAATTAATCTTAATTAATTATTGAATATGCTAGTGTTCGTCAATATTTTGTTCAGTTGGTCGAAAGCCATAACGGCTTGAAAAGTTGACACTGAACCTCAAGATGCAAATAAGATCTCAAGTTTTAAGCCTTTGATCCAAGTGTGTCAGGTCATAGAGATGCTGCTCCCTCAGCCTCCTCAGGTTAAAACTAGGAAGCACTCAGATAAATCCACTTGGGAACAAACAGTGAAGAACAGAAGACAAAAACACGCAGACCCACTGACAGGATCCATTTCCCAATACTAAATGGAAAGGAAATGAGACCAGTAAAAGCACTACAATAGTGAATGTATAGTAAGTCCCCAGTAAATGTTAGAAAATCACTATAATTTTTATATGTGCATAACACTTTTGTTTACTAATAAAGTATGATGATGTGCAAAATTCAGTTGCTATTTCTTCCACATTTAATTTTCTAATATATTACTAATTTAAAAATTCTGATAAATCTAATTTTTTATACTTTGAATGGCAGACTTATCAAAAGGTCAAACTTTTTTTGCATTTTTATTTCTATTTTTCTTACATTTTAAAGAAATTAATGATATGCTGCTTTATTAGCTTTCAGAGACAACATTAGATTGGCTTAATTCATCTCATATTTCAATCAGACGCAGCTGAATTTTACAGACACAAAGCAGCCAACCTTCCCAGCACTAGGCAACACATGGAAAACTACTTAGATTTTTCCAAAATTATTGGTTAATAGAAACTATCATGGCTCAGCAGTATCAGTGTTTCTGATACTGAAGCAAAGGCAATCCTAGATGAGGCTCTTCTTAGTGTGAAATTAGCTGCTCACCTTTGGGAATACCATTTGGAAAATTACCTAATGTTTTTAAGGTTATTCTTACAGTGATTAAATAATTTTCAAATGGCTGCTCCAGGCTGGAGAATTTTTTTTTTTTCTTTTTAGAAAAAACTTCACCATTTTTCAACCCCAGAGTGTCATCCTTAATCTATAAAATAGATCATAAACTAAGACATTAAAGTAAAAGCCAAGCCTTATATGTACATCAAAGGTTCAGTCTGTGCCAAATAGTGACAAGCTTTAAAAAGAAAAAGAAAAAAGCCAGCACTCTGGGATATAAGTGCTTTAATCCTTTACTAAAAACTCTTTGATTTAAACATGTGGTCTGAGCACTGCAGGCCCAGGAATACCACATAATTAAAAACACATTTAAGGAAGGAGTTTCTAAAAGACATATTTATGCAATCCTCTATCTTACTTAATCCAAAAGAATGTATAGAATCTTATTTTAAATATTAACAATCATTATGGAAACTATAGCATGGATATGGCAGTGATAGTTTTTTATTAATTTTTATTGACACTAGCAAGGTTAATAATTAGGATTTGGTTTAATCAAAAATGGCTGATTGCTTCTTAGGGTTTTTTCTTGATTTCTGAAGTAAGCAATAATCCAAAATGACCAGCCCATGTTATTATTCATGATTCTTCTACTTCATGATTTTATCAATATCTTTTGTAAAAAGAAAAATATGTTTTTGTGATTACTGCTATATAAGGTCATTAAACATTAATATAACTGTTAAAACGTAATAAGAATGGTATGTTTTCTTTCTACAAGTGAAGCCTACAAATCCATCCAAATAATATGGAGTGGGCTGGGGTGCAGAGGTTGGTTAAAGAGGTAGAGAAGTGGTTGAGACCCCTGTTTGAAAATATGATGTTCATGACTCATTGTCAGGAAGCCATGCTCTTTAAATTTCAATAATGGTGATGAGTTTGTCCTGAGTCATCCACACTCTTGCCCAGATGTTTCTGTGACTAAGTGCTTAATTTTCAACAAGTGCTTTCAGCAAAGCAAACACATAGCATAAGACATTTATATCAATTTATAATGTTTATAAAAATCAACGATGTATCAAATTACTATAATTTCTAAACCATCGCTTATAAATATGTACAGATTTGCTCCAAAGAACGATTGAGGCCACCAACATTTTTCAGCATTAGTGACTAATGACTCTTCCTCTCTGCCTTCCAGCAGCTCAACAGGGACTCTAAGTCACCAGTAGCTTTAAAGGACAATTTCATATTACCAGTTACTGGGGTCATTTTCTGCTATTCCCAATCCATTTAGGGCCACATATATTTTTCTCCTTCATTCCACAAGATAGAAAGCTAAAAGGATTTTTCAATTTGGCTGCATGCTTGTAGGCAGTATGGATGGATATATGATAAGACATTGATTTCACATTAAGTTGTATGGTTTCTTGTTAAAGGCAAATTGTTCAAGGACTGGGTCATGATAATGACTACTTTGTCACAACTTAGCAGTATGTTCTAATCAATGAAGACAAAAGAAAGTGGATTAATTTGAAAAATAATCCAAAAATTATAATTCATATCTACATAAGTCATAAGTACTTGTATAAATACAAACTTTATGATTAAAATACTTTTTTGAGAACAGAGACCAACTCTGTCTCCTTAGGGTGGTATGCAAAGAAATATAAACTGAGGCAACAGAGTCCTTTTAGGGGGACTAGGCTTAAGAACAGAGAACACAGTCAGCACCATGTAATTATGGGATTCTGAAACATTAGGCAAGGCCAAGCCACATATTTTTTAAAGGATCGTTACAACCAAACAGAGCTGACTCTTTTCCATAAAGTACACTGGGGAAACCTTAGCCCTAGTCAGTCTCTCTACAGACCTCACAATCAGTGAAGAAACCGGCTGAAACTCTGGAAGGAGAAAATAAAAGACAACAGACACCGGAAACCAAGTAGATCTTTCCAGAAATCATTATGTTGCAAGACCAGTATAAATTTCAGTAGCCTTATTAAAAACTCTCCTCTAAAAGGCATACAGGGATGTATAAGTTGACTGACTTTTATCAAAAATGAGTTTGGCATTATAACATGAAGCCCTCTTAAATTTCAAGGACTTCTTTCTTGCCCTGCTCTATTTATATTGATTGTCCAATAAATGGAGCTCATATAAGATAGACATCAAGATATGTTTAACATAGTTGTAGATACTAGTAGTGGATTTATAGTAACCTGCATGTCTACCTGATTTGTCAATGTAATGCCTTAGAACCAGAAAGTTTAATTTGGGAAGGAAAGTGGCTCTGTTTAGTGTGGTAGATGTATCATGGAAAGGTCATTCTAATCCCATTATTTTTTTTATTGTAGTAAATAAAATGCATAAAGAAAATTTGGCATCATATAAACTTATAAAAATATTTTTAAGCAGAGGGCATTATCACATCTGCATTTTGAAAAACCTTTTGAGGGAGTAACATTGATAGTGGCTGTAAGTACAAAGAGGACAAGATCAATTAAAAGGCTATTTGAATGAACTTAGGCTAACAGGAGCCTAAGACTAGAGGTTAACTGTTTCACTTGGGCCCTACTCCATCAGACTCCTTACTCTTCCACCGATCTTGGTAAAAATTAAAATAAAAGGCAAGAAAATAATCATTCAAAGTGACCGGTTAGAGTCAAAACTCATGAACACTACAAGGAGTTGAGGGGAGCAAAGACCAGCCCAAAGCGGTGTTTTAGAAAACACGGTGAAGAACCAAATCTCTGAACCTTAACACTTTTAATTAGGGCTATGAGAATATCCTGACTTCACCTCTGGGTGGAGAAGCAGCTCTCGAGAAGAGAAGAATGGAAAGAAAAGAACTTGGAAAGCAACGGTAGAGACAAGCAGTGATGTGGGCTAAAAGAATCACTGCAAATCATTGCAAATTTGAGTAACTGATGTACTCCTGTTCACTACAAAGTGGAGCGTGAGATGATTCTGCGTAGAGGTATGTAATGGAAAAGCTGGGTGCCATACTTCTACTTGGCTCCATTATTTTATTTGAAAGATTGAACATTCCCAGACCACCAGACACACTCATATTCAAAGAGAAATTCAAAAACACAGCTACTATCCAAGATAATTGCTGTATTATCGTCCACTTAGGATTGTCAGTTCTAAGACCTACTCCCATTATGCAGATAATATGGATTAGACTAAACTTTTCTTTCTACTCTTTCCTGTTTTTATATTTCATTAACTTTCAAGTACTCACAAAGTATTGAACATTTAGGATTTCATTACCACACAAATATTCTTATCTTTATTTTTAAAGTTACTAAAACTGGATTTTATTGATGCAAGTTTTCACTATGATTTCTCCTCTATGTTGTAAGAATATTTGGAAGGGACAGGGGTCAAGAACATCATGAGTACAGCTTTAGAGACAGATCTTTTTAGTTTCCTGTGTAGACTGTATTCAGATAGAATCCAGTTAAACAACTCAAAGGAACTTTAGCACTACATGTAAGAATAGCACAGGAAAACAATCATATAAAAGGAGAATAGCATCTTCACAGAAATTAAACCTCAACTGGGTCAACCATTATTTTTTCTTCCTACACTCTCATGTTGTTTCCTTCTTTAAAAATTAACATTACAAAATCAATATTCTAATTTAAACATAAAAGAATCCAATTTATTTTTGAATATTTTTATTGTGGTAAAATATACATATAACATAATATTTGCCATTTTAATCATTTTTTAAATGTATGATTCGGTGGCATTAATTACATTCACATTGTTATGCAACCATCACCATTTCCAAAACATTTTCATCACCCCAAATAGTACTCATTAAACACTAACTCCTCATTTTTGCCCATTCTATCTCCTGACAACCTCTAATCTACTTTCTGTCTCTGTGAAATTGCCTAATCTCGATATTTCATACGAGTAGAATCATACGATATTTTGTCATTTTACATCTTACATTTTACATTCACTTTTACATTTTACATTTTACATTCACTTAGCAGATTGTTTCCAAGGTTCGTGTATGTTTTAGCATATGTAAAAATTACATTAATTTTTACAGCTAAATAAAATTTTATTGTATGTGTGTACAATATTTTGTTTATCCATTAACCTGTGATGAACAATTGGCTTGTTTTCACCCTCTGCTGCAAATAATATTGTCATACAAGTGTCTGAGTCCCTGTTTTCAATTGTTTTGGGTTGTAGACTTGCTGGGTCGTTTTCTAATGCAATGTGTGCTTTTCTGAGGAACCGCTAAATTTTTCCACCTTGCTGCATTGTTTTACATTCCCACCAGCAGTGCGTGAGGATTCCAATATCTCTATATTCTCACCAACACTTGTTATTGTCTCTTTTATTATTACTGTTGTTGTTGTTATTATTATTATTATTATATTGTGGTAGATGTAAAGTGATATCGCATGATTTTGACTTGCATTATCCTAATGATTAATGTCCATTTATTATTATTATTATTATTGTTATTATTTATTGTGGTAGATGTAAAGTGATATCGCATGATTTTGACTTGCATTATCCTAATGATTAATGTCCATTTATTATTATTATTATTATTGTTATTATTTATTGTGGTAGATGTAAAGTGATAGCTCATTATGATTTTGATTTGCATTTCCCTAATGACTAATGTCCATTTATTTGTGAAAACCACATTTAATAAAGTAATTAATACTTATGTTTCTAAATATTTATTTCTGGTCTTTTATTTTCTAAGGTGAACTTTAAAACTTTGTATCCTTAGATCGATATTTTAAAATGTGTTTTAAAGGGAATAATAAACTTATTGGCATTTTTTCTCCATAGGTACTCTATTCTAGAGCCGAATCCAGCAATGTTTTGATGAAAAAATATGGTTTTAACTTTTTAAGTACAAATATTCATGGAGCATTTCAAACAAAACTGATAACAGCAGAGAACACATTATGTCCAGATATTGTTAAACCCTTTAATAAAAGCTTCTTATTCACCTGATTTAAATATTACATAACACAGTTTTGGTTCTTTGATAGACTCTTCAGAGATTATATGTATAAATATATCTGTATGCCTTTTTCCTTGTATTATCTTCTTGATCAAACTACGTTACTACCTTTTGAAAATATAGCTTTATTTTTAAGTACATTAAGAATATCGTCTGATCCACATGATTTTGTAAGATATGAATAAAACTATTTGCATGTTTTCGTACTTAGCTCGCTTTCCAATTCATGCCTGTTTTCATATTCTTATTTTATTTTTCTCAAAGTATAAAAATTAAAATTTATTTTTAAGAGCTGTTCGACATGACACACAAGAATTATCATACTTTAAACATAAGCAGAGTGATTCCAAAATTATGATGTGTCTATAAATTATGATGTAATTAACCTGTAATTTCAACATCCAGTGGTTTTAAAGCATTAAATTCTGTACTCTGTGTAGACTTGCACATTACTTGTTCTTAATATGAAGATAAATTTCTTTCCAAATAATTTTTTATTTGCCCAATTTATTCTCCATGAAAGTATATATTAATTTGGTATTTTATCTTAATTTCCTAATTCATACTAGTATAGAAAGAGAAATGAGTAATGGGTAAATATGCTATGACTGAGTTATATTCAACTGTGCGATGACTGTTAAATGAATATTTCTCATTTCTTACCAGCATTCCATTAAAAGTTCTAAAATAAGAAGTAATGGAAGCTTTTCTGTTTTCTCTTTTTAAAATGAGAGTCACTTAGGAAAAGGATTGCCAATTTATCTTTAAGTTTTTTCTCTTATCTTTTTCCAACAGTCATGCTCACCAACAAACCTCTCCCACTCAAAAGCATTGAAATAGACATGCTGAAATGTGAAAAGGATATATGTCTCTGGTATGAAAACAGAAGTGGGTTGCTTCACTTCCATCTCCTTCTGGAGGATTAAACTGATACTAATCCTGAAAAATACACAGAGAAAATCTCCTTTCCCAAAACATACACTCACACCCAGCTTGTTTTAGTAGTAGGGGAAGGGATTCTTGAGCAGCTCTAACCATGAAAAAAGGGAAAGAAATATTTAATTGCTAAGATAATAGTTTAAAACATAAATTATTATTGGTAAGTTGGGAATATTTAGAGTCCAGAAGACCCTAATAATTCCCTTTACTAACAATTCTTCAAGTAATAGAGGGAAGTAATTGACAGAACATTCACCAAGACAGCAAATAGGCAGAAATAGCTGGCCTAAAAATTAAAAACTGCCAAGCACTGTACTCTGGTCTGGACTAGACTCACTTCTACCAACGAGGAGAAAATACATCTCGATCACATGTAAACTTTTGAGTTCCTGAATAGCATGTGTAGTCATATTAACAACAATAAAAATAAACATGAACAAAAACATAAACGTAGAGTAATATTTGCCTTTAATCTTAAAAAAATGATTAAGTTGTATCTGAGTCTGAGAAACTTAACCCACAAAATGGGATGATGGAACACCACACCACCCTACAATGACCACTTGGAGTTCTTTTAAGGTCTGAGAGTGTTA
>NW_011888859.1:2359594-2361867 GCF_000151845.1 Pteropus vampyrus | reverse complement strand
GCAAGTCATACTTACTTAAAATTACAACAATCTATTTAGTAAAATTGGGCAGGGCTTCGTGGAGATAACTCATCTTTCTTCTACAATGCCTGGGCCTCACCTGAGACAAGTCAAATGACTGAGGGACTGGAACTACTGAGAGCTGGCTAGGTCATCTCTCCATGTGGCCTCTTCATTTGGTCATTCCACGTAGCTTGAGCTTCCCCACAGCATGGCAGCTCTGGAGGGACTGCATTTTTTATACGGCTGCTTAGGGTTTGAAGTAGGAAAAATAGAATCTGCCAGTTCTTTAAGAGTCTAGATTCAGAGTTGGCTGTGAATTACATCTGCCTTCCTTTATTAATCAAGCAAGTTAATAAGCCACCCCAGACTCTATGGTAGATGATTAGAATACTTTTCAATAAATGTAGTAAAGAATCTGCAACCATCTTTAACCTATGATAGTCAATGGATCCAACAGTGCTCAAATTATCTGTGATTGATCAGATTGCCCTAACAATCCTGTGGAAGGACCTAAACATAAAATCACAGCAGAAGCTATGAACAAAGCCATGCCCTCATTAGCAAGTAACTGTTCTCTTTTTAAGAAATAGTTTTTGGCTTGCTGTTAAGTTATGATATAGACTTAACACATGAATGTGGAATAGCAAGTAATCAAGTGACCTGAGAAGCATGTCCTCAAGTGGGTGTCATCTGATCTAAAAAACTAAAGTACGGCATGCCCGTCCAACTTTCATTTCCAAGAGGAAGAGGTATACATTTTATCAGGCTTAGGCAGATCTTGAATACAAAGTGATGAAGGTGGAGAATTCACACTCCCAGGGTGCCTACTCCTGCTGCCTGTCACTTACCCTCAGCAAGCACCTGGGCCTCGTTCAGAATTCCCTCTGACTGACTGAGAAGGAAAAACCACAAGCCTGGTTGACAGATGGTTCTTCATAATATCCCGATATCACACACAAGTGGATTGCTATGGCTCTCCATTTTCCATTTAGGGTGGTCCTGAGGGACAACGGGAACGAGACCTCCTCCAAAGGGAAGATGATCAAGCTCCACACTCATTGTTGTGTTGTCTTGGGTGAATGAGTCTTGCTATCAAGGTGAGGCAGGAGGGCTGATGCATGGTTGGTTGGGGACAAGGAGAAGTATGTCTATTAGAGAATCCTGCTGCGTCCCTCCCACTTCACCCACATGCATTTGTACAAGAGAAAGAAATAATTCAGCAAGCTAGTACAGGCAGGATCATCAAGAGTTCAAATATCTCAGGAATAAATTTCAAGTCATCTGTCACCTAAAGAAACTGTCCATTGAAGATATTGGCTAAAAGCAAAGACTATGTAAAATGAGAAGTTAAGAAAGAAATTATTATATATAAATATGACCTTATAATCAGCTTTATAAATGAGGACTATAACAATAAGCCATATTTTTCATTGTTTGTTTATGTTCTTATTTGTATATGATTCCTTATCTTTTCCTCTCTCATTTTTACCTGTGATAATATACAGGATGTGCAAGTAATGATATCTTAGTGCTAAAACTACAGGATACCAAGATGCTGTTGAATTACGAACTAAAAGAATAATCATATAGCAGAAATTAATTCAGGAACTGATGAGACTATGCTACTGCTTTCAGAGAGAAGGTTTGTTTTGATTTGTACAAAAATGGATGCATTATGTTAGGCAGTAGCACTTTGAAGTTACTCTGAGGTTATTTGGAATTTTAAATGTTGGAAGATGAGTAGAGGTGACTGTTGAAAAGCCAGAGGGGTTTACCAAGCAGAGAATGTACATTGGCTCACTCAACACCAACTCCAGCCCTCTTTGAGCTCATCTTCCTGTATTACAGTGACTAGAAGTAGAATTTGTATATTAACATGCCAAAGGAGAAAAAACATTATTTCAATGATGAAAAAGTAGCATTCTGTAAATATCAGCTTGTATTCACGATTGTTTCAGAGCTCTTAGTCAACAAGAAATAGAAGCTGACTTTCCTAACTTGATAAAAGAATTTGCCAACCATGACAGCAAAAAAATCAGCTTGTGTTGAAATATAGGTACATTCCTACTATCACTTATGATATTCAAAATTAACCCAGTAAAACAGAAAAAAATGAGGTGTAAATATAAAATAAAACAGAAAAATGTGTCATTATTTGCAGGTGCTATGTTCGTGCACCCCAAAAATAATAGTAATGAAAACAATTACACTACTATTTAACATTTATTAAGCTCTTACTATATCAGGCACTTTTCTAAGCTGTTTATTTA
>NW_011888859.1:2297368-2359544 GCF_000151845.1 Pteropus vampyrus | reverse complement strand
TCTCAGGAATAAATTTCAAGTCATCTGTCACCTAAAGAAACTGTCCATTGAAGATATTGGCTAAAAGCAAAGACTATGTAAAATGAGAAGTTAAGAAAGAAATTATTATATATAAATATGACCTTATAATCAGCTTTATAAATGAGGACTATAACAATAAGCCATATTTTTCATTGTTTGTTTATGTTCTTATTTGTATATGATTCCTTATCTTTTCCTCTCTCATTTTTACCTGTGATAATATACAGGATGTGCAAGTAATGATATCTTAGTGCTAAAACTACAGGATACCAAGATGCTGTTGAATTACGAACTAAAAGAATAATCATATAGCAGAAATTAATTCAGGAACTGATGAGACTATGCTACTGCTTTCAGAGAGAAGGTTTGTTTTGATTTGTACAAAAATGGATGCATTATGTTAGGCAGTAGCACTTTGAAGTTACTCTGAGGTTATTTGGAATTTTAAATGTTGGAAGATGAGTAGAGGTGACTGTTGAAAAGCCAGAGGGGTTTACCAAGCAGAGAATGTACATTGGCTCACTCAACACCAACTCCAGCCCTCTTTGAGCTCATCTTCCTGTATTACAGTGACTAGAAGTAGAATTTGTATATTAACATGCCAAAGGAGAAAAAACATTATTTCAATGATGAAAAAGTAGCATTCTGTAAATGTCAGCTTGTATTCACGATTGTTTCAGAGCTCTTAGTCAACAAGAAATAGAAGCTGACTTTCCTAACTTGATAAAAGAATTTGCCAACCATGACAGCAAAAAAATCAGCTTGTGTTGAAATATAGGTACATTCCTACTATCACTTATGATATTCAAAATTAACCCAGTAAAACAGAAAAAAATGAGGTGTAAATATAAAATAAAACAGAAAAATGTGTCATTATTTGCAGGTGCTATGTTCGTGCACCCCAAAAATAATAGTAATGAAAACAATTACACTACTATTTAACATTTATTAAGCTCTTACTATATCAGGCACTTTTCTAAGCTGTTTATTTATGTAAAGTAACCTAATAAAAGATATTATAAATAACTACATTCTTTGCCAAAAATAGATTTGAATAAAATATTGTACTTTTTTAAAGTCCAGCAAGTAGTTAGATAACATGCATGAAATACACTATGAAATAATGTTCCTTTAAATATGAAATATAAAAAGAAAATATGAGGTAAAAAAGGTCTAGTCTCAATATAAGTAAATGTATAAATAGCCTAGGAATAACCAAATAAGTAATGAATAACACTTATATGGAGAAAATTGGAAAATATTATTAAAAGACATAAAAGTACAAATAGAAAAATATACAAATGTCCTATGAGTGGATTAAATATACTATATATTTAATTTCTCTTCAAATTTATCTATAAATCAATGTAATTCAAATCAACATACCAATAGGATTTTTGCTAAAAATTGACAAGCTAATTTTAAAACACATATGAAAAAGTAAATGTATAAGAATAACCAGAAATTAAAGAATAACTAATATAGTGAGGAATTAGGACTTATTTTGAAACTATGGTAACTAAATATTTATTTCTAAAGGAATGGACAAATATATCAATGAAAACAACTTTGGAAACGATAGAAATAAACAACACGTACACAACAACAAAAGATGAACCTGCACATAAATGAAAACTTCATATAATACAGAGGCAGCATCACAAATTAGGTCAGATGGAAAAATAAAATAAAATATGCCCAAATAAATTTAAATAAGCAAGTTTAAAAACCAGTTTAAAACTCTCTGAAGAAAATACAGAATATCTCTTTACATCAAGACAAAAAGAAATTTCTTAAACAGGAAGCTCAAATCACAAAGAAAAATATACTACAAAATTAGCATATCCCATCTGACAAAACTATAAACAAGGTTAAAAAATAAGCAATAGACTGGGGAGATATTTGAAACATATATAACATGCAAAAAATTATTTATCAGAGAATATAAATAATTCATATACCTAAAAATTTGAGAAACGACTAACGCGTACAAATAGGAATTCACTGAGAAAGAAGCTCAAATGGGCAGCAAGTGGATTTTCCGGCTCCTTTGCATTTAGGTTGGATCCATGTAACTGAGTTTGGGAAATGGGATGTGGGCAGAAGTGATGACTGCCACCATGGTTCTGGGAAAAGAAGAAAATGGAATGGAGGAAGAATAAGAGGGAGCTGAGGAGAAGGAAAAAGATGGGAGGAAGGAGCAGAAGCAGCTGCCACCACCCTCTGTGATGCCCCCAGCTGTCTTGTTCTGCTATAACAAGATAGAAGTGAATATTCAAGATGGCAGGGCTACAAGATGGGCTAACGAGCATCTTACTTGTCATTCGAGAAATTGAGAGGCATATATAAAATTACCTTTAAAGACAAAAGCACTAGACTGGGGGCACATGCTACAAGAGGAATATCATCTTCAGTACCCCAAATGGGCACCTGCTCAGGTTGTGGATTTGCTCATTGGCCCCACGACTAGGTGGGTGGGCAACACAGAAAGGACAGGTGACAGGATGCCTTTCTGCTCGCTCATGAAACTTACCTATGTTTGAGCCAACTTGCTGGTGTCCCAGCCAAGAGGGCTGCCCACTTGGTGGGGAGACTCCAACCACGAGAGTCTGTGGGGAGACCACCAGTGGCAGGAACTGGTATGAGATGGGCTGGTGGAAGTGCTGGAGCGGAGGCTGGATCTCAAATATAAGGGCACTGTAAGTGGGAGTCCCTGTCCAGCCCTCTTAGGAACCCACGCATGTGCTCACGGACAGCTGGCCCCTGGACATGTGCCATATAAATGAAAATGACAGCCCATTAGTGTCTGTCTCCAAAGCACATACAGCCAAGGAGAGAACAGTGGCCAAGACTAGTGAAGAAAGAGATGTTTGCTCTTTTCCCCACATCTCTCCTCCCTGACTCTCTCTGACCCAGTGGAGCTGGCGTCCAGCTAGCAAAGGTGGGGGAGGGAGGGACAGAGCAGAGTGTGCCCAATCTTCATTCCAAGTCCAATGTGCCAAGAGCCTCTCCTTCAGTGGGAAGTAAAAGAATTTTGAAAAAATAATTAAAATTTTAAACAGGGCTGGAGTGAGTTTAATAATGGAAAGTGACCAGATAAGTATGGGATCTGCCCAAGATATCATCAAGAAATGGGAAAAAGGGATTCGATAGAGAAAGTTTTGAGGAAAAAAAACACTGCATCAACTTAATATTCTACTTGATTGATACTGCTAAAAAATCAAAAAGTTACGTAGATAGGGAAGTGTCCCATGACCATGTCTAAGCAGGGAAATGTAAAGTTCAAGTTCCAAGATGGTAGGGATTGAAGTCCCTACATCAAGGGCCATGGTGCAGCCACTCTTCAATCCTAATTTATCTAAGCTTTGGTTTGCTCATGTACGAAACGTAGAGTAAATCTTAAAAAAAAAAAAAGTATATCTGTTTGCTCAATTTAAAAAGAGATAAAAATAGTAACTATTTTATTGGGTTGTAAGGATTAATCAAATAGGCCCAAAGTAAACACGAGAATGCTTGACACATAGTGAGTACTCATCACATGTGAATTTTGATGACAGGCTGGGAGTTTAGGAACTCTGGAAGACTTTCTGGAGGTGGTGACACTTGACCTACAGGATGGATAATGGCCTGGAGAAAGGCCCAGCCTGAAGGATTTAGGGACAGTCCAAGCAGTGAGAGCAACACAAGCAAAGAAACAAAATGAGAAACAGGAGGCATCATGATGTTTGAGCTTGCCCACCCCTCCAACGTCATTGTGGTGTACAAACAGTTTGTACAGTGTTGAGGACGGTGTGCAAATATTTTGGTATTGCTGAAGCATAAACTGTTCAGAGGAAAAGGTCTGGAAAAGGGAAGTAAGTACCAGATCATGAAAAACCTGGAGAACACTACTCATATCCATCCTCTGCATCCCAGAAAAGGTCCAAACTCTCATGGTACATATAAAGTCCTTGTGATCTGGCTCCTGACCACCTTCCAAAATTCAAAAGCTCACGCATGCACAGACAGACAGGTAGATGACTCCAGCACGACCCAAGCATTCCTGAACACATGGAAGGTCTCACGTCACAGTGCTCTGCTCACACTTTCATTACTGCTTAAAACGGCCTTACTCCTCATTTATGTGATGAATTCCTTCTTTCAAATTTAATTTAATTGGTGCCAGTGATGGGAAGCCCTTATTATTTTTTTCATTCGACAAATATTTATTGGGCACTTCTTTACAGATGGCACTGTGCCAGATGCCGAGGCTGCAAATGTGAGCGTGCAAAGTCCCTGCCCACAAAGGGGAAAAGTCTTAAGAGGAAGATGGTCAAATAAACAGGCAATTACTAAGCAACGTTATGACTCAGATCAGTACGGGGTGCTCTGAGAGCCCTCAACTCCTAACCCAGGCCCCGAGGAGGGTTTCCTTCATGCCAAGAATTCTCTGGTGTTCCTATCACACCCACTTAGACTGCCAGGAGAGGAAGGAGGAGGAAGAAAAGAAAATGAAGAAATGCTGAAACTTATTGTGCTTTAGTACGTGTCAGAAGCAATGATAAAGCTCTTTACATGAATATCTTATGTAATCCTCGCAACGACCCTAAAAGACATCTAATTATTGCTCCCATTTCAAAGATGAAGAAACTAAAGTAACTTGCCAACGTCACTCAGCTAGTGAGCGGAAAAGCCCCAACTCCAGCCCATCAGGTTAACTCTAGTCCCAGGCCGTAAGACACTGCATGACACTCTGTATAGCAGCAAAATGTCTCTGTCTTAAAAAGATGATTATAGATTGAGGGTGATTACCACAATTCACTGTAAATATTGCTTAAATGTCTGTCTCCTTCATTAGCCCACGTCCTTCTAGAGAAAGGCAGAGAAAATAGAGCTTACATATTATTCACCTTTTCCCACAATCTCCAGTAGATAGATGACTCAAAGTTAGCACTCAGTAAATGCTAATTTGAATGTATAAATGCAGATATGAATGAATGAATCCTTAAATGAATGAATTATCTTAAGAACGGGAAAGAACTGAAAATATGAGAAAAGTCACAGAGCTTTAGAGGATGGTGACAGCAGGTAATGGGCAAAGGTCCAGGCCAGGATGGCAAGTTGTCAGCATCCAAGAGGTCCAACCGTCGGCAACAGGCAGATGTCCTGGCAGCTCAGTGGATCTATGTCAGCAGATTTGGCAGTAGGAAGTGGATGGACAACCAGGAAGGTGGGTGGCTGGCATCAAGGATTTTGGAAGCGGGTAGCTGACAGTGCCGCACTAACGCAGGACTTCGTCTCATTTAAGTACTGGAGCAATAGAACGGCACTCCTATCCCAGACAACCAAAGTAGGAATTCGAAGGCAAAGGAAACAAATAAAAGGACAAGATCTGAAGTCTGGATTCAAGGTCAGTGCTGCACCAGCATGAGAGGCTGATAGATGTAGAGCCAGCAGGCGATGCATACAGGTATGCATGCGTTCTTTCTGGAATCCCTCTTGCTCTTTGGACGAAGAGGCCCTGCAAGGGCTGTTGGTTAAGCCTGTTTATAGTAATTTATTGGTCTCAGCTGTGGGGACAGGCAGGCTCTGGAAGCAGGAAGTCAAGCACATCTTATTAAAGGAAAGTTTCTGCGATCAGGCCAAAACCAGAGGAGTCATCCTTGATTCCTCGAATTCTTTTATGCCGCACTTCCAAACAGTCAGCAAATCCTGTAAATCTTACTTTGAAAATGTATCTAGCATCTGACTACTCCTTAATAATTCCACTGCCATGACTCTGGGCCACGCCCCTGTCATCCCTCACCAACTTAACTGCCGCAGCTCCAGCCCGCACTCCGGGCTTCTGCTCTCGCCCCCTCAGTCTAGCCTCAGCCCAGTGGCCAGAGTGATCCTATTCTCATGTCACTCCATTTTCTATTTGGTTATTGTTCTTTTCTTATTGATAGTTAACAGTTCTTTACAGAGTCGTGTCACACAAGCATTGCAAACAATCTTGAGAAAGGCTGTGGCTTTTCTTTCATGTCCCTCCATTCGAAACCCTCCAAGGGCTCTCGAATTCACCCAGAGCGTAAGCCAACATCCTGGGCTACAAGGCAGTGCATCATTACCTTCTCGTTCTCTCTCTAACCTCATCTCTCATCCCATTTGTTCATTGCTGTTTTATGACTGACTGACATACTCTCACCTCAGGGCCTTTGCACTGGCTATTCTTTCTGCTGCAATGTTCTTTCTCCAGATAGCCACTAAATCAATCACTTGCTTCCTTCTCATCTTGACTCAACTATCATCTTCTCAGTGAGGGCTTCTTTGCTCTCCTGTGTTTAATTTCTGGACCCCCTTGCAATTTACATGTACATATATTTCCCGTTTTCCTGGAATAAGTGTGAGAGTTCTTCAAGAATACTGTCCTGAATATACACAACGCCTCCTTTTTCAAAATCGCTTGACTCCCAATTTACTAGAACAGAGATCTCAGATCCTAGACAAATGTACCAAGAGCATATCAGACATTGATAATAATCACAGTAATATTTCTTGCTTAATCTCAGATTTGCCCTCCGAATCCTATTCAGCATACTAGTAGCAGGTAATTAGAGTTGGTATGGAGATGAAATAAGTTAGCCATGCCAGAGGTTTTAACTGCGCCCATCACCAAACACAATGTAGCCTCACTCTGCATTTAAAACTTAATCAGTTTATATAACGAAGCCATGCTAATCAAATTTTCCTATACATATCCTGTAATTCTCACAACATCAGCTCAGAATCATGATACCACAGTGCGATTTCCACCCCAAACATCTCAGTATATACAAATGATCTCCATTCTTTGCTGATGACTCAAAGGGCCACTGTCATCTACAAACACTGAGATAAGTAAGATCTCTCTAGTCTCTATGCTACTCATCACTTTATTCCTTAGGTTCTGATTCATCTATGCAACTGTCACAGAGCCCTGCACACACCTTGCATATTGAAGGTGATTAATATCTTCTACGGAGCTGTCAACTAAAAGTATAACAATAACTTCTCATTTGAATGTTATATTCTAAATCTCTCCTTCCTTGAATTCCTATTACAAATCTGCAAAGCCATTCAAAGCTAGCTCCACATAATACAAAGAAAGTTCTCAGTGTGTACTTCAATTGGCCACTTTGATCATTTGTAATTTTTATGCAGCGTAGTTGAGAGTCCCCATTACAAAACACACAATTTCTTCTTTTATCATTCTCTGGCCTACCTCCTAGAAAGAAAAGATGATACTACATTAGCTCAAGTGTTCTTATTGATTTCTTCAGGTTACCTCATGTATGTAAAGCCTATCTCGCTTGGTTTATAAATTCTCAAAGATAGGAACAATATTTTCCACTATATTTCTATTCTCCACAATGCCACTGATAGACACTTTCTAAGAGTTTATTTTTAAGGGAGTGAGTGAATGACTAAATAGATGAAACTTAAATAGTCTCTCATACAATATTAGGTAAATTCTACTCGAATTCAAATGTGAAGACACATGAGTCTATAAAGAACTTTCATAAAGTACTTTAACATATCCACGATGTGAAACTGGTTCATGGAAAATCAAGACACCAGAAAACTTTTAACAAAACTTTTCCAATGTGAATATAGATCTTTTGATTTGCAACTTAAGAATATTTCAATATGGAACTCAAGAATTCGTGACCTAGATGCTAGACATCTTTAGCAAGCTATCCGTCTTCACACAGATAGACAAAGAGATGTGTTAATGTAACACATCTCTGAACCTGCTCTTCCAAGAACCGAAATATAGTAAATATGTGAGAAATCACTGAAATCAAACCACTGCCTCTCTCCTCCTTTCTTGCCATCAAACCTTGGAAAAGCAGAAGCCTGTTCCACAATCCAGCTACTATCATTCAGAAACTCTCAAAAATCTCAAGATAACGTGACATGGACCCTTACATTCTGGAAATTGTCTCCATCACAAAGAATCTGAATATAATAACTGAACATCATCACATTTTCTAGGTAAGATAAACCTGCTATTTGCCCACTGAGGAGCAGAGGGTTGTCGTCCGACATTATATGACAGATCTGCTGAACCAGACAGAATGTGAATGTGCAGTTTTCACCTAATGAGCACTTTTATGAGGTACTTAGACTGACTCAATACCAATTCTATACTGTCGAGCCATTACAGGAATATATGAGATACAAAATCGGGCATAACTGATAAAAATCACACGAAGGCATTTATAACTACTTCTATGGACTCATCCAAATACGTTGAACTATAATGGATTAACGTTATTCTAAAAGAATAATATCGAGCCTTTTAGGTTCAATGTGGGTAAGTTAAACAATTAAAAGAACATTAATAACTAATATTAAAAATAAAGTATAAAATATGAAAGTCTAATTACACCTTATTTATATATTTGGGAGGCAAACTACCTTTTCTTTCTTTCCTTTCTCATTTCCTTCAAATATTGATGAAGAAACACAAGTATTTTCCACTTAAATAAGTTCCCTGAGAAGAGCGTGTTTCTAAGGTTTGATTAAAACCAGTTGAAGAAACTTGATAAACTCTGTTTACTAACAGTAAAGAAAAAGTATGTTTAAGCAGTCATATTTTAACTATCTCTCCACCTTTACTCTGGAGATGTTTGCCTGGATGGAGCAGTCAGGGGTTTCCAGATTCAAGCAAATTTCTTCCTTTTCCCTCTGCTTTTTGAAGGGAAAACAGTTGCTTTTTAACAAAACGAGCATGTGAGAAAAGAGAGAATGAAATGTAAATATGCTGCATAATTACTTCCTCACATAAACTTTCAAGGCTACTAAACTCACTGAGGTTGATTCCAGGTCTCCTAATGATGACAAATACCCTAAATTATGAGTAAATGTACTGTAAATATTTTGATGTTTTATTCTTTCTCAATATCTTGTCTGCAAGTATCTTGCTGCAAATCTCCTGTGTGCCTTACTCTGAAGTCATTATACCAAAATCTGCTGCTATACCCGGATTCTCTCCACTTGAAAACACATTCAAAACAGCATGGAAATGATCATCATGATCAATGCTGCTTTTCATAGTTACCACACAGCTGTTCAAGGACGAAAAGCCCACTGAGCTCTGAAATTCTGTACAAAAGGAAGGCATTCCCATGACTAAAATGAAATAAATCCATTTCAGAGTCACATACAATTTTATATAACATTTACATTTTTTGCAAAAAACTTGAAGACATAACAGCAGGCATATAGCAGACATTAATGAAGTTTATTAAACTGAATTTTGACCCAGTCATTATTTGATGTCATTGATGTTGCAGATATTTTCTAAGACTCAGATAGACACATGGACTGCAAGTGATCAAACTCCATGAGGTGAAGGTCATTAAAGCTGTGGCCGGTCTACCCAACTGTTCAACACTCAGGTCACAGGCAATATGTCCAGTTCCTGGAACTGCTATCACTGAAGATTCTAACACATAAAGGATTACACGACAAACTTCGACCATGAAAGGAATTCACCAAGAGGTTACATTTGACTTTGGCAAGTAAATTATTGGCAGAATAGCCAATAGGTGCAAACATTTGCCCTAACAGCTTTTACAATAATTTAGAGAAGTTCATGAAAGTATGGATCTCTTTATCAAGTATGCTTGCTTTAAAGTTGGTTCCAGGAACACTGCTCCAGCATGCAGTGTAAATGTGTGCCAGTGCCTGGAGCCCTCCTTGACAGCTGGGCAGAGGAAACAATGCATCCTATCTGTGCACTTCTGAGAAATAACAGATTCTTACAGGCAGCAATGAGGATCCAAGATGAAGCGTCAGAAAAAATAAAGAATATTTTTTCGAAGTGTGTTAGTTAATCATTCAATCATGTATTCATTCCCTAAACTCTTACTGAGTATGTACTATGTACAGATGCCAAATCTTGTTTTAGGCACTAGAAATAAAACAATGAAAAGTGCAGGCAAAGCTCTTGAGACACATTGTTCTAGAGGAGATAATAAACAAGTAAACAAAAGTTAGCTGCTTCAGATAGTGAAAAGTGTCTGGAAGGAAATAAAGAGGATCCAACAGAGAACTCTGGGGCAGTGCAGCTTAGGTCGTTAGATAAAGCCTGAGTATGTGATATCTCAGCAGATTAAGAAGCCTACTATGAAAAGAACTGGGCACAGAGGATTCCAGACAGAAAGAACAGCAAGTGTAAGCTAGACTTATTTAAGAATGTTAAAGAAATAGGCCGATATGGCTACCGCACACATAGCTGTGGTCTATAGGAGCATGGTATAAAGAACTAGGCTGGGACAAGATTTCATAGAACCTTCTAGGCTGTGGTAAGGATTAGGGTTGTATTTAAAGTGCAATGAAAACTCACCGGAGAGTTTTAAGCAGAAGCAGGACATGATCTGGTTATGTTTTTAAAAGTCATTCCGCTGTTGTTCGGAGAATGTGTTGTTGGGGGACTGTGGAGGAGAAGCCAGCTGGACGCTTGTAGTTCAGGTGAGATATGATAGAGGCTTGGACCAAGGTAATATCAATGGCGAGAGAGAGGAGGATGAATTGTGGATATATTTTGGAGGTAGCGACAACATGACTTGCTAAGTTATTGGATGTGGGGGCAAAAGAAAGAGACAAACTTAAGAATCGCTATGTTGTACACCTGGAACTAATATAATATTGTATGTCGACTGTAATTGGAAAATAAATTAATTTTTTTAAAAAGAGACAAAACAAGGATGACTTCTAAATTTTTAACTGGGATGGAACAATTTGAAGAAGAACAGGTTGGAGGGGGTGGATATCTGGGGTTTTGCTTCTGAGATGTCCATTAAACATAACAATAGAATGTATCTTGTAGAAAAAATAAGAAACATAAGCAAAACATTTATACCAGTACCTAGCAAGCACACAGTAATTGTTCACTAAATATTAACTATTATAATTATTCTTCAAAAGTATTGAGGCCATAAAAGTTGAGAGATCAAGACAGACGATGTAAATCTAGGAGTTATGTAGAATTCAGTGCTGCTGAAGCCATTTTTGGTGAAGGACTTTCATTTTTAATGCATCATGGACCAATACCTTTGTAAAAATTCAACAAAAACGAAACACTTTACAAATAAAATAAAACACAAAGTACAACTGACAAATGAGCTTGGATGCCAAGACAATGTCAAATTGCTATAGACGTTTCTAAATCTTACTCTCAATTTCTACACTTATCTCTCATTACAGACCAATAAGGAACGATTTGCAGACAGCATCAGTCCAGAAAATATACTTAGAAAAGCACTAGTACCCAAAGCCATGATGTAGCTAGAGAAAAGAGGTCCCTGGAGAAAACCTGGAGACCTATTTGAATCTAGTTGGGGAGGGCGGGAGGGTGTTCAGGAAAGGAGCATGAAGTAATGCCAACGCCGTACGGACTAACAAAGGGAAATCATATACATTTACAAGTAATCGGTTTTAAATAGGTATAAGAAAAAAGCCTAATCATTCCTGCCAGGAACTTACTCCTCTTCCCACAGATGACACATCTGAAGAGAGACACCCGCTTCCCTAATTCACCCTCACAAACACTTCAGTCTAATCATCGGAGATGCAATCTAGCGCTCATGATGCATTAAGTATCCAAAGCGCCTTCACACCAAGCTGGGCTCCGCTTGTGAACAGAACAATTATCAGACCTGAGAGCTACTGAGCATCTCTGTCCCGGAAGGATGCTTAAGGCCCCAGGCATTAACACCTCTGTCAATAATTCACGACTCTAGCCTTCTCTCACTCAAAACTCTGACTCCAGTCGTCCCGACGCCTGAGACGGAACAAACGCCCCAGACCACTGAGCATCCGAAATAATTCTTAGGGGAAAAGGTCAGATCTCTGAGTGAGGACGTCAATAAAGTAAAGTACTCCAGAAACTCGATCCTTGGGTAAGCAAAACTTGCTTCTCTGCACACTTTCTAGGACCCCCACCCAGGGGACCGCTTCCACCGGGCCCCCGCTGCAGTCGCGCCGTTTTGTCCCTTAAAGACATGCTTCTGCTTTCAACCATTCTCCGAGAGAGCGCTGGATAAAATAACTCGGGCTACGGGCGAATGTGAAGTTGGAGGAGTCTGGGCGCCCAAGCCTCTCTGCTCCAGAAGACTCCCCGGTCTCCAGGTTCCCGCGAAGCTCTGGACCGGAGTCACCCGAGCCTGGAGCCCCGCGGGAGACCCTCGGCACCGTGGGCGCCAGACCCAGGCGAGCGCGCGGGGGCCAGGCCGCCGGGGTGGGGGGGGCGGGGCCGTGACTCACGCGGCCGCGCGGCGGGGACAGAAGTGGCCCCTCCGGCCGTGCGGGGCGAGGGGCTGCGCCGCGCGCGGGACGCATGCGCTGTGCCGAGCGGCGCCCGCTCCCTCCCCGCCCACCGCTCCCTCCTCCCCCTCCCGCCTCCCCAGCATCCTCGCCTCTCTCGCCTCTCCTCGCCCGCTGGGTGCTGAAGTTGGACGGATGGCAGCAAAGCGGCTCCGCTAGAGGACCCAGCAGCCCAGCCTCGCGCCCCCGGACCCATCGCTGAGCCGCCCACACCTCCAGGCTCGTGGGTAAGATGTTGCCACTGAAACCGAGCAGTGGTAAGTAAATGACAGCAAAATGTCTGCTTTGCACCAATGGATGAATATTTTAATAAAGGTGGTGGGGGAGGGAGGTGAAGGCAAGAGGGGGCGGAGAGAGCAACCGCCAATGCCCTGCGTGGGGAGGCTGCCGCGCTGGGGTCTCGGCGCTGCCCGCGGCGCCGCGGGAGTGAGCGGGGCCGCGCGGCAGGTTTGGGAAGTTAGAGCCCGCGTTGCTGCCGCCTCGGCGCAGTCTGCTCGCCGCCCCCCGGGTGCTGCGGGGCGGCTGGGCGAGAGTCCTGTGCGCCCTGGGAACCCTCGGTTTGGTCCCCAGCGGAGAGCCGGGCGCCTCCGGGGACCGGGATGAGAGGGCTGGGCGGAGGGCGACGGAGACCCTGCGGGGGCGCGAGGTCCTGCGGGATTTTTCTGGTTGGTTGTTAGAAAATCGAATGTGAAATTAACAGTGTCCAATCATCCGATCGATCACCTCGGGTGCTCTTTTTTTCTTTCTTTACCTTTGGAGAAATGCACAATTCAGGTGGGGACGGTGTAAAAACTGGATTGCCAAAAACGCATACCTTGAGCATCTGAGGTGTCTGTGTGTCAGGGGGGTGGTGGGGGGCTCTTTTGTTCCTTCCCCTCTTAGTCGAAGGAAAAGGAGTTCGTTTGTCAGGGCTTGGGGTAGAGTCACAGCCACCGAGGGGGCGAGGAGCAGGAACGCCCACCCAACCCCTAGCCGCTGCCGGAGTGGGTGTACCCGAGACTCCCTTCCTGTGGGTGATGATGATTCTTTTCATTATCGATGGAATCACAGTTTAATAGCTGCCTCCTCGGTAGCCTCCCTCTTCCTCGCCTCTCCTTGTGCTGCGGCAGAGGCTGGGTGCAGGCACTCGGCGGTTGCCTCCCCTTGCTACCTTCCTGTCTCCGTGAAAAATGTCGGAGGACTGAAGGATGGCGGAGGGACAGAGCTGGCCTCGGAAGCCGCGGATGCGGAGATGCTCCTCGCGAGCGGGAGGCTGCTGGCAGCGCGTCCGGGGCAGCCCGCGCCATCCTCAAGAGTCACCCAGCTGGTGGAAACAGAGCTAGGGTCTCCTGGCCAAAAAGATGCCCGCCATGCGGGGACCCGCCCTGCGCCCTCCGCCTCCATCCGGAGCCCGGACACTGGCTCACCTGGGACAATCTTAGTCTCTCTGGCGAGGCTGCCCTTGGCTCTTGGCATAGTTTTCCTAACCTCCCTGACCCTTTGATAAATGTTTCCTTCTTTAAGAGTCACTGGAAGGTTTGTCTAGAGAACTTTGAAAGCTTCCCATAGCTGTTTCATTTTTTAAAAATTGTTCTACAGCGAGGTTATTTCCATCATGGGATGGCTATCGCAAATAATAAAGAGAAATCTTATAGTTTGGTTCCTATTTAGAATAAGCATTTCTAAGACTGGCTGTCATCTGCATTTCCGGCGTTCATACATACTGGTGTTCCGGGTGATGAACCCTTCTGAAAATCTTATAATTGGAGAAATGAGAAACAATTTTTCCTCTTGTAATGGAAAATAAGGTTTTCCTCCTGGTTTCATAGCTGCTAGGCACTATGTGTATTAAATAATTTTGAAAACTGTGAAACACTATAATTAAATTGTATTTGTTTCTAAAGTCCTTTGTAGTAATAGTAGCAGGTATCCATGAAATATACATTATAGCACTAATATCTAATGGAAAGGTGGTTTGTGCTCATTAATTCAAAGGAATGAGCCGTTTGACCTCCTCTAGTTAAGTTACTGTTATCGAGCGATTTTTTCTGTTAGCATTAACTAAAACAGTAATTAATACACCAATGGGAGAGTAGACTTATTCACTATTTTTATAATCTTAAAAACTGTATTTAGAGAAACCATGGGGAGTAGTTTATTTGCAAATTTTGGAGAAGAGAAAACAAGTGTTTATTACTATAAAAACATTGGATGGTATCATTAAATAAGATGAATCTCCATGGCAGTGACACCTGATCTCAGAACCATGGGCTCTCATCCTTCATCCTGAATTTGTAGTCTGAAATATTATGAAAACCACTTGATTTACAGAACAAACAACATAAGGTGTTGTGCCAGTTTCTACCCTTTTTGATCTGGTTCCTTAGCTGTTCTTTGGTATTTTGTCGCCAAGAACAAAGTTAACGAGAAGTCATTTGCTGTTTCTGTTTAATTCTTAAGGCGTTCAGCTATTCCTTCTCAAATAAATAGCTCTTTGCTTTTAGGGTCCTAATTTATTTAATAATGTTGAAAGTATGTCATTATCATCTGTATAAAGTGAATAATAATAATAATAATAGAATAATAATAATAATATAACATCCCTTAACATTTCCTACCACTAGGTCCAGGGGTTTTGTAGAAAAGGGAATACACACACACACACACACACACACACCCCCTCTTCTTATCCATTTGACCTTATTGTGACAGCCAAATCTAAATCTGAATTGATAACAATTCTGGTTAACACATAGACTAGAGGGTAAGAAAGCATTTACCTACTAATCTACAGTTGTAGAAAAAATGGCCTTCGTGTTAGAAGTCAGTTTGCTGAAAGATGTGGGCTCTTCTGGAAGAGTGGAAGGTGGGCATGGACAAAGAGATATGGAGCCAAGAGGGATGGAAATCCATCTAGTTGTATTTCTGCCGAGAGCTTTTTCCTATAGTCCAGCTCTGCTTACTTACCAGTAGAGATATTGTACCACCCGGAAGTGCAGATGAAAAGACCACTGAACACCTAGTGGATGCGAATAACGCTATGTGATGTTGAAAAGCATTTATTTCATAATTACTACAGTTAGCATTTAAGTGTGAATTCATTGTAGAGGCTTAAAATTGCGTGACATTTCCAGAGGGGTGTCTGGGATCCTCAGAAATATTATAAATTCTTATCGAAAGCCTAAAAAATAAAGCATTCCTTTAATGTAGCCAGGACTTTCAGTGTGAGATGAATACATACTCTTACCTTCCCTGTCTCTTCCCATCTCCACTTACCCCTCAAAGACTTTCCTAATATCCAAAGAAAGTCATTTAGACTCCCGCCATTGTGCCAACACCTAGCACAATATATAGCAAAAGGCAGGGGTTAAATATTTCTTAAATGAATAAACTTTGCACAGTTGACATGGCTCACAAAAGTCTCCCATGATTTAGGATTACATTTTTTAAGAGTGCTCATACTTATTACCGAATACACTAGTTTAATAGACTAAAGGTCCTACGTCTTTTGAGGAAGCAGTTTTTAGAACTGTCGCTTTGTGAATATGCATATTTTTAGTATAACATTTCTATTATTGATTTTTATAGATATAACTTGTTTTTAACAAATTTATATTTGTTATAAATTGTAAAAGCACTATATGCTCATTTTAGTTCCCCTAGAACCGATAAAAATGTATAAAACAGAAAGTGTAAATTACCTATGGGAAAGCGTGGGTATGAAGAACATGAGCTTTGGATTAAGCTGACCTTTGCTTGTGTCCTGGTCCCTCCATTTCACCACAATCAGGTTACTTATCTGCTCTGAGCCTCAGTTTCCTCAGATATACAACGAGGATAAAGACCCACCTCCTAAGATGTCTGCAAGTAGAAATATAATGCAATGTATATGAAATGCTGAACATGCGCCTAGCACAGACTGAGCACTTATTATTATCCCACTGCCTAAAGAACTGCTTTTGAAAATACTGGGGAGTTTATCACCAGTTCATTTTCTATGCATAAATAGACTTTTTTTTTTTTTTTAAGAATGAGAACTTCAAACTTGCTTTTTAAAATATTAATATTACTTTGTTAATTTTCCCCAAGAAATTAAAATTGGTATTTTAATGTAATTCAGTGACTGCAAGACAATTCACCTTATTGAGCTATTCTTTTATTTTTGGATGTTTATTTTATTTCCACTATTTTACTGTATCAACCAATGTACATCCTTATGCCTGGCTTTTGACTGCATACCTGTATTGAAAGGAAATATGGAAGTCGATGGAGGTCTTAGGGCATGTACTGAAATTTTTTCATCATAATGAAATCAATTTTGTTGAATTCAAAAACCATGTCAGATTAAGATCATATCTAAGCTGTAGGTAAAATAAATATTTAAAAGGTGAGAATTTAACTTAGTCTCTTAATGAGTTCTGTATCTTTAGTGCTTCACATGATTTAGTGCTCTTGTTAACTCCTGATTTTGACTATCTGAGTTTATGACTTTTGATGGTTTTGGTTTCAAAAGCTTAAATATTTTGCATTGAAAATGCTATTAAAGTACCTTAGAGATTGAATTACTAGAAAGTGTAAAATTTTGTAATTATTGCTGGTTTCAGTTTATCAAATATGTAAAACTCTCCATTATTCAGAATCAATGAATCTGGAATTTATAATGATGGGAGGCCCCAACAGGAGAAGCAGTGAGTTGTGGTGGAACATAAAATCTCATTCAAATAGAACTGGACTTGAATTCTTGCTCTATTATTCACTATATGTGTAGGCCTTTTCATTAAATTATATAAATGCTTCATACTTGACATTCTAGCAAGAGTAATAAACATCTAAGATCTCTCAATTTCTTCAGCTTTGTATTTGAGGTTTTTAAAAAAATCTCTATCAATAAACATAATTTTATTATAGATAATGAATGTGTTTCACAAAGCAAATATTTACTTCCTTGTATTAGGTCACAGGCTTTTCACAGTACTGCTGATTGGCTATTGAAATACAAAGGTTATAATTTAAGAGCTATGGCATAACTATAAAACAGATACAACCCAAGAGAAAATATGACATAAATGAAACGAGCAGGTAAATGTTTATCTCATTTCCTCAATTATCTTGGGTCTTCCCAATGGTACAGTGAATTAAATCTAATGAAAACTTTTTTGTGAAAGTTGACAGTACTGTCTCTATATATTTCTACTCGCAATAAAAGGCATGGGCTTGTTTTGGTATAGTATGAAAGGCTATCTAATCTAGAGATTTTACGAGTCAAAGTTTGGTTGTAGGAATACCACCCCAACTCCCCATTTGTTTCCTGCAATTCTCCTACTTTTTCAGACTTCAATTAATCAAAATCAACAACTATTTGAAAGTCTCCTATATATGCAAAGTATGATTTAATATAGAAGATGTGAAAAAGCATATGGAAAATTGCCCTTAAAAGAAAGGGACTTGAGAAGCAGAGAATGAATTTGGCAGGAAGAGCCCGATTTTGGGATTCAAATAACCAGGGATTTAGCCTTATTATTGTTGAACCTTGGTATTATTATCTGTAAAATTGAAGCCTCATTGTACATACCTCAAAATTGTTGAAGGATTCAATGAAATTTTGTCTATAAAAATACTTCATATATCATCAGTAACTGTGTAAGTGTTGCTAGGTACTGTACTCAATATAAATAATTTCAATAAATCCAAGAAGCACTGTGTAGATGATAAGTGTTTGAAGGGGTTTTAAATTCTTGCCAGTATTTGTCCTAATTAATGGTTCTTATTAATGTTGAAGTTGCCCTCCCTTGTGTTTGGTGTGTTTTCCTTTCCTAACCAGCTTATTAACCAACCCATTACAGAAACGTTCATTCATTCATAAACATTCTTGGCCACCTACTATCTGCCAGGCTCTGCGATAGGATTTTTGGATGCAAACAATTAAATATGGCCTCTTTCCACAAGGAGTTCGTTTATAAGCTTCTTTGACTTATTATTTTGCTTTTATCTAGTAAGCACTGGTCATTTTAAGTTTACAAGTCATAACTAAACATCATGTGGAAGTAGCATGCAAGGATCTCCTTAGCATTTAGCATTTTCAGGCTAATCGATCTCAAAATGTAAAGATTTCTACTCCTAACAAGAGCTGCTGAGCAGAAATGCATATTAGGAGAAGAGAAAATGGGAAGTGGCCATGCTGGCGGATGACTTAACAACCATCACCGCATCCAAAACAAAACACAAGAGCCTCAACCTTCTTGGTGAACCCAGCCCAACTCCCCATTCCCTCTCATTACAGTAAAAAATATATATACATTCATGTGTGCTGTGCCTTTTCCCTCCTCCCTTACTTAAAGGGTACGCTGGGTGATCGTCGTAATATAATTTAAAGTATTTTAAAATGTTGGGGCAGGGGGTGAGCAAAGGGAGACAGAGTGATACTCCCACCCTTCCTCACGACCCACATTTCCCATGCAATAGAAATATTACAAAGTTTTCTCCCAATACTATTGCAGTTCCTTCTTTGATAATAACCGTTTTGTAATATGGTAAATTGACCAGAAATCCAGAATACTCTTTTCAGATATATATATTTTTTTATTTTAGAGTAAGAAAACAATTTTCAACACCTGCTTGTTGAAATCACTAGGGTGATCCCCAAATCTAGCAGATACTAGGTTTATCCTAATGTAGGAAGATTTGATATCATCTATAAGATCAGGATAAAGTCTTCAGTCCTTCCTAGCAAAGTGGTGTAAATATACAGTTAATTTGGCTCTATACAATAATGAAAGGCACTGACTTTATGAATGAATTAACTGGAAGGTAAGCTCAACTCTCATTTCAGCCACTAAATTTAACTTGTGTGTCATTAAACCTTTAGCTGGGCTGTTAATAAGTAACTGTACCTGCTAATTGGAGGTTTGAACCTATTTCTTTCTCAATTTATTTCTACTTGGAACCACCATACAGCATTTTACGTGTGACCTGTGAGTTTAATATGATCAAGACTCCCTAGATAAAAAGCAAAGGAAAAACTTATATCTCTTACGAGAGCACTAAACCATAGACATGCTGTAAAGCAAAATAATGACCTAAATAATTTATAAACTGTTATGACTAACTGAATGCTAAACTTTGAATTGGAGTATTAAATACTATAAGTTGGAGTATTAGATATTCCACTGTGAATCGGAGTATTATTGTTTCCCTACCTGCTGTGCTGGTGAAGCTTGACTTTTCCTTTTCTCTCTTTTTATTATTAGTATAAGTATTATTTCTAAATAGATAAACTGAAGAGGAAAGAGTATCAGTTCTTTTTGTATATCTAACACTTTACAGAAAATGGATGTTTATGTTATTTTATGTAATTTTATGATGATAGTTACTTTTTTTTTTTTGCCTATAATTTAAGACATCAGAAACTCAAATGTTAAATCTGACAGAAAAAAAAACCCTACTATTTTATTCTCTTCTAGTAGTCAGGAAGAAACTGGCCTGATTGTCATACCTCTGCTAAATTATGAGTAAATAATGTTGGCAGTTTTCATTCACATTCTTAGAGCCCATGTTTTCTTTATCTGCTCATGTCTAGTAATCTGAATTTTTGCTGTTGAAGAAATATTTTAGACTATATTACCTTCAATAAATCCCATGTCTAATGACCCAGCTATATTTAAATAAATGATGGATGTAGCTGAAGAATATATTTATATATCATTTGTAATGTTGAAAACCAGGAGATAGAGAAATCCTGGCACACTGCAATTGTCTCCGAAATTTAATAGTGAACAGTGTCTGAGTGTACGTGTGTCTTTCCCCTTTCTGTTCATGGTCAATAGCAAGAATCAACTAACCTGGTGCTTGTGTAATCATGGCCAAGCATTCAGAAGGAAGAGACATGTACTAAAATACAAGGGGAGCTAGCTACCAAGGAGGGCGGAAGGGAAGTCAAGTAACACATGGGCAGGCTGGGCTCGAGACACGAGACTATTACCTTAAAACTCATTATATCTTAAAGTAGAATATCATTCGGTACGTTATATAACTGTGGTATTATGTAACCACTTCCAGTTTTCATGAATTCATGTGACCTAATCTTAAGAAGGTAATTTTTTTCCCAGTAATTCAGTAATTTCATTGACTGAACATCTGAGTAATGCAAGTGGTGTTTCGTGAGGTAGAATTTCATTAAATAAATGTTAATTCCAGGAAGGAAAAGATGTGAAGCACTTTTCTTGATCGGACAGAGGTTATGGTAAATAGTTAAAAAATCTTATAGGCAATACCGAGCTTCAATCACATTGATAAAAAAAAATTGCTCCAAATTTTTTAAAAAATATATAACTACTCCTAAGTTAATCTAATGTAAAATCTATTTTATTTTCATGATTTAAACAGACCTCTACATTTTGCTTTAAAGCATCAGCAATGAATAAGTTCACATGCCAGGCTTTGCAGTATTGAGGGCAGTTCAATGACTTCATGTCTAAACTATTTATTAAGACTTTGGGGAGTGACATATACGTATGCTTGGAGAAGCTTGTCTGCTCATTGTCACTGAGATTATTTTTAAGGGCATGTGGATTTATGGCTTCATAGGATCACTAAAAGTAGTTACTCAGTGAAGCTGCTGATTATAACCAAAATCAGCGCTGGCACTCAGTGCACTGGCCTCTCACCACTGGCCCCAGGAGAGTTCGTCTGGCTAGATCTCAGGGAAGAAGAGAGTCATGTGCTTGAGAGCAGAACTCGGAGGGTATGATCCTCCCCCCGCCCCCCCCCAAAAAAAAAATTAAATAAGGGGCGGCAGACAGAAATAATGGAAAGGGAGAGTGGTGCATCTGTGAATACAGCCTGAATGAGTTTGATTTTCCAAGTGTTCGCATTAGATTTCCCAGTTTTCTTCAGGTTCAGCTAGTCATCAGTTTCACCTCTTTCATTTCTTGCCTTCTTATTCATAATTAATGCAACTAATTGGAATCTTACTCTGTAACTGAGAAAAGTAAAGTTAAATAAGACATAGCCAAGGCTTTAAGAAGCCTAAAGACTAATTGAAGAAAGAAAATATGTTTGTAATTTGCTATTACTCATATATTCTAGGAGAGAAGTAAAAGGCTATGAGAACTCAGGAACTTCAGATAAATTTCAGATGGCCAGATCTGGCAACAGTTTCATAGAGCTTGTGACATTTTCCAAATTATTGAAAGAAAGGCATTCCAGCCTCAAAGATGATGTAAATAAAGAAGGGCACAGCACTAGGAAAATTCAAAAAGTACTTGGCGGCACAGTTTTCCAGAAGTATATAATACGTACAGGAAATCACGGGATGATAAGGCCAGAAAGGAGACAGATACTGGCATTAATATCAAAATGAAAAGCTAGAATTGTCCTTCATAGTCACAGAGCAGCATGGTGCTGTGTACATAGGAGACTGCAGGACGAGAGCAGAGCTTCCTCAAGTCTGTGTGGTAGGAAGGAAAAGGGAAGCAGGAACAGGATTTCAGTGGTCCAGGTGAGAGAAGGTACTGCCTGAACTGGGAACTGGCAAAAGGCCCAGCCTAAGGCAGTGGGGAAGATGGCATCATGAGAACATGTTCAACTCGGAGCCTTCAGGACTCGGTCACTAATGAGATTTAGAAGACGTAAAACGAGGCCTTCAAGCTTATAAGGAGGATTTGAGCCTGTGTGTCTGGGTAATACAGATGCTATTAAGACCTGAGAAACCAAACTGATGAAGAGGTTAAGGAAGAAATAAGCTGAGTTCAGTTTGGGAAGTAGTTTGACCTGTCCATCAGAGTTCTAGCAGGCTGTGGATTAAAAGCCTGGTTGATTCAGTAGGGAGCAACAGATATGGTCATCGGCTAACTCTCTAGAGGCACATCATATCTAGAAAGAAGTTGATGACAGTTCCGTTCTATTCTTTGTATTCAAATAACAACTGGAATGTTATTTGCATTTCTTTCCTTCTGGACATCATGGTTAGAAGTATGCAATACAGATGGTAAAGTTAACAAAAAATGGTAATTCATATGAAAAGCGATTGGAGAAAATTGTACTTCCTTCACCTTGAATTGAGTGGTTCCCCTAGAGAATGTAAACATTTGATCATTTGGAGAAGAGTCATGTATAATGATTAGACTAACTTTAAATTGCCGCAATGATATAATGGGCATAATAAAACCATGTGGCAGCCTTGTGAGGCAATAATATAGGCAATGCTTCTGACACACATTTGGCATTTAGTGGACCTCAGCTCGTACTGTTTCTCCTAAGAACAGCATTAGAAGCGGTGGGCACGTGACACAGAGACAGATTTTGCCATTCTATTGGACATAACTTTTAAACAGTCAACGCTGGCTAGTTAGGTGGGCCGCCCTGAAAGGTGGAAAGTTTGCCGTCAAATGCTTGGTGGACAAACACTTGGTAGAGACGTTTTGGAGGATCTGTAAGGATTAGGAGGGTAAAGAACTTCAGGCCTCTAACTGTGAGGTTCAAAGGATTCTAGGGAATTTGGAATGCAAACTCAGGAGAGAGGCTGGGGCCAGAAATAAAATTCGAAAATCTTTTACTGAGAGGTGACAGTAGCAGGTAATTGCCAAAGGAAAAAGTGTAAAGAGCAGTGAAGCTTAGAATAGAATCCTAGACTATAACTGCATTGAATGGGCACGTGAGAAAAGAAGGAAACTAAAATACATATATACATACTTATATATGCTCATCCAGGAGATGGTCAAAATGAAAAAAAAAAGGTGTTAAGAAGGACTGAAGATAACTATAGTATGCAGTAAAATCAAGGAAATGTTGTTTTTAACCAATTTTATTCATGTATACATTAATCTTCTAAAATATATTGGAGAAGAGAGACAGGTTTAAGGAAGAAGAGCAGCTGAGTTTTGTTTGTGGCAGAGAGAGTAAGAATAGCACCAAGGCGATATGTTAGATTTCGCAATGAGGAAGTTATTTGTGATTGTCTGGAAAACACTTGTGATTAATGATTTATACGTCATCTATTTCCCAAAGGTTTGAGGCAGCTTAAATAAAAGCACTTTTCACACAGGGCAATGAAAATGAAACAAAAGAAAGATAAGAAACCATAAAGAGGAATAAATGGGGGGAGGGGTGAATGCGCCACAAAACATGTTGTAAAAGTAGCACTTCGTTTTAGCTCTGAGGTCCCAGCAGCCAAAATAAAAAGTTTACAGAACAAGTTGCCTATACCTCGTTGATTAATGAAAGAAAACCATTTTTCGGAAGAATTTTTATTCCTTGGCACTGAATTCTATGGAATATGTACCTTGATTTTTAGATAAGGAACAGTGACATATTAGACAATGGGGCCAACAGTGATCCCGCTGAAGATGTAGCCTTGCTTTGAATTGCTTTTTCTTTTTTAAGCATTTGAAGGTCAAGTATGTAGTATTAAAATGAAGTCCGTAAAAGCCAGTAAGGCAGTGATAATTTCAGACTAGTTGAACACCTGAATACTCCTGAGTTTGAAAATTCAGCATACAAGGCAGCCCAAAAGAGAGGAGGACATCCTAAATGGGAGATGCTGCTCTGTTAAATTATTTTATTTAGTATGTCTCCCTCTTCCCACAAGGTAGAATGGACACTAGTACACCAGACAATGCCAGGAACAGAGTAGGTGCTCGGTATGTTGAAGGAATGAATGTTTTGTGTACGAGGAAGAACTCACCTCCATAACGATGTGATAACTAAATGCATGGTGGTAGTAGTGAGAATAGAGTAAGTTCTCCCTAAAATGTTAGCTGAGAAGAAGCTGATGATTCTGATAATGACACATTTCATATTGAGAATTTTAAGAACATTGGAATTTGGAAGAAGAGTATAGATTCTCTGTACATTTTTCCTTCCACTCACAAGAAGCAGGGGTACTAATATGAATAGCAAATTTATGAATATTCATTGAGCAGGTTTCTAAGGGGTGGAACCAACATGGGACGAGAACAGAGGGCCCTACATTGTGACAAATTCCCTTTCCTCTCCCTTTGGATAAGATTGTTTAATATTACCCCTTTAAATTTTGGAGAATAGTTTTCAAAAATATCTTATGCTATTTTAACAAAATAATGTTACAGAACTCTTTCAAAAAGTAATTAGCTATTAAGTGTAACTCCTTTTATGATCCCTCTTGGCACCTAACAATAAAATTCCTATTGTGTTAAAATGCATGTGTGTGTGTGTGTGTGTGTGTTTGTGTGTAGACAGTAAGAAATGCATCATTGCAAAAGAAAATGTCTAAAATATAAATCAAAATTGCAGACAAATAGAAAAGCAGGAGGGCCGGTTGGGAGAAATGCATCAAAATTGTCTAAAATATAAATCAAATTGCTGACAAATTGAAATGCAGAGGAGCCAGTTGGAAGAAGACCTTTAGTATTGGACCGGAACCTGGAACCGGCTGGTGTGAGGCTGGAGCCAGAATAGTAGGTGAGCCAGAGAACACCTGAATGTAGACTACTTGTTTGAAAGAACTATGGAGAGGAGAGAACTAAATAGAGAGGTAATGGCAGTCTCAGGTGGATAGCAGAATGAAGAAAAAATTTCGTAAACATTTATTTTTGGTAGAGAGAACTAAGTTTGTTGGCAGTGAATAGCAAAATTATCAATATAGAAGATTCAGGAAAAATGCCATGGAATTTCCCGGAGCATCAATTTTATTCATTCTTGAGAAATTTAAATTGTCAAAATGAAAACAAAGATTAGGGAAAAGCATATTATCATTCATTCATTCATTCACTTATTTAAGCTTAGAACTGGTACCTGGGAGAGATGTTAATTAATTAGGCCCTATTTGGGCTTTGCCTCCAGGGTTCCAGGGTACAAATGAGCAGTTCGGAGATTGTGGAATTTCCCCAAGGCAATGAGGGCAAGGTGTTTTAGAATCATAGAACATAATAAGCTCAAAGGGCACCTTGAAACTATCTTAGAGTCCACAGAAATAATGGGTTCTTTTCCCCCTACCTTTTCATCATTAATATTTTAACTCATAGCCAGAAGAAAGATGTCATGGGACAAATATTACAAATTGGTTTTTCTCTAATGACTTTACTGGAAGCATCCAAAATGACAAAAAATATTTTCAGCAGAGAAGAAAATAATCTAGTTTGCCTTGTATGCTGAATGAGAAGTTTGGATCATAATATTAACTGTATGACTTAGTCAACAGACCAAATGTTTGTCTGTTAAAAGAAACAAGTAAACAAAAACTCTCCTAAATATAATTTGTAAAATTGTTCTGCTGGAGGATGTCCACTCTCGTAAGCGCTGCCTTTGTGTAATGAGCAAAAGCAAATGCTCATAGTCCCAAACAGGTTAGCACACAAGTTTAAAAAATGGAAATGAGCATCAAAAGGAGAAATAATCACCTCGCAACTCACTGGGAAAGCAATCTTCGGAATGCAATATGAAATAAGGTAGATTTTCATGGAGGCTCATTTTCTTATTTGAAGACAGAACAGTGAACTGTCATTCAAAATAAGGGACTAAACAGGAAATTGAAGTTCACATAATAAAAACGAAAGAAAGAGATCAGTATTTAACTGCAGATCTTTCAGACCACAAAGCAAAAACGAAATTCACAATCTGTGATGTTTTGTTGTTGTTCGTTTGTTTCTAATGTTCCACTGCATTTTGCTTTTATAGAAATAATCTGCGAATTACGAATAAATGATTGGGGAAACACTGTTAAGTTAAAACGGATTTTTGCTGAATGACTGAGACAGAATTTGTGCGTATGGCTCATCATGTGAAATTTCTCTTTTAACAAATACTTATTGATTACCTACTATGTGCCAGGCACTGTTCTGGGAGATTCAGATTTATAAGAGTTAGAAACAAACAAAAATGGCCTGCTTCCACGAGGCATACATGTTTGACCCCTAATTTTTTAAATTGGTTCATAGAAGGAATCCTTTGTAAAGTATGTGGGGTCCTTCTTCAAGCAGGCTATTAAATATATATATAGCATCTGAAGTCCTGGGCACAAGGGGGAGAAATTAGCTCATTTTTCTTAGGCTAGAAATCTGACTTCCTTCCAGGAATTTCCCAAGATGAGAGCCTGTTTTAACTTCATCCCTTAGCTGTTGCATGCATTTGCCTGCCAGACTTTCTTCCTGGTGTTTTAGGCTCTGAAGTACATTTCTGAGAATTCAGAACATAATTAACTGAAGTAGGAGAATACTGAGATACATCAGAAAATTGAGATCACATTTAACCGAGGTAGAAAACCAAAAGGAATGTGTTCCTGAAATACATATTTAGGCAATAAGGTAGGAATGCAATTTTATTTTCTCTGAGCTCTTGGAAAAATTATGCATGGAAGCTGTATAATGTGCAGAGCTGGAATGGGAGTGAAATGAATAAAAACGAATAAAGCTGTAAAAGAGAAGAGGCAGAGGCAGCTTAAAATTACAAGAAAAGAAGGAAGAACGTGGTGCTTTTTTTTTTTTTTTTTTGACAGGTGTTTAGCAGATTGCCCTATAACTGACATGTGCTCAAAGTTTCCAATTATATTATAGAAGAAGCAGTATTTCCTGAAAGAATTCATTTGGAGCCATCCGAGCTCCCCTTTTACCTGTGATTTGTCTTGGTTCATAATGACACATCCAGAATCACAGGATGGCTTTGTTTTCAAGGATAGCACTGAAGCAAGAAATGATGAATTACTGAGAGCTGTTAGGAATTTGACTGTTGCCAAGGGGAAATGAAGGGGAGAAATCTGAGTGTATTTCAGGAAAATAAGTAATTGTAGATAATGCTCTAGTTTTTTGTTTGTTTTTTGAGAAGACATTACAAGTATTCCACCATCACTTGTAATAATTTCAGGCTAAAGAAGTAAAGTGATATTTTTACAGCTGAGACTTTTAACTATTAATTTTTAAAGATTATGTATTATTTGGATGGAGTTAAAATTTGGTTATCATAGTGCCTATTATGATAGAAAATACAGTATATGTAGTTTACTTTGTACTTATAATTGCTTTATACAAACGGTATGAAAACTCCATTATGGAATTAATCAGTTTAATTAAAGGCTTAATGGTGAAATGGAATCAGTTTAAATAAAGTGCTAAACTTGTGTTAATCTTGTCTTTTGACACTTCAAATATACCTATAATATTAGGTGTTTGGAGAGAGCATGGCACAGTAGTTATGAATACTAAACTACTAAAATGTCTCTTTAATCTTGATATAGGATTGAAGAGAACAGAGTTCTAGCTATAGCTATAAAGCTGCTTAGTGAATCCTGAATCCTAGCATGACAAAGGATTATAATATGTATATAAGATCACCATCAGTATCATCAGGACATGTATGATAACTACCACCAGTCATCTAGGCTTGCCGATCAACAGTGGACCTGGATACCTTACAGAATGGTGAATTCTCTCTTTCTGAAATGAAGATTTCAGGTACAGACTCCATATCATTCGAGGACCAACCTCCTCGTCCCCTTTCTTCCACCACCCTCCTCCTTGCAAAGACCACTATACATACCTCCAGAAAATGGTTTCTATTCTGCCACTTCTCTGCCTTTACTCGGAGTGTTTTCTGCCTGGAATGCCTGTATTTATTTCCCTTCCCTTTGTTTTCTAAATCCTGACCATCTTTTAGGTCTAAGATTAAAGTCTTAAGACCTTCAGGAATCTTTATCTGGCTACCTCCTACTGACCCCTCCCTCCTCTGAAACTGCCTGCCTCATAACCTTGACACTTGGATTGTGTCTTCTTCATGAGCAGACTCTTTTCCCTCCCATATTCTTATCAGAGGGTGGCATCTACATAGTCACCCATGCAGGAACACCAGCAGTCAACCTTGACCCCCTCTCACTCATACCCTGCTCATATCTAATCTATCCCTAACCTAGGCTTAGTCTACCTCTGGGGTACTTCTTATCTCTGCCCCACTTTTCTCTTTCTGCTCTCCCAGTTCACCATCGTCATCTTGCCTGGACTATGACAACAGCCTCCTTGCCTTCATTCTCACCCCACCCCACCTGTCCTTCACACCGATGCCAGAATGACCAAACATGTGACTCCGGATGCTGCCTTAGACTTAGAAAGCTTGCAGTGTCTCCCCATCACCCACAGATAAAATCTAAACACTTACCATGGCTCTTTCCCTGATTCCTCCCACCCGTCCGTCTCCCAGTGCTGTTCTCAGGCACCTTATGCCATAGCCACATTGAGTAAATGTGAATTTATCCTTTAAAAAATGGCCAATAAATCTCCATGATTTTGATCATGCTGTTCCCTCTGGGTGGAACGTTTTACCTGCCTTTATCCACTTGGAGCACCTCACCTTACATTGTGCTGTTAATAAAACCATCTCTGGCTACCCGTGGCGTAATTCCGCACTTGCTCCTCAAGTGAACACTTGGTACAGACTTTAATGATCTCACAAACATTGAGAACTGGCAGTAATTTGGGGTGTGGGGGTATTGGGGAGGACAGGTCAGAAGACTTTTCTTCAAATCCTAGCACAGGTCTCCAATACATGTCTATTTATTGTCCATGAAGCTGGAAGATGACCTGTTGGCACTCTCTAGGTAGGCCATGTTTTATAGCACAGTAACAAGGTAGACACAGAGCAATGTCTGTCAGCCTAGCCAGAGATTAAATTGGACCGATGGCACAGGCATACTTGGAATGCCCAGGACAGGTTCATTGAAGTTGACCAGATTCCAAATTCCATGAGGCTGCTCTGCCCAAAGTTATCACTTCGCTCGAAGTAAATCCCAAAGTCTTTACTTTGGCCTACAAGGCCCTATGTGATCTGTCCACGCCCCACCCCTCACCCCCTGCCCCCAGTAGCTCTCTAAACTCATCACCTTCCACTCTGCCTCTTGTGACTATGTCCCACCATACAGCCTCGTAGCTGCTCGTGCAATGGGCCAGAATATTCCCAACTCGGCCTTTTGTTCCTTTTGCCTGGAATGTTCTTCCCACAGATATCCAGGTGGCTCACTTCCTTATCGCCTTTATCTTTGCTCAGATGTCACATCTTTGCAGGGACACCTTCCTTAACCACAATTTAAAATACAAGCTCCCCCTCCCTTCCCATCCTCAACCTTGTTTCTCTCTATAGCACTTAGAAATTCCATGTGCTTTTTATGTCTTTTATTCACTACAGTATCCCAGGTACTCAAACAGAGCCTAGCTCAAAGTAGCCGTTCAATAAATATTTGTTGAATAAATCAATGAATCCTTCTGATGTGTAACATTTCTTCTTATATATCCAACAAATATATTTCTCTTTGAATAATCTTTATGTCCATGATCTAATTTCAAGCCTGATAGTTGGTTAATGTCTGACTTTGGTCAAACATTGTTTGGATTAAGAGTCATTTATCTTGGATTTCACTCCCGGCTCTGCCACTTTCTAATTATGTGACCTTGAGTGAGTCATTACATCTTCCTGGGTCTAGTTTTTCTCATTCGTAAAACAGGGCTGATGATACCTAGTGAGTTACTAGGAATATGGTAAACACTTCAACTATAAGGTTCTGTAAGTGTGTTAGTTGGTAAGTATTTTTTTGTATTATCTGTGTGACGGAAGAAGCAACATGACATAATGAAGCGTTTGAACACAGTAGTCAAACAGGTATGGATTTGAGTTCTGTCTCTACTACTTAGCCGTATGACTCTGAGAAACTTAATTTACCTCTTTTACTATAAATAAGGAAGAAATTTTATCTCAGAATTGATTGAAATGCTGGGTGAGGTAATACAGTATGCTATGTTTCAACACTTCTAAGATACACATTTTAACATTTCAGAAATCACTATGCGCTTTATAATGAATGATGTTTTCGATGCAGTGAAATGTGGTATCTACTTCAAAACTTTTATATGTAAAACAGGATGGTAATTATAGTTCAGCATCTTTCAGGTCACCCTGACAATTTAAAAATATTTTCTTCTCTTCCTCTATTGGGAAAAAGTAGCTTTCAGTGAATAATGATTAAGTGGTGAACGTTGTCTTAAAATGTTTGATAGCCATTATTTTGCTGGTGGTCTTTAAAACTTGTTTTTCTGATTTCACCCCAAAGAAAAATTACAAATTTTGTTAAAGCATTAACCATGAAGTAATTTTCTCAATGTATTTCCTCATTAAAGAGGAGGATACTTTGTTTTTCTCAGTCCCTCTCCCTGTGTCTTCAACCTGGTTTGGTTGAAACTTTCTCTTCTCTTTGGTTTGGTCATGGAGGACAAGAATAGAAGAATATCCTGGCAACCGTAGCAACCACACTTTAACAGAATACGGTTGCTAGGAGAAAAGGGTAGTAGCTGCACTCTAGAGGTCACGTGGCTCTCATCTCGGAGGAGCCAGTGGGCTGTGGCAGAAACCAGCAGCTCAAAGAAGCATTCCTTACCCTGCATTGTGCAGAAGGCACGGAAACATTACTATCCTATCACTCCCTCCGTCAATGGGTGGTAAGATTTTATGGCCCATTTAAAATAAAATATGAACACAAAGGGAATAAAAAAGTTACTACTAAAGATGTCATCATGAAGAAATGTAACATTTCAGCCCATTATTCCTTAAACACTCTTGAATTAAAATGAAACTACTAATGCAGTGTTATAACCTAGCAGTAGGTCATTACTCAAACGTTATAGTCGCCTATATGTCCTGTAGTGTGTTGTAGTTTCCTGGTTTTCGGTTAGAGATTTGGAAGAAAAAATAACTGAACAGTGCTCTGTGGATTATTGTAAGGAATTCTACACATATTAGCCCTATTCTTTGTTCATTGAACTCTAAAAATTCTGAGATGGATGTAGTTAGCTTCCGTAATGAATTTCAATAGAGAAAGCTCATGGCACGATTCATTTTATTCATTTGGCAATTATGGTTGAGATTCTACCAAGAGCCAGCTACTGAGTATCAGGGCCGTGGCTAAAATTAAATATTTTAAGATAGAATGCATGAAACAAGACACACACACAATGAAAATATAAGGCCTAATGTTTGCCTTGTATTTTTCTTTTATTTGAGGAGGGCGCCCAAATGTTTTGGGCTTAACCCATATTAGCATTTAAAAGAAAGTAATTTCAGAAAAATAAATGTTTTTGGATCCATTCACATAGGCCAGCCCTCAGTTGGCAACTGTGATTGGATTCCTCCAGATGCACAGAGGGCCTGAGGAATTCTGAGGGCTGCCACTGTCTGTGACAATGTCTGTTTTACAGCCACAGGAGTAGGACAGGCTAGAGAGGATCAATGAACTATCCTTGAACCTCGGATAGTTGTCTGTCCTCCCTGTTTTTATGTGCTTAATGGGTTCTGGACAGTCAATGACTCAAGTATATATTACATTCTATATCTACATTTCTTAGACTAAATGTGATTCATTTCATCTAGTTGCAAGGCTTGTATAATTCAGCTACCCTCATTTTCTCCTTCTCTGAAGAATTTATTAACCATATTGACACGCAGGAAACCCTTTTAACTCATGAGCGTATGCCAAACGATTCTTTGATTCTTTTACCCCTTTGATCTGAACATTAAAAAAATGAGAACTTTAGCTTCCATTTGGGTATGCTTCCACCCAAAATAAAATATAGAAATAAGTTACAGAGTGATGTGTATGTGACTTCAGTATGGAACTTAAAAACATTTTTTCTTTGACTAGGAAAGACTAAAGATTTATATCAAATAAAGAGTTCCAGCTAATTATCCTACTCCTTCATAGCCTAAATCAAATCTCTAGGAATGTAATAACTATAGAACTAGTCTTTCTGTGTGTTCACATATGTTTGTGTACATATATACACATTATATTTGGAATTTTACTTAACCTCGGAAGATGTGTGAGTTTTGCCAATTTTACGCCTAGAGAAAACCAGAGACAAAGTGTGTCTCTGGCATGTTATATTTCCTATTCTCCCTGCTGGTGTCCCCTCAGATTTTCAAAGCATCACTTAGTGTCCACTTTTAGGACTTTACTGAAGGAGTTGAGTGATAGAGCTTATCCCTTCCCTTAGTAAAAGGCTGTGAAGGAGCAGAATGCCTTCCGACTACAAAGGCAGGTCACAGCATTGATGAAATGCCAGACGGTGAGTTTGTCATCTTGTTGGTAGTTACCACTTCATAACCACCCACCGTAAATATTCACCAATGGTTGGTGTATACTGTTAACTAAGGTCAATCCTACCCATCTCCATTTTCATTTTCTGCTGTGTAGAGAAATTACATCTGCTGGTACTTTTCAATCAATAGTCTATAGTATTGTCACTGATAAGAGTCTATCATAGAATGGGCATGGATGTTGAAGTCTGTAAGACTAGATTCAAATCTTAATTCCAATGTTAGAATATGGGCAAAGTGCTTAAAGTTTTTGAAGCTCAAGTTTTCATTTGTAAAGTCGAAGGGATATTTATTTACCTGGTAGAAGTCTACGGAATAAAATGAGTAAATTCAAACATCTAGCAATAATGTCCAGTATATATCAAATATATCAGTACTTAAACTATTATTTCCATTCCTTTTGCTATCTGAATTCTAATTCCAGTATTCTAGTGAAAGATTGACTGTTCTCTCATGAAGAATTACATCTGAACGTAAACGAATATGTAGGAGAACTAACAAATTTTTGAAAGAAAGAACAGATAAACTGACATATAGGAACTTATTATTGCCTCTTACACAAATATATAATGTCTACAAGAAAAATGTTGCTGTGTATGACACATAAACAAAAGCATTTCATCTTCGAATACATAAATTGTCTGATATTCCTCTCACATAACATTTTGATTAATCGGAACACCCAGGGAATGGAGCTGCTAGGTAAATGATCTGCCAGGTTAATTAAGGCTCGACAAGTCTTAATTTCTCGGGGCAAATTCCTGTCAAATCGAAAATGTATTGATTTACTTTTTTTTTTTTGCCACATCAAGGAGAACGAGCTGAATACAGTCTCTGATCTGGGAACTTGTAGCAGCTTGAAAATATTATTAAAACTAGTTCTCACTTAAACAACGATAGAGAAAAAGCTGAAAGTGAAGAAGCAAGGTTATGTCTGAGGAACCATGAAGCGCTCTAAGTCCTTCACATTTTCATTTAATTCTCACCACCACTCAAAGAAGTATGATTGCCTTCGTGGAGTAGTAATTGTATAGATAAGGATGCTGAAGTGTAGAGAACTTGGGTAATATGCTTACGGTTATTGAAGTAATGAATGGGGCAACCCAATCAGTACAGAATTCAGTCAGTACAGAACTACTGATGGAAAAGCCCAACCTCTTTTTTTCCCTCTCAAACTCGTTTTTATTGTTCTTCACAAAGTCATTCGCGATATACAAAATCACGTGGATTCCAGCTAGAGAGGAACTCGGTAGAGGCAGAGCGCCTACTTCCTCTAGTCTGGATACAGCTCTCCTTTTTAATTTATGAATAAATTCTAGAAAAGAGTTTTTTCTCATAGTTATGCTTTTCTAACAATAGCAGGGTGGAAAAAATAATTCAAATTAAGTCAGGGTTGTACTTTATCCAAATTCTTTTTTTTTTTCCCCCAGAGGTATTCGAAATTTAGTCCAAATCTTCTCTACTCAATCTTTTTTTTTTTAAAGATTAATTATAATTTCTGGAAGTACCTAAATTTAAAATCAACAAATATTATATATTAAAAATAAAGAGACAAAGTCACTTTTCACTAAACTCTGCTAGAAGAAAAGGAGAAGGAAAAGTATGACATCATTGCTTCCTTTAAGAAGTGTGTATGAGGGAGCAAGGGGTTAAACTTTTATTTCGCCTAAATGCCATGTATGTGTGTTTATTACGCCCGTGTTCATTTTCATTCTGCAATCCCTACGTCAAGAGTGATCATATAATTTATCATCCAAGTCAGTTTCACTTTAGAAAATGAAAGGACACGGGAAACATTCACCTTGAGCTTAGAGATGTGAAGATGAACAATGCCACGCACATCAGAATGGTCACCTAATAGTGACCCCCAAGAATCTTCCTCTCTGATATTTTGGCTTCTTCTTTCTATTACACTTCCTCAGTGTACCTCCTTATAATTATTCCCAGGGACATTATTTCTAGGTACTTCTTCTTGCTTACCATTGACCCTTCCAGACCAATCTCTCTCCCTCCTCTGTAAAAATCTCCAAATTTGAACATAGTGCCACTCACTGTTGCTCTCATCTATTTACCTCCCGTGTCACTCTCCATCATTTCTCACCGATGTTTGCTCTTGGTATATTGTTTCTCTCACAACCTGATTCCTATTCTTAATAATTTTAGAGGTTCATCTTTGCGTCCCTTGACCAACCCTTTCCCAGTGATCTTGTCCTCCATCCTATGTTAGACACTCGCTCCCATGTCATGCCTCCTTAAATTCTGCAGCTCATCTCTAATCTCAGTATTGGGCATCCCATTCCCTGACCTCTCTGCCAGTATCATTAGCTCATCCTCCTCCTAGACTTTGACCACACAGGGATCTAAACTCCATTGCTTCACTGTCCTTCATCCCCTTGATGTCTTTTCACTCTTGGGTGCTGAAGCTTTTTAAAAATTCATCTCTGGATTGCTGCCATCTAAACTTTACCAAGCACATAATAGATGCTCAGTGAACATTTGTTAAAGAAGAAGAAATATATGATATGAACAGGTCGTTTTTCCTTGCCTCTCTGTGCTCTTAAGAAATATTTGACCGTTCTCTCATGTAGTTACAATACATATTTTATCAAAAGCCACAAATAACAACTGACTAGTTCATTGCTTTTTCCATGATTTGTCAAGGAACAAATAAGTCAAAGTGCCCATTAAGCTATTACATTTTATTCTTAAGTTACAATCCAACAAGATACTGAGTCGAAGCAGCAACAAAACAAACAGGTTCTAGATGGTTCCCCTATTGCCAATGTTATATTTAGAGGAAGAGGCCCCGTTATGAAGAAGGGGCAGTCTCTTCCTTTGGCCATGTTTTTCAGATGTTTTCTATCATCTTTCAGGAATCCTTCAAAAAAGTTAATTTATCTGAAATAAACATGAAAGTCAGGGGTTTTCAGTTTTAAATGAATCATTCGACCTGAAGACACGAAGGTCAGTTCTATAACATTTATTCATCAGATTTAACATGTCAAAATTTTGTAATTTTCCTATAAGGACATTTTCCTTATAGGAAAAAATATTCCTAAATTTTAGGGGTTAATAGAAACTAATATTTATGCATTAGTAGCTGTATAGCCACAATAATCTGTGAGCTGGAAGAGACTTGATACCGTCTAGTTTGATCCTCCTGTTATATAAAAGAGGAAACCAAATGAGATTAAATGGCTGACTTAATGTGATAAGGAAATGAACCCAAGTTGCCACATAGGATCTCCAGTTAGCAGCGGCTCAGGCTTATTGAGCGTTTAAGTGTGCGTGCGTGCGTGCGTGTGTGTGGGGGAGGGGCAAACACTTTGCCAAGCATTTTATATGCATCACAAAATCCTCACAGTAAGATACTGAGGTAAGTCTTATCATCCACCCTTTTTTTTTTTTTTTTCCAAATAAGGGAACAGCCCAGAGAGGCTAATAGCATTTCTACATCACACAGCAGGTAAGGGACAGAGCCTAACTTCAGCCTCATTGAAGTTACTCCTCCCCAACACCGTATGGCCTTTCCTAACCTTATGCCATGTTCCATATGATGTTTCTCCTCCTGGCAGGAACAGTCTTCTTTCCCTTGTCATTAACATGCAAATGAAAGGTCACTACTTTTGAAAGCCACTCCAGCATTCTCTTCTGTGTTCCAATAAAACTCTGTTCACACCTCGATCAAATCCCTTGTCTCATAGCATTATGAAGTATCCATCCATGTCTTTCTTCTCACAGGGCTTAGCTCTTTGAAGGCTCTGTGCTATTTTCCCTCACATTTCTTAGACATCATTTGTTTAGGACATAAGACCGATGTCTAAAAAGTATTAGGCGGATGACTATAAGACAGATTATATGCTTTAGAGCAGCGGTCCCCAACCCTTTTGGCACCACGGACCGGTGCTCCTATGAGAATCTAATGCCTGATGATCTGTGGTGGAGCCGAAGCGGTGATGCTGGCGCTGGGGAGTGGCTGCAACTACAGATGAAGCTTCGCTGGCTGGCCCGCCGCTCACCTCCTGCTGTGTGGCCCAGCTCCTAACAGGCCACAGACCGGTACCGGTCTGCAGCCTGGGGATTTGGGACCCCTGTTTTAGAGAACTGAAGCTGATATATTCAAATTTTGAAAACAGTTTGTATTCTAAATATTGTTTGTAGTTATTTGCAAACCAAGCTATCAATATTTCTTAAAGAATCTAAATAATCAAATGCCTTCCCATTTGAAGAGTTATGCATCCGTTTTACAACTCAGCAAATATGAATAATATATATAATTAGATCATTTTTCATAATCTATCAATAAAGTTGGAGGAATGGTATTCTGATAACCAGTTTGACATTCTTCCTTTTAAAATACTTATTTCAGAGAATCATTTGGAGTAGTTTTAAATTCAATTCTGTATCTCTATAGAATAGTGTACATAATTCAAAAGTCTGCTGTACTACAAATTCAATTAAGTGGATAGATTTTCCTAGAGTAAATACGTGTTATTCAATGTCAAAATCATTTATTAAATTATAGCATTTTCCAGAACACAAAGTAGAAATATTTTAAATTGTGAACACAATACTATTTCAGAAATGTTTCTCTGGTTTTATTCATGCTGTATTCTTTTTGCTACTTCTATTATTTTTATTTAAATATCTATCACATAGTGGCCAAGTTATACCCCTTTAAATTTCTTTGAACAGACTCTTTAGTATCAAAAATTATTTCATTATGAAACATAATGATTTTCTCTGTCTGCTACTCAGGACTTCTTAATAATTTGCCTGTGATTGAACAAAACTGAATTTCATAAATATTGTCTATGCTTAGAAAATAAGTCACTTGAATTTCTATCTTCCCCAAATTATTTAAGTTATTTTTCTAAAAAGTATGATGATTGTTAGTAGTCAAATTCATATAAGCAGAATGATCTTTGCCAAGGGCTGGAGGGAGGGGAGAGTGGAGAGTTATTTAATGGGCACAGAAGTGGTTTTACAAGATGAAAAGAGTTCTAGATAATGGTGATGGCTGCACAGAGATATAAATGTAATTAATACTACTGAACTGTGCACCGAAAAATGATTAAGATGGCAAATTTCAAATTTGTTTTTCCCACAATAAAAAATGATGAATAAAAGGTTAAAATAGGATGATAGTTTAATATAAAACATGATATTTTTCTCATTGATTTCCCACTCCATTGTAGATATATTAAGGAGAACATAGGAATCCATACCCCCAAATAAATAGCATATCCATGAGGTATTAATAAACTTGATATGCGTAGTCTTAAAAAATATGAGACTCTTTTAGAAATTCCCACAAAAACACACCAAATATTAAACTCTTAATGGACACATCTGAGATTTTGCACTGTTATTAAAACTGTTATTTTATTGGAGATAAATGTTTATCTTATTTCATTTTTTATGAAGATTATGTTAACCACAAAATTATACTTATTTTTGAATGTGGTAATTATTAAAAAGATTAAAAATTAAAAATTTGAACTTCCTAATTAAAAAATGTTTTATAGAAGTTAAATTGATAACAAAATTGGATAATCTATTTCAGGAAAGCTATTTACCTTCGCTGAAAATATATGCCTGTGTGTAGATGATGGAGGAAGAAAGGAAGAGAACCAGAGAATTATTTTGAGACGTCTACCCGTCTCCCATTGATTGCTTATGTAATTTTTAAGTTCTCAATATACTAAAAATATCTCAAAGAGCTACAAGAAAAAAATCCAACAAAGGATTAAAATTATTAAATTGAAACTCATCTACTTCCTAATATATGGAACCAGCCTTCCTAAAAGTGTTTAGTGCTCTGAATTTTCTATATTTGATTTTCAAAGAGTAAGTACTATGCCGATAACATCAAAATTAGGTAGAGAAAAGCAGAGGGACTAGAAGTTGTTCCTAATCCAATGGGGATTTTTTTTTTCTTTAATCATCAGCTTATCTTTAATGCATAAAGATAAGTTCAGCATATGCCTACTTTAAGTCATGGGTGTGTATAACATATTGTGGAAGAGTACACACAGAAAACCTCATGTCCCCTGATGATACCAGATATGATGTAATCATATCATAAGGTGCATTTTCATACACATTGTGAGATTTGGGCCTGAGAACAACTCTGTAGGTGCTAGAGGATTTTCTCCCTATTTCGCAAATGGGGAAACCAAGGCTCAGTAAATTCAAGTGACTTGTCAAAAGTTACCCAGTGATTTCGTATAGGTTAGGGCTAACGTCCAAGTCTTCTGGCTCAAGACAATTGATCTTTTCACTAGATCAGTGTGAGTCTCCAGAAAGCTATTAGGAGAAAATTTGTTGTATATGTATCCCCTTATCTACCAAATCAAGACTGTGTTGAGTAGGTGCCCTTTGGGGTGCTTCTCTGTTCTCCCTATCTCTGTGGGAGATTCTGTAAAGTACATGAACCATTTATCCTGCCCTTAATTTATCCTTTGGTAAGTGTGTTCCAGAGTCCCTACCCTTTGTCCCCTTATTGGCTCCTCCTCCTTGGAGAAAGGCAAGGAATGATCATAATCAGGAGTTGGGTCCCTTTCCTGGTAGCTAAGAAATTTGTGGAAGATAAAGTGAGCTCTCCTCATGGAAAAAGAAAGATGAATGAAACTAATACTAGAGGCATAGATGCTGCATTGACTTTGTAAAAGGATCACTATCCTGGGTACTAGTGAGAAGACATCCCTGGAGAACAGTGAGTTTCAGAGGTATAGGAAGAATCAGATCACATCACCATAACCTAAAATGCAGTTCTACCTGTAGATAGCATGAACTTACCATAAAAATATTCACTGTTGAATGACAGCAACCCAAAATTTGGAATCAAATAAGACATTACATGTGTAATATTTTAAAAATTCTAAAAATGTTTTAAGTACATAGTATTTGGTTATGACTAATTAATTACTATTGATTAAAAAATAACATTTCCTAAGTAACATCTTCATGCTTCTTGGTTTCTTCAAGTTATTTGTAGTCATGGGGAGGACTCCCTCCCCTGATACAAGGAGAGTGGATATTTAGTACTCTGAAGCCCTGATAATGTCAGGAGTTGGTCAGTCCATTTTCCCTCCTTTAGCTGGTTTTCAAATGAAAGCAAATTATAGAGAGAAATTGAAACCATAACTGCCTCTGTAACACTTTGTTCCCCAGGGGGTACTTGGACTAAAAGGATTGTACAACGGCAAAACACATCTATGGTACAACTTACATGAGTCATCAGACACTTTGTATAATTTCAAAAAAATCATAAGCTAAATTGTACTGGGATAATTTGTTAGCAATGTTTTGACCTACAGCAGTTCCAAGTTTCACTTGACTTTGCAGCTTAGAGATATTTTTTAAGTGGACTGTGTCACTTAATCTTGTGATGTACCAAGCCCTTTCTTCTGCTTCAAGCCATGTATAAATTGTACATTCTTCATGAAAAAGCAGAATGAGTAAAGGTGGAGTTGGAGGTCAGTAAAGACAAGAAGCACTCCGATGAAACAAGCAAATTAATGAGGTGTTCCTTTAGATTACTGATACCAAATTACTGTAGTTTTGAGAGAGATTGTTTTTTTGCATTTTTAAATTTTTTCTTTATTAAATTTACTGGGGTGACATCAGTTAATAAAATCTTATAGGTTTCAAGTATACAATTCAATAATACATCATATATCTATTGCATTGTGTGTTCATCACCCAAAGTTAAATTTCCTTCTGTCACCATATATTTGACCCCTTTTTATAAAACATCTATAAAAGCTTCAGTATCGAAAACCAGACAGTAAGAACGCTTTTGACTGTCCTAAGGAAATGTTACATAAATCTTCAACTGCTGCCATGAAAATCATAAAGTTAAAATTGCCCCTTAATATTGAGACATATCAACAAGACAGCATTTTCTTCAGGCAAGGAAGATTATCCAAAATGGACAGTCATGTACCTTGTAAAATTCTGACATAGCACTTATCTAGGTAAACTAAAAGAAGATGAATTATATCTAGATTTTTAAAAAGAAAAACAAGCAAAAAATAAATCCAGGAATCTTCTGAAAAATTTTTTATCGATTAGCTTAAATTAAGATTCTCGTGTAGCAGTAAACACCAGTCTTAGGGTATTTCCAAATAGATCTGGACATCGCATTTCCATCAGTTTCTCTGATACATTCTTTTTCATCTGAAAGTTCAAGGCTTAATCAAAAAATGTGTCCTGTTGAATACTGATTGAAAATTTATATTCATTTTTTAATTTCCCATCATATGATACAGTTCATCATTGTTTGTATCTGTTTTCTAAATGTTCTGCAAAAAAACATTTTCAACTTTTGTAATATTCACACACAAAAGTAACTTTTTTTAAGAATGGTGGAAAGCATATTTAATCCAAATACCCAAAAGGCAATCTAATGAACTAATTAATGCTCCGAGATCATAAGATAGGAAATATGGAAATCACATTGCCAATTTATTAATTCATAGTACTGCTAAAATTCTTTGCCTATAGTAATAACTATGTGAAAACTAAGTCAAAATGAGAAAGTTGCTTGGCAAACACTGAATCAGAGCAAGAGATGAAATAAGTGACTAGCGTCCTCATGCTATTATTTGATAAATGTTTCCACTGTGGAACAGGTGGTTATATTAAGTCAGTTTGTCAAGCCATACACTGAGGTGGGCTCGTCTGGACTTTCAGATCTGCTTTTTCTGTGTAATGTCCATCTTTTCCCTTCTGTTATCACAGTTTCCCTCACAGGATATAATTTAGTAGCTTAGATTTCAGTCTTTTTAAATACAATTATACTTGTATCATGTATCCTAAACTACTTAAATCCCATATTTACAGAAAAAAAATGGGGATCATTCTTGCAAATTATAAATTAATTATAAATACCTTTACATTTGAATTCTTGCTAATTTTACTCTTAAAAGTTCTGAGTTGCTTTATTGTTAACTCGCATGCACCCATTAAAAATATTTTGGTCGCATTTCCTAAACTGCTTTTTAAAGATGTTGTCACCTAGACATTCGTAGACTTTTCTTCCTCTATAAACCATGCCACGGCTACTACCTACCATCCTTATTTTCACAGTGCATTTTGAAAACAAAACGTGCATACAAGCAAAAAAAAGGGTGGTTGATTATTGAGAATTTTAGTATTAGTTTAGCCCAGCACCGTCCCGTGGAACTTCCGTGGTGGAAGTGTTGTACTAACACAGTAACAACTGGCTACTTGAAATGTGGGTAGTGTGACTCAGAGCTCAACTTTTAATAGCTTTTGATTTTAATTAAATTTATGTAGCCACATGTGGCTTGTGGCTCCATACTAGACAATTCAGAAGACTATTAAAATTGAAAGAATCACAGAATTTGCTCAATCAAACTTCCTGGTAATATCACAAATTAACCTATCCGAAAGCATCAAGAAACATTTGGCTAGTGATTAAGAGCACAAGCTATTGGGACAGATTCCTGGTTCACATCTGCCATCTGTATGTTTTGTCCAGCGGAAGATATGTTATTAACCTCTCTGTAATTTAGTTTCCTCCTTTATATCATGGAGTTAAATAACAGTGCCTACCCGTTAGGGTGTGTGTGACAATGAAACAATTTAATATATTCAGTGTGCTTAGAATATTGCCTGCTGCCAATAATGCTTAAGCATTCTGAACCGGAAGAAGATAACCAATCTGGAGGGGACGTTGACGGAGTTAGGGCTTCCTTTAGGGTGACTGTAAATAGGTTACGCATCCCAGCGATTGTGGCATCACCTCTTCCTCTAGAGACCTTAAGACAGGATTCATAATTTCTTTCAGCATCACCGATGTACAGGGCTGATTTATAAAGTGAGAAATGAAGTCAATGACCGTTGGTGTTATGTTTTACCCTGTTGATTCGATGGTAATTTTTCTCATGGTTAGAATGAACTATCAGATAGACTGTGAGTTACGGAATATATTTTTTAAAGGACCATATCCAAATTTGTCATTTGTTCTGAAAATCAATCCACATTGAGTATGATGAATCATGGCATCATGCTGTCCTGCATCTTTTTATTTCTAGTATTGTCATTTTCTCCAGTTTGGGAAAAAAACAACAAAAACAGGATATGATTACCATGGTGCATTCAGTGATTAAATCCATAAACGAATTCTTGAACCAATTATCTTAGTAGTGGACAGGAATAACTGAAACCTATGAATGAGTAGGGATGTAATTATCCTTCAAGGGTGTGATTCTCTCAGACCGAGATGAACATAGATCCTAAAAACTCTCCTGAATTATCAAACAAAAAAACTGACCAGGTTGAAAGGACAGCTACCTCTTCTGCACTCTTCTTTCATATGTGACTCCCTCCCAATAAAGTCATGTAAACCTGCAGAGTAAATATATCACGCTCATGCTTGCACACCGGGTATGTGTGCTTTATTTTCAAAAGGTCAGTCTCTTGGGTACTTATTTTGTTAAGAAAAGAAATGTAAGAGCAGTGAAGTAAATGTGGCTATGAAACTCGCAACACAATATTTACTAATGCCATTCATAGGTACAGAGAAAACCAAACATTTGGGGAGTAATTTTTCTTTCAGTTAGAGCTGTACTACTTAAAGCATAATTCACAGACTAAAACTGGTGTGTGAGCTGACAGTTACTGATCAGTCACAGAGTATAAATCAGTGCACTGCTTCCTTTATTTTTTGCAAGCCCCTTATCTCAGTGTGGACCAGTAATAGACATTTTACAAACTAGAACTTTGAGGAGCACTGAGCTCGAATATTGTAGGTCCAATCAGTTCTGCTAGCCTGTCCTTTGTCCATATTATGGCGCAGGGGTCTGGTCATGACTCTGCAGCTTATTTGATGTATAATCCTGATGGAATTCAGTTAGCTGTTTTATGTCTTGGTCTTCTCCTTGGTATGAAGAGAATATGGCACCTGAAAATCCCCGAGGTCTTTTTCAAAGCTATAATTCAAATTTGTGCGATTATTTAATTTAGGTATAGCCATGGCTAGCAATAGAGAAAAGGCTAAGTAAATTATGGCAATTAAATATTATACTATTAAAATGGTGACTGTGAATACTGTATAAGATAGAATACTGTATAAGATGATTACGATAAGTGAAACAAACAGTAGATCCTATACTATTTGCATATATGCCCTATTACAACTATGTAAAAATACATACACAGAAAACATAAAAGTAAAAAAAAATTTCTAAAGCACTGTGGAATTATTAGGCCTGTGCATTGACTCTTTAATTTTTCTGCTATCTAAATTTTTATAACATCGTTATATTGTTCACAAATATAAATGAAGAAATGATGTATAAATGCATTCCATTAAATAATACACCTCTAATTTTTAGTCTTTTTCTATATATCTTAATGGATATAACTGCTCTATTGTCACCATTTGGAATTTCCTATGGCATTTCTCAGCTCCTTCTTGCACCAGTTAAAGCTCTTCCAGAGCAAATATTGGTATACGTCCACTCTGGATCCCAGAAGCTGTTCATTGGACTGTACCTGTATAACCTCCGGTTACATTAAAGGAGGCATAGTTTCTCCTAGCTAAGGCGGTCTCCATCTGTCCTTTATATTATATCCCAGTCTTCTCAGAAACCTTAAGTCACTTCCATCTTTGTAACTAAATATTGCCTCCCTTCACACTATATCATTTTCCAGCCTTTCTCCATCATTCTTCTCCCTTTCACAACCAAACTTTTTGAGAGAGTTGTTGGCTCCCTTTCCTGACCTTTCCTTTGTACCTCACGCCCCTCTAATTAGTCCAGCATCCTGTGACTATATTAAAACAGCCCATCCTCTAGTTGCCATTGACCCCCATGTAATTTTCTTGAGTTCTATGTCCATCAGATATAGAACCCACTTCTGTATAAAACAGAAAACAAATTCGTTAAGGGCCTTTAGATAGCTCACAGATTTCTAAGAGGGCCAGGGAATCAGGCCCTATAGCTGAACGTCCAGGAGCAAGGCCCAACTGGGGCAGCCGTAGAAAAACACTGCTTCTGTTTCTGTACAGCAGCGATAAATGTCCAGGCTGGATGACAGACGCTTTGCCACTCACTCCTGAATAGCCAAACTCTTCTACCACCTTGCGTGCCAGGAGACCAGTTCTCTCCAGTGTGGCTATCTCCTTCCTCTGCTAAATAAATGAATTCCAACGAGTTATTGATCACTACCGTCTCACAACTCAGGATCAGACATCATAACTCAATTTTGTGTATCAACACTATCAACATTTCTATTGCATGATGAGGTTTACAATGATATTTTCAGTGAGTATGTGATGTGTGTGTGTATCTTTAAAAATAAGCCCCTTATCTGGAAAGCCGTATTGCAGTTTTTAATATGATAAAACTAATATTATCTCCTCAAGATAAGCATGCTGTTTTATAGTTTTTAGCATCGACAAATTTGAGTAATTTTAGCTTACATTCTTAGATTTCCTTTGTTAAAATGTGGTTCTTTGTGTTTAAATTTAATTCACGTTGTAGCAGTCCTTATGTTTCGATTTCAAGACCTTGCCATGCAGTAATATTTACTGGTTCTGTTTCTTCTTTTGTTTCTCCTTCTCTCCTCTCCCACCGATATTGTCCAAGAATTAATGAATTGTATCCATCAAAGATTAGTACTAATGACCTTATTTCCATAAAAACATTCACCATTCTGCCAGCTTTTCCTTCTATAAGTTTGCCTGTAGGAAATGGTCCATTTGTTAAAATTTTAAAAGAAATTAGAAAATGTTTATCTCCCATAAATCTGAGAGTAGCATAGACCTTAATCTGTTTTTCCCAAAAGATCATTTAAAAATAAAAACCTATGATGGCAGCTGTAATAACTATTTTTTAATCTATTCCCTAAAAACTAATGAAGAAAACAAGCTTTCTGAGCCTCATGAGATATTCATTGTAAATGAGACACAAATGTTTTCTCACCGTAGAAATTAAGATAAACATTTCACTAGAGATGCAAACTTATCTTGGAAGAGACAGAGATGGGAATTAGTGGGGGAGAGTTCTGAAGAGGACGTTACTTTTCAGATAAAGAACTGCAGAAATCTGCTTAGGGTTTTCTTGAGTCTTTGCTGAGTACTAGGCCATGAATGCATAAGGTGAAATTCCAGAGTCAAGCAAAGAAGACAAGAATTATAAGTTAAACAGTCCCAAGGCATATAGCTAGGAAGGTAGCCACTCGGCCTCCAACAAGCTAGAGTAAATGGATAATCCACAGTAATCACCTGGAGCATTCACCGGAAACCCTGGTGGGGTCAGGCCCTCGTAGGAGCACCGAACTACCGCTGGAGTGGTAGCTGCTAGCAAAGCTTAAAAAGGGGTCGTGGATGGGTCATACTGATCTGCAAGTAGCTTACTACCCTTCCAGAACAAAGTCCAACTTATAATAAAAGTAGAAAACAAAATTTAGATGTCCAACAATATAAAATCACTATGTCCAGTATCCAATAAAATATTCCTAGACATACAAAGGCAATAAAATGTTACTCATAACCAGGAGAAATATCAGCCAATAGAAATAGAATTTTTAAAGGTTGTACATGATGGAACTAGTAGAAAGAGTATTAATAGAGCTATGATAATAATATCCAGGAATTAAGAGAAAGCATGAACAAGAGAAAAGAGAAATGGAAGATTAAAAAAATCACAAAATGGAACTCTTATAGATGAAAATACAATGCCTGTAATACAATAAAGTTACTAGATGGGTTTAACAGATTAAATAGTGGGAAAAAAATCAGTGAACTTGAAGAGATAGTTATAGAATCTATCCAAACTGAAACACAGAGAGAAAAAATACTGAAATAATAATGAACAGAGCCTCAGTCTCAAGCTGTATAATATATACATAGCTGGAGTCCCAGAGTTTGGAAAGGTGCAGTGCACACACAAAAAAAAAATTGAAAAAATAATGGCTAACAGTTTTCCAAATTTAATGATTCTGTAAACATACAGTTCCAAGAAGTTCAGTGTACCTCAAACAAGGTAAACTCTACCAATGAACATTATAATAAAATACAAACCAATAATAAAGAGAAACAGTAGCTAGAACACACTCACACACACACAGATACACACACACACAGATACTATGCACAGAAAAACAAACATAAGTATGATTACAAACTTCTTTAAAACATTATTCAAAGTAGATAATGGAATGACATTTTAGTTTTTCAGCCAGAAAGAAAATTATACCATGTGGGAAAAGATCTGCATGAAGAAGTGAAGTCTGCCAGACATAGTAAATACATGGATAAGTATGAAATACCTTTTTTTCTTGTTTTTCATTTTTTAAAATATTTATTGATTGTTTAAGCAAAAATAATAATGTACATGGGGTTTATAACATGTAAAAATAAAATATGTAAAATTGATAGCATAAAGAACTAGAGGTATGTGACGATACTCAAGAGAGAAAAGGAGAAAGATGAGATGAGACAAATAGAAAATAATAGCAATATGGTAGACTTAAAACTGACTATATCGATAATCATTTTAAGTGGTCTAAACATTCCACTTTGAAGGCTGATATCCTTGGATTGCATATATGTAAAAAAAAAAATCCAATTATACATATACACAGAATAAAACCTCATTTTAGATATAAAAGTACAAGTAGATAAAGAGTAAAATGACAAATAAGGATGGATATACTGTCAAAACAGGAATCATAAGAAATATGGAAGAGCTATATTACTAACAAAGACCTAGACTTAAGGATAAAGGCTATAACCAAGCATAAAAAGGTAAATTTCATCAAGAAGAATAACAATGATAAATGTGTATGCGTACAATAAGATGGTTTCAAAATACCCAGAACAGAAACTAATAGAACTGACCGGATAAAGAGAAAAAAATTGACAATAATAATTCAAGGTATTAACATTCCGTTGTGAGTAATTGGTAGAACAAATAGAAAATCGGAAAGGGTATAGAAGACTTGAATAACACAGTGAACCAACTGAATTTACAAATACTGTACCCAAGTACAGCATACTACACATTTTTTTCAAGTGCCCATGAAATATTTAATAAGAAAGACCATTTGCTGAGCCATATATCAATTTTTATTACATAAAAAAAGTTAAAGTTAAATTTAAAAATATATGCAATATGCCCTCAGTCCAAAATGGAATTCAATTAGAAATTAATAAGAGATCTAAAAAATACACAAATATTCGGCATTTAAACAACATACTTCTAAATAAACCATGGGGATGAAGATATTTGGAGAACTAAAAAAATAAAAATAAAAAATAAATGAACCATGGGTCAGAGAAAAAAACTACAAGAGTTTTAGAAAATAGTTTGGACCGAATGAAAATAAAAACACAACATATTTATAATTTTTACAATGCACCTAAAGCAATGCATAGGTGAAGTTTTACAGCATTTAGTGCTTATGTGAGTAAGGAAGAAAGGTTTCAACCCAAAATTACCTAGAATTTCAGAATAATAAGCTAATAAAAGAGAATCTTTAATCTAAAATTAATAACATAGATAAGAACAGAAAAGTAAAATAGAAAACAGGAAAACAATATAGAATTCATGAAACCAAACCTGGTTAATTGCAATAACAATAAAATTGATAAACCTCTAGTGAGTCCAGTCAAGGAAGAGAGAAAGAAATTAAGCAGTATCAGGAATGAAAAAAGAGACATCATGAGAGATCCTATAGAAATTAAAAAGAATAAGGGAATTCTATCAGCAACATTATGCCAGTGATGGATGGATAACTTAGGTAAAATGGACTAATCTCTTGAAAGACGTAAGAACAAGAAACAGAAAATCTAAATGTTCCTATAATTATTAAAGTTTTGAATTCATAACTTTAAAACTTCTCCCCATAAAGAAGCTCAAGTAGCTGCTTCATTCTCTCACATATTTAAAGAAGAAATAATACTAATCCTCAAAAAGTCTTTCAGAAAATATAGACAGGAATACTTCCCAACTCATTTTATGAGACTATTACTATCTTTATATGAAAACTAAATAGACATATTAAAGAAAACTACAGCTCAAAATCCCTCTTATAAATAGATGCGAAAATCCTTTAAAATGCATTAGCAATTCAATCAAGCAATATATAAAAAAGGATAATGCATCCTGACAAAGTGACTTTGTTCCAGGAATACAAGTTTGGTTTGACTTTTTAGTTAATTAATGTAATTTATCATATTAGACAAAAAGAAAAACCATGTGATCACATCAGTATATGTTTTTAAAATGACAAAATTAAACCCCCATCTGTGATAAAAACTTGACAATGTAGGAATAGAAGGGAATTTCCTCAATCTGATAAAGACCATCAGTGACAAATCAACAGCTAACACACAATGATGAAACCAGAATGTTTTCCTTTAAGATCAGAAACAAACTAAGGGTGTACAGTCTTACCACTTGTTTTTAACATTGTATTAGATGTCCTAGCCAGTAAAATAAAACAAGAAAAGAAAGTACAGATTAAAATAAAGAAGAAAAGCTATCTTTATGTGTAGAAGACAATGTTTGTAGAATATCCTAAGGAATTTGCACCCACACACAAATTACTACAACTAAGATGTGAATTTAGCATGTCAAGATACAAAGTTAATATGCAAAAATCTATTGTATTTCCATATGCTAGCAATGATTAACTAGATATTCAAATTAATTATGCCATTTATAATAATTAATTAAAACCTGAATTATTATAGGTTTTAGAAACCTATAATAAAAAGGTTTTAAAAACTATGCAAAGCCTAAACCCTGAAAACTATAATACCACACTGAGAGAAATTTAAGAAAACCGAGAGAGATACCATATTCATGGATCAGTAGAGTCAATAATTTTAGAATATTAATTTCCCCCAAGTTAATTAATTCTCAATAAAAATCCTAAAAGCCTTTTTGTAGAAACTGAGAAAGTGATTCCTAATTATATGGAAATGCAAAGCGTCTAGAATAGCCAAAACAATTTTGAAATAGAAATATAAAGTATAGGAACTTGCATTAACTCATTATTGACTTCCCGTAAAGATATCATAATCATTTGCAAACATTAGAGAGCCTAGAAATAGTTTTTGGGTTTTTTTTCAAAAATACAAAAGGAATTTAAAAGGTAAAGGATAGAATTTTCAAAAAATGTTGCGGAAACAATCAGAAACCTATACCGAAGAACAAAAAAGAACCTTAACTTCCAGCTCATTCCATGCACGAACATTAAGTCAAAATGTATCAGAGACTTACATGTAGATTTTTAAATTATAAAAGTCATAGAAAAAAACATGGAAGAAAATTTCGATAACTGTGTGTAAGCAAAGATTTGGGGGAGACATGAAAAGCATAAACCATAAGAGAAAAAATTGATAAATTCTATTTTATTGCAATTAAATCTTTTGCTCTTTAAAAGAAAGCAATAACAAAATGAAGAGGCAAGTCACTGACTGAAACAAAATATTCACAATACATATGTCTGTCAAAGGAATTTTATCTAGAATAAAAAACCATCTTACGATGTAATAAAAAGACAACCCGATTTAAGAAATGGGCTAAAGACTGAAACAGACTTCATAAAATAAGACTATCATAAATAAACATATGAGAAGGTGCTCAACATCATTTGTCATCAGAGAAATGCAAATAAATGATTCATTTAACTCTAACATTTACTTAGTAAAATAAGAACTGATATTATCCCTGTTTTACAGACGATAAGCAACTTAATCAAAGTCATAGCTATCCGACTGCGAAGTCAATGCCCCTTAGACTGTGTACTGTATTGGATGATAATTAATAGTTTTTCCATGAAATGTGTTTCTAAGAGCTTAAAATCACTCCAAATTCCCAGAAAGAAACTTTTATATTTTTCTATGGTTTCTAAATTTTTAAAAATAAACATGTATTAAATAAGAAAACATAGATGTCAAGTTATAATGTACACCTGAAAATTATATAATTGTATTAACCAATGTTACTCCAATAAACTTAATAAAAAATATAAGAAAACAATATAATTACCTTTTATGGTTAAAAAAAAAAGTTAATAGCATTGCTCCATCTAGTATACCCTGGAAAGAAAGAAAAGTCAGTGTATATGGCCTAGATTATTGGTATTTAAAAAAAAAACAAAACTGAAAATTTGTATAAACTAGTAGTGGAGATTCTATTTTACTGCATGATCTTCTCCTAAACAGTATGTAGCTCACTTACTAAGTACTTGCTAAACAACACAGATGGTGCTAGTACTTATTAAACTATGCAGATGAGATACATAGCATTTCTCCAAAGATCAAAGGAAAGGGGTTCTAAAAGCATGGTTGAATATATTTGTCATGAGCCCCACCTTTCTTATTACTGCACTATTTCATGTAAAATGATAATAAAAGTGTTTTAACATTCTGAACATCGAATACATTAGTTCATACCCTTTCTAATGTCAATTAATGGTTATTTTAGATAATAGAAAATGGACAGATCACCCCAAAACAACTCCATCAAATACTTTTCTTCTCTCTTCCAAAGTGATACTTTAACATAACTTGGCAGAAAAAACTCTCCAATCTTTGTTCCTGTTCCTCATTTGAGGAATACTTTTAGTTGTAAATAGCTACAATTTAGTTTTTGCTGTTAATGATAATTTTCTTTAATTTGCCCCAATTCTTTAATTATGAAATTTTAAAACATACAGAAAGAGGTACTATTTGAAAGGCTGCAGATGTTCTGAAACTTTCCTCTGAGGTGCTTAAGCATATGTCACCAAAGAATAAGCACAGTCTTAATGCCAATACCATTATCGCACCTAGGAAAATTAGCAATAATTCTAGAAAATCATCTAATATCCAGAGCATGTTGAAGTTTCCCAAATTGTCTCAAAAATTATTTACAGCTATTTTTTTTTCAAACAGGATCTAATCCAAACTCATGCATCATATTTGCTACTATTTTTCTAATCCTTTTAAATCTAAAACAATCCACCTACATTTTCCCCGCAGTCCACATGCAATTTACCAGTCAGGGTCATTTTTATCAGAGGCAGTATTGCTGGGATCTAGTTGACATGCTACTTTTAAGTTGCCGGAAGTACAGTGTTGAACAGTTAGCCAAAAGTTAAATCTTCATGCAGAAGGGAAAAGGGTTTGAGTGGCATGTTAGGCACAGAATGTGTCATGGTTTACTCATCCAGCCCTCATATTCATGGGCGTTTTGGCTGTTTCCAATCTTTTATTACTCTAACTTTTGTTGTCTAACCACGTGCATGTGCTGTTCATATTTATAGAGGTGAATCTTCGTGGAAGTGGGATTGGCCAGGTCAAAGGATAAATGCATATGTACTTTCGTTGGATATTGCCAAATTACCCTCCGTAAGGACCGAAGATTTTGTTTTCCTTCTGGTAGTGTATGGAAGGTAGCTCTTTCTTCTTAGCTTTTCTGACAGGATGTATTGTCTAGCTTTTGATTCATAAATCTGATATTTGAAAAGTGGCATAGCGACGTAACATAATTTGTATTTATTTTGTTATGCGTAAGGCTAACTTTTGTTTTCTTATGTTAAAGTACAATTATGTATTTTTTTCTATATACATCTTTTGTCCATTTTTACTGGGTTTTTGGTCTTTTTCTTCTTTTTAATAATGTTCTTTATTTACGTAGAAATTAATGCTTTAAGCTATAAATTTAAAATATTTTCTTCCAGTTTGTCATTTGTCTATTGATCACACTTATGGTGGTGGTGTCTTTGTTTGGTTGTTTTTGCTATGCAGACCCTTATTTTTTTCTAGAATTTGATCATGGTTTCCCTTCTCCTAGGTTATTTTCTTGTAGTACTTGCATATTTTCAATTTTTGCATCTATGTCTAGAATATATTTAGAGTATATTCTGGTATACGGTGGGAGGATTCTGTTAATTTTTAATCTCTTTCTAAATGGTTACTCTTTTCTTCTAACACTACTTAAAGGAATCCTCTTCACTTTTATTCTATACTCTTTCCTTTTTTTCTCTGTAAATAGTATCAATATTGAACTAGGTTTACCTGTGAATGACAAAGAAGAGTGAAATTTTATCAAATAAATCAAATTATTTTCAGTTTATTTAAAGCTAGGTTACTTAATTTGGTATACGTAAATAATCTTTAAATACAGTACTGAATAAAATGTATGAACTCATTTATTTATATTGTTACTTACTCATCGTTTTGTAAATTCATCTAGTTGAAATCATCAGCCCGATTTTGCTCCCTCTTCTGATAAGCATCGAGGCAGGGCAGATCGTGATTTCAGGGTGAATTACACGATCAGGGGGGCAGATGATGGTCCCTGTCTCACCAAACTTCTCTTAATAGTGTACTTCAAGAAAAGCACCAAGAATGGGTTTTAGTTTCTTTCCCAAACTGAGGTTTCCATATGAAAATGTTACTAACCCAATTAATGATGAGATTAAAGACTGCTGACGACATCCAATTTACTGAGGCTAAAGAGGAATTTCTAATAAGCTGTACCCTGCTTATAACATTTATATACCTGTTAACTGGAGAGACAGCCTTTTCCTGCCAATTACAGAATTAAGGAAACTTTTTTTTTTTTTTTTTACTCTACGCCACAGTCATTCCAATATGGTAAGTAGACAGTTCCAAGTATTTCTGACATCCGTTCTGCTTTAACAAGGAGTTTCGTTATGAGGAAGCTATTGAAAATGAATAGTGTTCTTAATAACAGATTTTATGCGACTAGTTTAAACAAAGGTTGCAGAGCCAAACAGAATGAAAGGGATATATTATTAGGAGAAATGCTACTCATGTTGAATCAATTTTGTCTGCCTTTTAAAACAGAAACACTGACTTGAGATCAACAGAACACTGCCGACTTTTAGCTGTGCTGACAGTGTGTAAATGAACAGCCAGAAGTAAGTTGTTATGCAGAGAGCCTCTGAAAACTGTCAGCTTTGGAAATGTAAGAGATCGTGTAAATTTTTCTCGCAAGTGGAAGCAGCTCTTTTCTTGGGGATAGTTGGGCTCATTTCCTCAAGAATGTTTTTGTATGCCGATAAAACTCCTCTTTATATTTCAAAAATGACCAGAAACACTCATCTTAATATAGTCCTAAAATGCATCTGAATTCTAACACACCTCTTGAGTTTTGTATTATTTTTAAGTCAGGATAGCAGTCTTAGCTACATTCAGGAAGGATAATGCAACCCATTTCAGTACATTTTGTCATCGATCAATCACTACACAGAACACCCATGAAAATGGGCCGAGAGAGCAGCCCTCACTGCTGGATAGCTGCCATTCATACTCCAGAATATTCTTCTATCTTCTCTACCCTCCTCTGTCCTAAGAGACTGATCTGCGTGGGCCACATCGATGGGCTTGGCCAGTGTGGAACACTGGCAGGAGATCAAAGGCGGGGTGGGGGGCGGGGCAGAGGGAGTGGCTGGGATATTTACTTCCGGCAGAGTCACCTGGGCTGACTGCTTCTTTTGACCTTTTTCAGGTCACAACTTTGGTCAGAGGCCTCTTCTCACAACCCTCTCTGTCTTGAGGCTCCTACATCACTAGGAGCCTCACTGTCTACATCACTGTCTACTTCCTATACCTATTCCTATTACCTAACCCCAGGGTACTGCCTTGTCCCTTGAGGTTTCCCCACACCTTTTTAAAACAACCTATTGTTAAACACTCTTTGAATTTGACTATGCCATTGGTTACCTCCTGGGAACCTGACTGCTAAACCCTCTTTGAAAACTTCACAGACTATCCTCCGGCTATCAAAGGCATGCCTGTGGCACCTCAAGCTGAGTCTGCAAAAGCAGCAGATGCTAATAAGACTTTCTCAAGTGGAGCAAGCCCATTTGGATGAAAACACAGTAACAGCATCTCTTGGGCTGGGATTGAGGAGGGACAGGAAGGGAGCATGGAGCAGATGAGTGATATGTTTCCTTATCGTAATTCTAATGAAATAACATTTTCTAAGCTATTTCAGAAGCCCCTTGGAGGGCGTATTGGTAAGGAAGGAGATGTCCTTTTATGCAAACCAATATCCAAATTTTTATTGCAAAACAACTTAATGAAAAGTGATGGGTCATTAAGATGAAAAATAAGACACTATCATTGTGAGCTGTGCCTAGTAGGAGCTGTACCTAATAGGAACTTAATATTTATATGTACATTGATTTTTCTGGATTTGTAAACCTTCGATTATAAGTCATAATTTATATGTTTTTAATTTGGGATCAAATTGTTCACAAATCATATGAAATAGAAACAAAGCACTGTAAATTTATTTGTATAATGAACCACCAACAGGTATTTAAATAAATACTGACTCTTTTATAGTCTTCCTGCTGATAGAACAAATTAACTGTAATGATTCCAAGTTACTCTGGAAAGGTATAGAAGCCTAGACCATTAAGGAAGTTGACAAACTCATACATCACGGATGGACTCAGCCATTTCTGAAGCACTTGGGATATGCCCAGTGCCTAGCAGAGAGACTTGTATGAGAGCTCTTACTTCACGTTATGATCATTTCTTGGGCCATATTAAGGCTTTGCCCTAGATACCTGTGCTAAATCACATTGCTTAGGAGTTATTCACAGAGAAGGAAGGAGCAAAGACTCTGGAGAAAGGCAATCTTAAGTTTAAACCTGTACTGGACACTCATTGGATACCCAGTGATTAATCTCTTTGGCTTGAGTTTCCCTATATATAAAATAGCCATATCTACCTGATAGGCTTACTCTGAGGGTTGCATGAGAATGCATATAAAAACTGCTCAATAAAATAATTATCGAGGTGGGGAGGTAGATAGGATAAAGGGAGTCAAATATAAGGTGACGGAAGGAAACAGCTTTGGGTGGTGAACACACAATGCAATATACATATGACGTGTTATTGACCTATACACTTGACACCTATATAATGTTATTAACCAATGTCACACCAATACATTTAAAAAAGTATCTAATTGAGCGTAAAATGGCATAGCCACTTTGAAAGACAGTTTGGCAGCTTCTAACAAAACTAAACTTCTAACAAAACTAAAACTTCTTACCACATAATCCAGCAATCGCATTCCTTGGTACTTACTTAGAGAAGTTGAAAACTTATATCCACATAAGAACCTGCACACGAGGTTTATTGTAGCCTTATTATGATTGCCAAAACCTGGAAGCAACCAAGATGTCCTTCTTTAGGTAAATGGATAAACAAACTATGGTACTTCTAGGCGACGGAATATTATTCAGCTTAAAAAAAAAAAAAATGAGCTATCAAGTCGTGAAAAGACATAGAGGTACCTTAAGTGCATGTTACTAAGTGAAGGGAGCCAGTCTGAAAAGGCTACACGCTGTATGATTCCAACTACATGGCATTCTGTAAAAAGCAAAACTGAAGACAAATATCTGTGGTTGCCAGTGGTGGGGGCTCCGGGGTGATGAACACACAGGGTTTTTAGGGTAGTGAATATACTCTTATGATGTTATAGTGATGGACATATGTCCTTACTCATTTGTTTAAACCTGCAGAATGTACAACACCAAGAATAAACCTTAAGGTAAACTATAAACTTTAGGTAATTATGTGTCAGTGTAGATTCATCCTCGGTAAAAATGTACCATTCTGGTGAATGATGCTGATACTGGAGGAGGCTAAGCATGTGTCTGGGCAGGGGGGTATATGTGGAATCTCTGTATCTCCCTCTCAACTCTCAAACCAAAACTGCTTTAAAAAATAGTTTTTTACAAAAAAATTTTTAGAAGAATTATCTGCATCCCACTTTGATCTAATTATATGATCCATTTCTTCCTAACTCAGTAACACAGTGTCAGAAGCCTTTGTTTTGAGGCTGACTTCTGCTAAGACCTATGATAATTGCAGTTTGTTTTCTATTTTTAATATTCTAATGGCTTATGAATTATGTGGAATAGAGCAATTCAAGGCATTCTTCCAACAGTATGTGAACTTACACTTTTTCACACTCTTGTGTTTACTAATATTCCTGTCTCTACATGACAAATCATTATCGTCAGCATTAACTGAGCAACTAGTTACACTAGCTTAGATGTTAGAGATACAAATAGCAATTAAGTTCCCTTACCTTCCAAACACTTGTACAGAAAGAACAAAAGTATAAACATAAGTGTAACTAATGTAAAATGTGTCCAGCACTGTACTTATTACACATCCTGGGGAATTAGGTAATGTTGTTATCTTGATTTTATAATTGTATGACCTAGGGCTCAGAATGGTTAGGTACCTTGCCCTTGAGAATGAGAGGAAGGGCTATAATTTGAATTCTCAACTACTACAATAGGGGTATATTCTCCCTGACAATGCTAGTTCTGACATTTGGTACAGACAATAAGTATTAGAACATTGCTACTCAGTGTGCGATCACATATGACCCACTTGCTAATTTGCAAAACATTTGTTATTGGTCCACGACAAAGTAAGTAATGAAACTGAAAGCAAGCATTTAGAAATGTTTACAGCAATATGACCGTAATTTTATGTCTATTAAATCTAATAGTAAAAACTAATTGGGTCTTATATATTGCATGGGTTCTTTTCATTTTATTATCCATTTTTATTATATCTGACCAAAGTATTGCTCCATGGCTGATTGGAAATTTAAAAACAACAAAACTAAACAAAACAAAACAAACTCTGATCCTTCAGCACTCACAGTGTGGTGGATCCAGAGGATTAGTCAGGTGGGGAAGTGTCGTAGATGAAGTAGGAATTATGATGACAGTGTGAATAACTAATGATAATGGAGTCCTTACTTTGTGCCCATCATTGTGCTTAGTTTCTTTCTCTCTCTCCCTGCCCCTGTATGTATGTATGTATGTATCTATCTATGTATCTATCATCTATCTCATATATACCATATATATACATGTATACCATGTGTACACAGAACTATATATGCATATATGTACATATATATGCATACATATGTGTATGGAGATAGTTATCATTTAATATCTCATGACAACTCTAGAACTTGTAGATATTTTTCATGCCCGTTTTACTTGATTATGTTCTAGATATTACTGCCAATATCTACTCCCTCCGTGGTTACTCTTTGCTAAAGACCAAACCATTGGGGTTCCTTATATTACCAATACTATTCCATGAATACATGAGAGTGGAAAATAAGTATGCTCCCTTTTCCCTCCAAATAAAAACCTGTGATTTTACTTCCTATCTCTTTTCCATATTTCAGAAGGTACTTAGTGAGCGGTTGAGAATAGCTATTCAGGGGCTTCTAGGTAGAGCCTTTCTCCGTCGCCATGTGTAGCCTCTAATAGGTACTGCCCACTTTTCCTGGAATGAGTCAAAATATTTTGCTGTGTGAGTGAAGAGTGCTGATTGAATTGATTGCATCACTTGTGTACTTCCTGGAGCTTGGTGTGTTTATTGAAAAAAAAAAAAAAAGATTGAGCTGCTGTGAACTTTATAACATGGGACTAGTATGCTGAAAATGTGTTAAAGGCAGAGTGAAGGGAAATAATTCATTTGATTAAATGAACATAATAATGTGCTATAGGGAAACATGACCCCAAATCCTCTTTGACTAATTTTTAGCTTGAATAGAGCAGAGGCTTTTGAAAAAGTTTACTGGTTACTCTATTGTACCTTTAAATGCTCTTTTTTTTAGCTTTCTACCAGTATAAAACAAAATATACAGAAGATAGCTTTGGAAAGAATAGATAATATACTACCTCAGATGCTGAATGCATTTGAGCAGACGGCGATGGACAGCTGTTCTTCAGCTCAGAAAGGGTTGTGGAGGGCCAGAGTGAGTCAGAGTGACCTGCCTTGGCTTAGTGTTAAAAAAGTTGGACAATCATACCAGGATAGTACACTAAACACAAACGTAAATAGGACATAGTCTGTGTGTTTTAGCTCCTTCCGGAGATGCTTCCACATAGTATTAATCTCCTTATCCCTTTTTTAAATGTTTGTATAAACACTGTTCTGTATTAAATTTCCACAGCAATTATCCCGGTTTGTGTAACTATCTTAAATACTTATGTGAATAATTACTATAAGGAGAAACAGTGTCTGACACACCCTTTTTCAAATGTTGTGGTTTTGTTTTCTTTACTCGTTTTTTTTCTTTCCCCATTTTAAGTCTTTTTTTCCCCTCTCCTTATGTTAACTTGCTTATCTTTATGTGAATTGAAATAATGAGCATGTCTGCTCTCTGAAAACCAGTTTGATGAATCCGAAAATGAATATGTCACGTAGATGCAAGTGCTGGCAATACTTTCCTAAGTAAACACATATGATTCCATATTAATCACCGGTATTTTCTAGAATGGCACATTGAAAGTAATAGGGCCATGCTAAGAATTCTCATTGTCACCATGCAATGTTTATGACAAAGACTGCTCTTACTATATTGTATTGTTGGCCCAATTTCTAAAACATTTACCCTAAGCTAATGCTGCTGTTCCAGACTAAAGCAGAGCCTGAATAATTCAGGTAAAAATTGAATGCTTAAAAGCTTTACTTTGTCTATATTGGTCTTCTCAACTTTCTGAAATTGGTAAGAAATTGAGTGCCTTTCTCCTTCACTTTAAATGTGCAAATCTGGTCTTTTAGAGACCTGTGCTAGAGAGGAGCCTTCTGTTTCTCGTTTCGCTTTTTTAATACATATCAACCGAGCTCACTGGTTCTCAAGTTTATTCACGTGATGAAGTTCCCGGAAAATTTGGCGCTTTTTAACCACATATCATTTTGATGACATTAACATCAAAATAACTAATTTTTAATGTATGTGTACAATTAAATAAATACTGGTTCATATTAGATTCCAAAATGCGAAAACATGAGTAGATACCAACATTTTAAGAAGGAGAAAAAGGGATAAATGTCATGAGCCGTTTCTCCTCATTAAATTAACTCTTCCTCTGAGCAAAACAGAGGGATGGTTCCATGTGGAGTGGAATACTTACTTGCTCCAGCTCACGAAACAGGACTTCTTGGTGGGAGCGTAACTGAGATGCGTGTTATTTTTCCGTGTGTACCAAGAGTACTGAGTTGAACGGCTCAGCCTCTGCACTCAAAGAGCTCAGGGTCTTGTAGGAAAAACTCACACATGGCGCGGCTATAAAACTGTATGGAATTACAGGTCGGAGAAGGTTGAGCAGTGCCAGGAAGGCCCCCACGGGCTGGGAGGGCGCTGGGAGGGTCCTCAGAGGCTGCCTGGAGGGAGCGCGTGGACCTGGTGCTGGGAATACTGAAGAGGGCGTGACTCTAGGATGTGGGAGTCCGGTGATTTTAGCAGGCTTCTACCCAAATTGCAGCTCGAAGTGGTAGGGGCACAGTGCTGTGTAGACACTGAGAGGAATGTGCCTATTTCTATCCCAACGGGAAGAAAGAAGACAGAGGGGCGATAAGTAAGATGAGCATGGACAACATGGTACAGCGGCCCCCCCTTATCCATGAGAGACCCCCAGTGGGAGCCGAAACTGCGAGAGTAGGAAACCCTATCTATACTATGACTTTTTTTTTTTTTTATCGTACATACAATAAAGTTTAATTTGTAAATTAGGCTCAGTCAGAGATAACAACAACGATAAACTAGAACAACTGTAACAACATACTATAATAAAGGTTGTGTGAATGTGGTCTCTCAAAATATTTATTGTACTGTATTCACACTAAATGTGATGATGTGAGATGATGTAATGCCTACGTGATGAGCTGAAGTGAGGTCCTCAGAACGGTCCGTGATTGAAAACTAATGAATTGTTTATTTCTGGAATTTTCTATTTAACATTTTCAAGCCACGGTTTTGCCCAGGTAACTGAAACTGTGAAAAGTGAAAATGCAGCTGAGAGGGGACTACTGTAGCACAGTTTTGAAAATACTCCCATCCCCCCCCCCCAAAAAAAAGCAAAACCTGCTTTGGATACGACTCTTTTTAGATAAACATACCATGAGACAACACTGAAAGCTCGCTCTGTTACATAGATACATGCCGGCTTAGCGTAAGCATGGTAGGCTGTCAGAAATTTTAAACTGAGGAGTAACTCATTTTCTTTCACAGGGAAAAATACTTCACAACTAGGAATAAATATCTGCACATTTACCTGATGCTGACCTCACAGGTAAATTAAGGTCTTCTCTAAGTATCAGACAGCTTTTCCATCTGTGGAGCAAGAGTCTCTCAATTGGGTCTATTCATCAACCCATCTTCTAATATTTGGGATCTTACAAAGCAGATCTACATTCTCTTCCAAATGGTATCACTTCAGATATTTAAAAAAATATTATTTGGATTCTCTAAGTCTTCTCTTAAGAGCAAGCACCTTTGTTCTAAAAGTACTATTCTTAGATGACTTTTTATTTAAAAAACTCAACTCTCCTCCTTTTGTCTTCTGAACATATTTCTTTTTTTTTTTTTTCTTAAGTCATGGTGACCAGAATTGAATATAACCATTTAACCAGCTCAGAGAAGACGTTTCAGCGAACATGCCTCTAGTAATGCATTCTAAACTTCCATTAACTATTTGGGTTACATTATACTGTTGATTAATACTGAATTATTGTCCAGTAAATTACCTGGAATTTTTCGCATGTTCCTGTTAAGCCATGTTTCTCCCATCCTAGTCTTATGCAGTTTTCTTTTAGATCCAAGTTCATTTCCTTATATGTTTAAATTTTGTCTTGTTTTATTTTGCTCATTGCTCAAATTGTAAAGATTTTTTAAACTGAGATTTAATTGGCATGTGATAGTTTTAGTTTAAGGTGTCCGATATGTTGGTTTAATACATTTATATATTACAATATGATTAGCACTGTAGCATTAGCTAACACCTCCATCACATGACATAATTATCATTTCTGTGATGAGAATATTTCAGTTCTGGTCTCTTGGAGACTTTGCAGTGAATAATACAGTATCATTACCTATAATCACAATGCCATGCTTAGCTTTCCAGAACTTACTCACCTTCTAACGTCGAGTTCGTACTCTTTGCCTGGTGTCTCCTCAGTTCCTGCCCCTTCCCTCCCGCCACCCCACACCCTGGTATCTTCATTCTGCTGTCTGTTTCTACAAGTGTTTTTAGATTTCACACGTAAGTGATATCATACAGTATTTGTCTTTCTACGTGAGCTTTATCTCACTTAGCATAACACTCTCAAGGTCCATCCATGTTGTCACAAATGGCAGAATTTCCTTCTCATGGCTGAATGCTATCCCATTGTATATATATCCACCACATCTTCTTTATCCATTCATTCATTAACAGACACAGGTTGCTTCCATATCTCAGCCATTGTGAATAATGCTACAGTAAACATGTTGCCGACATCTTTTCTCTATCCTGTTTTCATTTCCTTTGGACATATACCAAGAGGTGGGATTTCTGGAGCATATGTAGTTCTATTTTAAATTCTTTGGAGGACCTCTATACTGTTTTCCATAGTGGCAGCACTAATTTACATTCCCACCAACAGTGCACAAGGGTTCTCTTTGGTCCACATTCTCAGCAATACTTTTATTTCTTGTCCTTTTGTTAATGGCTGATCTAACAGGTGTGAAATGATACCTCCCTGTGATTTAGTTTTGCATTTCCTTGATGATTAGTGATACTGAAGGTCTTTTCATGTACCTGTAAGTACATGAATGATTTGTCAGTCATTTGAATGTCTTCTCTGGAAAAATGTCTGTTCAGTTCCTCTGCCCATTTTTTAATTAGATTGTTTTTT
>NW_011888859.1:2280020-2295958 GCF_000151845.1 Pteropus vampyrus | reverse complement strand
TCACTAAGTAGCTCTCTTAGATGGTTATTTTCCCCAGCTCTGTGTGTCTGATTCTCTGGACAATGCGTCTATGTGGCCAAATATGAGAGCAGACTGTCTTTCTTATACATAGTCGTATGCCAGGCAGCCCAGAAGTTTCAACTCCAAACACAGTTGAGACACTGAATTTGCTGGTATTCTGTGACATCTAGATCAGTCAGAAAAATAAGCAACCTGCTCCAAATGGTAATGGGAACCTACACAAAAGAAATCAGTGAGTAGTAACTTTGTTTCCAGAAGGAAGATGTTTATCACACACACACACACACACACACACACACACAATCACATCAGAAAAGCACAAAGCAGGCATTCTCCTGTGATTTTTTTTTTCTCTAGCTAGCCAAATGACTTAGCAGCCAGCAAAAGGTCTTGCAAATCTAATGAATGATATTTGGACCTCTTTAAGGTGATTCAACATCTCTAGAGATTGCCTGAATAAATGGACACCCACAATGGCATTTCCTTCTGAATTTTTCAAAATTGAATATTTAACAGTGAGGAAATTAAGGTATTCAGTTCTCAAGGAAGTTATTGAATCTTTCCACAAATTTTTGGGATAGAGATTAAGATCTCTGTCTGATATAAAGCTACTTTGTATTTGTATGTGTGTGTGTTGTGTGTGTGTGTGTGGTGTTTCTGAAGAAAAAAAAAATCTTTAGCTTCATGGAACTTATTTTCTAGTTGGTTAGACAAACAAATGTGTATAACTTACAGTATGACTAATAATGATATGTAATATGGAGACAAATTAAATGAGACAGGGTGATAGATCATGCTGGGAGGGAGGGAGTCATGATGCTAAATAAGGTAGCAGGGAAGATTTCAGTGAGGTTGGAACACGTGAGTAAAGACCCGAAGGAGTCAAGCCCTGAGTGTGGAACAGCAAGTGCAAACGCTCTGACACGTGACTGTACCAGGAGTGGTTGAGGAGCAGCAAAGAGGCCATCATGGTTAAACGGAGCAAACAAAATAAACGAAGATGCTTCACGAAAGACCACGTTGCAAAAATGTTGGCTTTTACTCTGAGTAAAATGGGAAGGCACTGGAAGATTTAGAGTGAATTTGGGTGGAAGGTTCTCTGCTGAAATCATCTACTTACGTTTTAAAAGACTCGCTTTGGCTATTGTGCTAACGACAGAATGGACTGGGAAGAAATGAAGACTAGCAGACACAGAGGGGAAGGAGGAGACCAGTTATGGGGTCTCACATTTGCTGATCTGCTGATGTGGAACCTGAATGAAACAGAGGAGTCGAGGTTGACTCCAAAGGTTGTTTTGGTCTGGATTATTAGAAAGATGAGGCTTTTCACTTACTGAAAGTGGGAAAACTGGGAGGAACAGGTTTTTAGGGGAAAAGAAGAGGGTCAGATTAGAACATGTTACGTTTAAGATGTCAAGTTGAGAAAGCCAAGTGTTGATGTCAAGTAGGTAGTTAGACATATGAGTCCGGAGTTCAGAAAAAAGTCACCTTTATTGGACGTCTAAATTTGGAAACTGGAAAATCCAGTAAAAATCTCAATGAGTTCAATAAAGGATAGAGAAAAGAATTCTAAGGTTGGAGTACTATGGCGATCCAATATTTGGAGGTGAGGGAGATTAAAAGGAAATATCAGAATAGCCTGAGAAGTGGCTAGTGAGATTGAAAGCAAACAGGTGAGTGTGGTGCCCAGAAGCAAGAGAAAAAATCATGTCAAAGAAGATGGAGTGATCGCTGTGTCAAATGCTGATAGGCCCAGAAAACTATGGTATAATGACTCAGATTTAACAACATGGGGACATTACGATGTATACTCCCCTCCCCAAAAATGTCAGTGGAAGGATAGGGCAAGTGCCCTATTTTCCTAATTTATGTAGTCAAATTTATTTATTTAGAAACATGTTTTATTTTGTTTTTTTTTTTCCAGCTAGTCATTAATTAAGCTCAGGATCATATTTTAGCAATTTCAGGGCAATTGCTTCTTACATTCCACTCCTTCCCTGTGATTTTGTTTTCTTCCGACTAAAGTAGATTCCAGCAAGGATTTGAGTAATAAACTCAGTTTATAGGTCATACATCAGCTTCCCTCTTGAATTCTTGTTTAGCTAAATGTAAATTTGTGGGTGATAGCTTTCCTCCCTCAGCACCTGGAAAACATGACTCCATGGCCCATTGTCATTCCTCATGAAGGCTACTGTTGTTAAATGTTACTCCTCTGTAGGTAATTCAGCTTATTTCTTTATCTTGGAGTTCTGTGGTTTTATTATAATGCATATAAGTGTGGCTCTACTTTTCTTTTTTATTTTATTAATTCTGTTCAGTACGTTCTTTCAACGTGAGACTTTGTTTCATTTTGTTGTCTTCCAATTCTGGAAAGTTTTCAGCCAACTTCCCTGAAAATAATACTTCCCTGACAATCAGTTAATTCTTTCCTTGTGATGAAAATCTCATTAGACACATGGAGCCTTTCAGTATTACTGCCGTACTTGTCTCCTTTATGTTTCTTCTTTTTATCTTTTTTTTGCCGAATTCTGGGGCCAGTCCTCTGGCACTATCACTCTTTGGGATTTCTTTGGGAAGATATTATTCTATCTGAATCTTTTTAATGGCTACGTGTTTTTGTTTCTACATTTCTACCTTTCTGTTTCATATTTGCCTATGTTTGCGTATACAGTTTCTTGTTCTCTTATATGAATAAAATAAATGTTCTCTTATAGTCTTTCCTTTATTACATCGTTTACCTTAAACATATGCTTATTAAACTAATTTTAGATGATTCTGTTTAGATGACTTGCATCGATTTGGTCAGGGGTGTATTCATCTCTTGATTGTTGAGTTGGCTCTTCATTTTTTAGTGTTAGTTTGGATTTTTATTTTTTGCTTTCAGGCAACACACTGAGTGGGAGGTATATTTCTCACTCTACCACAACTCTTTGTAATACAGTGCTTTTCACCTGTCTCCACTGGTCCCAGAGACTCTGTGTCCCATAGTAGCTTTTTGGCCAGCATCTCAGGATTCCCTCCCATCCAGCAGTAGTCTGGAGATGTCCCTGACTCAGGCACTGAACCTGTGGGGCTGCCTGGCCTAGGTAGTGGTTGAATGGCTTTCTCTGCATCCTCTCCCTCCTGTCGCTAAAGCTGCATTGAATGGTACGGTTTCTTCAGCATCATTTCATGAGTAATGGGACCACAACTCCTGATTTTACGCAGGCAGCCTGGAATCAGGCCTTCCCCTGCTCACAGTGGAGCATTTCATACCCAACTGGAGTACAAAACCCTTGCACTTTTCTCTTTCTATCTGAATTACAAAATGACTGTGGCTTTAGCCCAATTTACTGACCGTTGTGGTTTTCTGGTCTGTTTCCGATCTAAAGAGATACTTACCTTATTTTCAAGAATACAGTATCTTTGTAAAAATATCTATCATTGTATTTAGAACTAAAAATGAAAATTTTAAAGTATGATCTCATAAGCCAAAATAACCTGAAATACTTTATGTTTTTAATATGTATTGCTCTGAGTCACATATCTGGTCATACATGTATATGATTTACGTACATTGCATATTTACAAAAATAATCATTCAGTAGAATTCACTCCTTTATCAAAGATATATTTTTTCAAAAATATGATATTTTTCTACTAAAATAAAACTTTATTTTTTATCCTCAACTAAATCCTAGATCAGGGTCGTGCTTATAAATAGGAAGCAACCCATTTGGCCTGATTCGTAAGGTCATAAGTAGGGCATCCTATACTCCAATTTTTTCTGATCTGCCATGATATATAAATCCCACCAAAGAAATTCTCCTGGATTGGATGACTTTTTATTTTTTCACAATTCTCTACTAAATAAAAATAAGTTGGGGCAGTAAAGGAAAAGGAGGGCACTGCCTTTGCAAAAAGGTTACCTAACAGAGAATAAGGCATTTTGCCAATATTTTTGATATTAGGCCCCTGAAGCATGAGCCGGAAATGCCAAAATGGAGATTGAGTGTTTTAGAAGGAGCTGAGAGAGCCCTAAAAACAAACTTGATCTTCCTCACAACGTTATTTAGTTACAATGATTTATAAAGCTCAATTAAACTGACTGTAAACATCAGCGGAGAAACGAGAAATACCCCCTATAATCATTTAATGATGTTCATACAGAGAAGCAGGTGTAATCATTCTTGGGTAAAGAAGGAAGTTAAAAGTTTTCAAAGCTTATCATATTGACCTTACCAACTGATTTTGATTATGTGGTAATATTGTTACTATAATTTTGTGTAGCAGATAATGATAGAAGTTGGTCCCCAAAGTTTTTAGGATATTCTCCTAAATGCGCAGGCAACTTATCTTTATTGTAATTTTTCATACCTTATCTTTTCTGTCTTTTTTCAGCCAATCGGGTACTACAGTAGCTGAAATGCGAAAAAGGCAGCAGTCACAGAATGAAGGAACACCTGCTGTGTCTCAAGCACCTGGAAGCCAGAGGCCCAACAACACATGTTGCTTTTGTTGGTGCTGTTGCTGCAGCTGCTCTTGGTACGTGTCCTGTTATCTGTATGACACCGCACCTGAGCTACATAATAACTAGTGTGAACGTGCATGTAGGTTCTTGGGATCGTACAAACTTCTCAATCTGTCTTTTTTCTTCTTTACATGTAGGAATTATTGGAGACCATTATTGGCTTAATGAAATCATTTCTATCTGCAAAGTATATTTCCTCATAATCTGACTTTAAATTGATAGTAACGAATGAAAAATTATTTTATACCATGTTTTCCTTCATCCATGCAATTTAAAGATATGGGTAAAAATTAGATTATGATTATATATTTATTAAACATGAACAATATGCTCCAGTGTTACCAAAGGTGAAAGAACATTAACATAGTAGTACCATATGCAGTATTCAGCGTTGTGTTTCGTTATATGGTGTTTCATAAGGTGTTGATCATCCAGTCGCAGGGTCAGAAAGCTATGGGTCAGGGGGGCAGCCTCGGTCAGAGATCCCGACAAAGGCAGAAAAAGAAGTGCCAGACTCATGTCAACAGATGTAATGGCCAGGGGTTATGATGGGTATGAAGGCCAACTTGGTTAATTAAAAACTCTGAATTTAAAGCCAGAGGATCTGCTTTCCCTTGCGATTTTATCACTCACAGCCTCTGCGACATCAAAGTTGTGATCTGTTTTTTGGCTTCCTCATTGGCAAAATGATGAAGAGTTAAAATTAATTCCTAAGGTCTTGTCCATGATTCAGGCACTTCGGAAAACCTGCTCCAGTTTCAAATTCCCAAAATGCCCTCAAATAAGAAAATCAGTAAGACCCAGAGTCCTCACATATATGCAGATGAGATTCCTCAGGGGGATGCTAGACTAAATGGAACTTTCCACAGAACCATGTTTCAGGGTCCTTTAAAACCCAGTTCGCAAGTGGATCTTCTGGATCAGCGGTGGTCTTCTGGATCTCCACGAACTATTTCAAAACCCTAAAGAAAGGCCCAAGTGCTTGACTCAGCTTCCCATATATGATCCCTGCAATTTCCCAGCATCCATCAAGGTTATCGTTCTGATATGGTGGCTTGATGTCCTATCATTGTGGCCAAAGCAGAAAATGAAATGTGTCATACTACAGTGGTAGCCTTGGTGTTCAACAAGCTCTGACCCTTCTAGAAAACTTCATTCCCAGAAAACGTCGGATATTGTAGTAATTTAGAAGGCTTAAAGTGGTGTTTATAACTATCACAATTGCTTCCCTCATGATGATTCTTTGTTAGGGAATGTCGACTATATTTGATCCTTTTCTTTCATTCTTAAGTCGTAACTCTTTCAGACGGAGGTAATAGAGTTCTAAGGGGAGAATATATTTTAATACAATTAAGTAATTTTTTTTTTCTGTATCGCTCCTAAGGAAATCATCAAGATTTCGTCTTAATTCATGAAACATAGTGTAGCGACTTAATATGGTGATTCTAAAGTCAGACTTCCTGGGTTCAAATCTTGTCCTCATCCATCACTGTCTGTGTGACCTTCAGCAAGTTACTTAATGTCCTCAGATTCCTCATCTGTCAAATGACAGTAATAAGAATCCCTACCTCATACAGTTGTTGTGAACATTAGTTGAAACAAAACATAGATGAGCTGAAAAACACTGCCTGGACATAGTATGCGTTTTAATAAGAGCTCACTGGGCTAGGGAACACTTCATACTGGAAAAATAAAATCTCTTTAAAGAGGAGCTGGCTTGAAAAATGTTTATTTAAAAAAATCAGCTCGTGGATATAATATAAAATATGTTGGAAAGGAAAGCCATTTTATTTAAATTCTGTATAAAATATCACAAATACATTGTTACGCAGTACTGAGAATTATACTTCTGTTTCTCATTTGTACTGTGCCATGTTCCAGTAATCAGTATATGATTTTATTTACCCACCAAGATTTATTTTTGAATTGCTTCAGGATTAAAACGCCGTAACAGATAGAGTACTGAAGTTTTGTTGCAATGTACTTCTTTGCTATCAAACATATTTAGCAAGAACGTGTTTTTATTAATTCGTAAAGTGCACATTAAAAAACAAAATATTCAGCATGAACTCATGAGCATCAGATTGTCACAGAACACAGACTGTGGATCTAGCACAGCTTTGGGAAGTTGCGTTAACTTTCCACACCTTTAGGGTGATGTGTATTTGGACCCCACATATGTGGTGCTTGGATGAGTGTTCTCTTAGTTCTAGACTAGATTATCATTGTCGAGATCTGTGTTAGCAGCAGTGAGTCATGGGTGCCTGGGTCTAAGCCATAAAATGCATGATCTGTACATTTACACATCTTCTATATATGGTAAATGAGAGGTAATTTCAAATGTAAACAGCCTGACGGAAACAATGAAAGTTAACTGTCCTGAACGAAGGCTATTAATTATGACTATGTTATCTCATTGTAAATGAAAATGTCCTTTACACAAGCATTTTTAAAATATCATTACTTTTGTATTTTTGAGTTTAGGGGAAAAAAAAAACTTGTAAAGGCTTATTAGAGTAGAAAAAAAAGAAAGAAAGAAATGTTTTTCAAATTTGCCAGGCGAGGTCAAAGGAGCAGAACAAAAAGAAACACTAAAAAAATGTAATTTAGAGGGGGAAAAAAAGTTAGAAATCAAAATATGAAGTAACTGTCATTTTGTAAATAGGAGAAGTTGTCACGTAGCTGATTTTACCTCCTTTTAAGGAAACAGAGTGCTAGGAAAATAAATTTCTCTATCTAGTGATAAATATAAATGCCTCACAGGTTATGGGTTTTTTAACAATACAGTGCTTCCCTCAAATTTGCATTTCTCATTCATATTCCATCATCAGCTCCTCTCCTATTTTTAAATTTATCTTTATAAAATTATCACTATGCTTTCTTTTGGGAGGATGATACAGAAAGTAAATACATAACCGCTGAATATTTCCACAATTTCCTTCATAAATCTAAAAAGTTTGGGCTTACTTCACGACATGCAACAACATGGATGGACCTTGATATTTCATGCTAAGCAGAATAAGTCAGACGGAAGAAGTTAAGGACTATATTATTTCACTCATATGTGGGATATAAAACCGAAAGCAACAAAAACAAAAAACTCACAGACATAGATAACAGTATGGTGTTATTATTTATTAACCAATGTCACTCCAATAATTTTAGTGAAATTTTAAAAAAGGAAAATTTTTTTTTTAAAGGAATGACTAATTAGGCTGATCTATTCTCTGTCCCTGTCAAGGAACCACTTCCTTCCTCAGATCCGTCTCTCTCTGACTCCCCTATATCCCCACAGCCCTCCATTGCAAGAAGAGAAAACAAGGGAGTTTAGATCATTTAACCTGTGTTATATAAATGAGTCACAGAAGTCCGAGTCTTGGCCATAAAATGAATAGTCTATACTTCTGCACATTCTTTACGTAGGAGGAAGGAGTTCCCCACCAGGAGGAGAGACAGCCATGTCAAGACTGCTTGTCTGAAGGTTCAAGGTTGCCATGCTCAAAACTTAATGTTCCTCTTGTATCGGGATTCAAGCAGAATGACCCGACTCTTCAGAGAGTTAACTCTCTTTCTTCTTCTATATGAGAAGAAAACCTTTGAAAGATGTGTGGGCTCCTCATGAAACTGCCATCACTGGGACAATATGAATCAGTGAGGTCATTCAGACATTTGCATGTGAGATGGCGTGTGTGAAAGTGTGTTGCAAATTAGAAACTGTTGTGTGCTCACAAAAGCGAGGTGCCTCAGAAAGGAGGTAGAAAGGTGGAGCTATCAAAAGTTATTTCGAGCTCAAAGCTAATTTCCAAATATTCTTACGATCCCCATCTTAAGATCAGAGGTTATATTAAAATAACCCGGGCTATTTTTTTTCAAATAAACTCTTTAGGTGCTAATCCATCCCTGTTTTAATTCCTCATTGCTCCTGGTGGTGTCCTATAAAGCAAGACAGATTTCCATGTTTAGTCATAAAAAATTAGAACTCATGAGACTTCAGCTACCATCTCTCTAAATGTTCCCACTGGCTTCTCCTGCTGCTTTGTGGTTGGGGGGGGGCGGGGATGATTCTGGGGGACGAGGGAGCAAGTTTTGCTGGCCATAGCCCTGGGCTCCCCACTTTCTATTTCTAAGGGAGTGGTTCTGTGCTTAGCTATTTTACATAGTAGACCTAGGTATAAGCTTTTGTTTGGAAGAAAAAATGGCCTCACTAAAAAACTAATGTTTGGAAAACGCTGTGTCCGATTTTACAGATAAGGAAACTGAAGGCTTGCCTACTGTCACTAAGCTCATTTGTGGTAGAAGTGGGACTAACATGCAGCTCCCTTAATATCCAGTCCATTGCTTTATCCGCTTTGAGATGACACTTCCGAGCTTTCCATTTCCAGATTCGATGGGAACCCTTTCCAAAGTTTCTCACTTTGCAAACTCATGCACTAGTGCGTACTGCCTACAAGATTTGGCCCGCATCGAATAGCCTTCATTCTTCTCAGGAGAAATCGGTCACAGCGAATTTAGTAAATTATCCCTGTGAAAGCTAAAATTGTCTCCCTTTTGAACGCATTGGTTCCCAGAGTTCCCAGACCATGGGACAGATCTAAGTAAATGTTAAGCACTTCATAAACATGCTTTTGGTTGCCTTTCCCTCCATTTTTAAGAGTTACCACAGCCTCTATAATTCAAAAGTGCAAAAATAATGTCCTATTTTATCCTCTGACGCTGTCACATTTTAGCCCTCTGCCAATGGAAATACTAAGATGCATGCTTTAAAAGCCAGAGGATATTTTTTGAAAGGAAAAACAAATCCATGTCTGCTCCATGGTAAAGAAAGCACCCCTGGAAATAAATCTACTCACACAGGCGAGGTGGGCCATTTCATCTGAGGCACCAGTGAGCAGAGCCTCCTCTGTACCTAGATTTGATTCATCTCACGTGGGAACGTTAGTTAGCTGCACAGAACTTCCAAAGTACTAGTAACCAGATCGTCATAAATATCACTTACAAAGAATTCTACAGTTTTGAGACTCCATCTCGCCATAGCAAAGGTAAATTTCCTTAATAGTTTCTATAACTTACATGAATTTTAAAATCACGAAATCAAAAGGTATCTACCAAAATGAACCCAGGTTTCCCAGGCTATATACACAAAACCAAAAAGTGGACACCAGGACTACAGACCTAATGAATGAATGTCATGTATTTGTTAATTCACGCATTATAATTTATTATTGCCTGATACTGTTGTACTTCCTTAGCTTTCACCAGGTTCTCCCTGCCTCTACAGGGAACAAATTCTCAATAAAGCAATCGAATCTAGACATGAATATTTGGTATTAACTCCCCAGGTTACCCTCTAGATAAGCTTAGTATTCAAGTTTCTTCTGCCAAGTCTGTGTTACATATGACCAGAGTGCTATCTATTGGAAAACTGCCAGAATTAGAACGCTTTGACCCTTTTCCATCGAAGGCATACCATTGAACTCTTTTTGACTGTGTTTGCTGTAAATGCATATTTTTCTGAGTATCATATTGCATTGTTTAGATCATCAGTGGAAAGAAAGATGTGAAGAAAATAGATGAAAATATTATGTCAATTCGTATATTTATTATTGCCAAAATAAAGGGGCAATAAAAGGAATGGCGAGATTATAGATTCAAGAAGTACTTAGGGTGTACTGTCAAGAATTTGCAATAGATGAAAAAGAGGAGGGAAAATTGCTTGCTTGGGTGGTGGGTTGATGGCGATCCCATCAAATGAGAGGGCACTAAAATAGGCGGCTGTTTGAGCCAGGGTACGATGATGAGCTGGACTTGCTCTATTGGAGGCACCTAAGAGTTATTTGTGGAAATGAATTTGAAGCTGAAAGGGCAATTCTCTGTTAGATATAACAATCTGGGAGTCATCGGTCTGTGGCACACAGGAGATGAGAATGATGGCCCAGTGTGAAGAGCTAGACTGAAACTTCAGGAAATAGCAATTCTTAAATAAAAAGCGGTGGAATTACTGCAAACAGGGAGCACAGAGAAGAACATACAAACACGGCATCGGGGTGGCACAGAAGCCAGGGGAGTCCAGAGTTTCACAAAGATGGGCATGACCGATGTCTCAAATACACCAGGGAGGTCCAATGCAATGAGAATTGTAAAACACCTTGTCACCTGGCCAACCGGAAGGCTATCAGTGAACTCAGTGAGAATCGAGTTTCTCCTTAAGGTACACCAGGAGGAAGAATTCACAGAAAAAAGCAGCTGATGGAGAAAATGAGTGTGCCCCTCTTCAAGGGTTCTGAGGCACCACAGTCTTTTGGGGTCAAGGTTCAATTTGAGGACGTTAGGGTTCCCTTCTTGACTTAATCAAAGCAAATTATTCAATTTCTAAAACAATATAAAATTCAGCTTTTCCAAACTCAGGCCAAATTTCTTAGCTAGCTAGTTGATATTTAAGAACTGTCCCCCAGCCTCTCAAAATGAAAAATAATACAAAAAATGAGATTATGACATTTTGCTGCCTATACCTTGTCTATAAAACGTTTTAGCTGTGCTACATCTGACTGAAATAAGTACTAATTCTTTATATGTGTCCCTCTCATTAAAACTCATTATTTATTTTAGCCCTAGCTAACTTTTTCCATAGTCTAAGAGTGGTAGACCTATTAAAATCTGCCTGTTATTTTAGGACATTACTCAATAATTGCTTATTCTTTGTCAGCTAAGACAATAAAATTCACTTCTTGTGAATATGGAGGTGATCGTGTAGAAATTCTGCTTAATTGTGTTATGTAAATATTGCAATTTCTGGTGCTATAAAATTCATGTCTTTTTAAGCTATCAATATACTATATACTACTGTATATCTCATGCCTGGGATAACTTTTTCATCCTGCTTTTCCTAAGAAGGGAGCAAGTTTCTGCCATTGCTACTTTTTGTATAACGTAACATAGATTATATAAATGTACAGAACTATCTTAATTGACCAAATCCATAAGTAATTGGAATAATAACTCGATGCAACTCATTTTAAATAAATGAAGTCTTGCCATATTTAAAAGATTACACACAAATCCTAATAACATGTCTTCCTCATACAAAGCCTACTGTCAAGAGCAGCATGAGAGGAAACTATGGCATTGGACTTAGACAGACCTGGATGCATCCTAGTTTCATGACATATCACTGAGACACCTTCCGCAAGTTACTTAATCTCTCTGAGCCTCAGGTTTTTCATCTATAAGATGTGATTAATAACAGGTAAATCATTCTGGGGTGCAGTACATTCTAAGGCCTCCTGAATATTCCTTTATTGAGTATTATTTCTGACCCCCTCATAAGTCTCAGGTTGAAAGGAAATTACTAGACTTTGTAGGATTTGACCACTGCATGCTTAGCATGTTCTATTAACATGTTGTTGTTAATGCAACAGAACCTGTTTCTGCATTCTGTACCCCTGGCCATTTCTGCCCAGCTCGCATGTTAACCAACACAGGTATAACACAGCATTTTTATAGCATGCACCACACAGCCTTAGGATCCCCAGAGTGCTGTAAGTTCATTATGTACCAGGGTTACGTTTCCCACAGATCAAGGTCATTGCCTTCCATCATAAGTGTTCTCAGGCATGCTCCTTGCCTCATCTCAGACATATTCACATACACTGTAACTGGAAAATACCAAGGGAAGAATGAATAGGTGGATGGATAAGTGACCCTGGCATCTGTCGGCTGGTCTTCTGAGTATCAACTACTAGAGTTCTAACTTTTTCATTCTGCTTTTTATGGTAGGGACACATGTTAACAAAAACCAGAAGCTTGAGCTCCAACTTAACTGATGCATTTAAAGACTTGGATGGTTACATGCAATTTTAATAATAGTGTCTACTAACTAAATAGAAGTCCATTTGGCCTTTTCACATCCAAGATATTTGCTTTCCCACAAAAGCTTCTACTAACTTAATTATGACTTACAGGGAAAATTACACTGCTTCGAAGGAAGAGCTTAAAATAGGATTCCACTCAACCTGAGAACTGAAGTAGAAGATTCTGATATTCGGTGTATATTATATAAAGTGCATCTAAATATTCAGTCCTGTGATTCTCTTCATATTAAGAAAAAAAAACCCTGTTTATTCCAAAAATGAAGCTTTAGTTATTTAACTAAACATAAGCTTACATCGTGGACCCAGATTGCAACCTTGTAATAACTTGATGCAGTTGGCAGTCTAAATCAAATCAGTGTGTCGATAAACTTTAAATATATGGCTTGGACTCCGAAGTAAAAATTTAACACCAATAAATTATATAAATGTCTAACTATTTTGTACACCTGTAATTAATGTAACATAATATCGACTGCCACACATTGAAAAATAAAAACAAAAATAATTTAATACCAATATAAGAAGGGAATTTTTGAAACCCATCTTTTCACATAGAAGCATGGATGGTGGGAAATTGGTAGTGCAGAGAGAGAATATAAGAAGATGAAGAGATTAGTCTGTGGTTTCCATGCATCAAAAAAATAATAATAATAATGAAAGAAAAAAATTAATGTTTACATACCACCCAACTGGAATTGAAACAGTTTGGAGAATCTACTCTCACAATGGCTCTTTTAAAACACACACTCACACACACATACACTCTCACATTTCCTGCCTCTTGGTAGTTAAAAACCTTTTCTAATTAATATGTTCTAAGGACACATGACCTAAGTTCCATATTACCCCTGGCAAGAGACATTAGGGTTCAAAATAATTTATTATTGAAAAAGATCGCTACAGTGTTAATAGGATTATGCCTGCCTTTTTTAAATGTAAGTATTCCTAAATCAAATGATTTGGGGCTGGGGAGTATCCAGAACATTTTCTAAATACCAAAAAGGAAAAATGGGTGTAATTATGCACACCTCTCACGATTAAAATGATCCCCTTTGAATTTGATCATTTCACTCACAGAAAAATTAAATGACTTTTTTCAAATTCCTTAGAACATACATTTATCAAAACTCCACACACATATAAGAATAGATTTTTTTTTTCCCAAATAAGGGTAATTACTCCCAGAACCTTTTTCAGTTTTACTGATTTAATTAAGACATTATATTTATAAAGGCAATATGGCCATCTAGTGGGCAGATTTTTAATAGATTATTTTACTTTTGAGAGATTCAAGTTTATGAAATAAAAGCTTAAGCCAAATGAAATACTTTTATGACATATGATACAGGATTTCTTTAACCAATGTCACCAAGAAAAATTAATTTTTTTTAAAAAGGTAGGGGTAGTATGTATAGGGGCAATGTTTTATTTAGACAAGTGTCGTATAACATTTCCAGACAAATTTCTTACCACCATTCCCATCCCCACATAGTCCATTCAAAAACGAAGTTGTTTTACCAAACTGTATAAATGAAAAAGACAAGGTGTAAGTCATAGTTTTGACTGTAATTGCGTTTTTATACGTGTGTGAAATTACGGGTGGCATATGGTTACGGCCCCACCTTCTGGCGGCTTTGTCTTCCCTTCGTAGTCTTTCCTAAGCAATGCATCAGTGCTAGTCTCCTTCCCTCCTCCCCAAAGTCATTTTTGCTGATGGGAGCAAGTTGTCCTTCCCAGGGAGGCTCTTTGCAATAGCAAAACCTGGTCTGCTGGCATTGCTTCTTCATTTCCTCTTCCAGACACTGCTGTCAGAACCTTCTGTCACAAGTCTTTCCTGGAAATCTCAACTCCAGGGAACTGCGAAGTTGCTCTTCTCCAGTATCTATTGTACATCCAGTCCTCTGGGCAAAAACTTACCACAGACTGATAGCTGTGGGACGATGCCCACAGAGGGGCATTTGGACTCAATACGCTGGTTTGTGATAGGTTGGCCCTTTCCAAGCATCTAAGAGCAATCAACTTTTGTAAATAACTTAAAGGGTAAAATACACAATTAATTCTTTCATATGAGGAGAAGCAGCGTTGCGTAGCAAGAATGAGCATGAGACAAGAAGTCATAAGACACGAGTTCCAGTGCTAGCTCTGGTATGTGTTAGGTGTGGGTGTTGTCTAAGACAACCACAGGGACTGTTTCCTCTTCAGTAAAATGGGGATGATTCATAACAAATCCCCTGCCCAACTCACAGAACCGCCGTGAGGAAGTAGTAAGGTAACATGAGAAAGTGTTTTATAATAATGGCAAGGCGTGAGTCTTTATTTCCTTGGGTTGAAAAAAGCTTTTTGGTAAAATTGGAATTGTCATTGTAATATGCAACCAATTGGCCCTTACATTTGATTAAGCATGTGCAATAATTTTCCTTTCTGTCATAAGTTTTTAGTCTTTGCTTCAAAACTTTGTGTATTAAGTATCCCCATTATGAATGAGGAAAATAAAGCATGGAAAGCCAAAATCATCTTTAAAAAGGTATAACCTAGATTTGGGTCCCCTCATGGTTTTACCGAAACTGCTCTGTAACCACACCTCACTGCCTAATCTATTGATCCCACCCTGAAATATCTGATTTGCCCATTTAATTCTACATTTATATCAGGCCTTTTACAACTCCCAGCTTCAACACGCTTTCCTCCCCCTACTTGGAATGCCCTTGTGTCCAAGTCTCCATCTGGCAAACACCTGCTCATTGTTCAACCCAGTTTAATCATTACCTCCTCTGTGAAGCCCTTCTCAATTGTTTTATGCAAATTTATGGATACTGCATCTGTGTCTAAGAAACACCATATGCAACCTCTATTTTAGCTCTCATTGCAACACTATGAGGTGCTTATTTACCTGTCAGGACTCCTCAATCTCAGAGCCTCTTTCTTACTGATCTTGAATTTCCAGCCCAGGCGGTGCTGCATCAACCAGGTATTTCAGACATAATTGTAAATTGTTGACTACTACTACTACTACTAAATAAAACTGTATTATTTTACCAGGGTATTTTGACTGAGGAAAATGAAACATTTAAAGAATAACCTACCAGTTCTTTTTCAGAACCTGAAGGATGTTGATTCCTTTTTTGCACTGGGAAATTTGAGGTAGAAGCTGTTAAAATAAAAAGGAGAACCTGATATCATAATGTGAGAACGTTAAAACATTCAACACTATCTGCCTTACCAATGACAATGGTTCTTTCTGGAGCCTTGATATTACGTTGTATTAAATTTAAGCATCTTATTGATTCCTCAGTTGAGTTTTTGTGTAAATGTACGTAATTTTGTAATTGGCCTCTATCCCAGAGTTACCATGGCTACTGCAAAGTTTTTGTCTTATTTACAACCATTTCTAGGGTTCTCCCTAAGAACCAATTGTTTCTTTTACAAAAGTGGACTGTCTTCCAAAATAGGCCCCACACGTATCCATGATGACAAATCAGTAGATAAAACTTATAATGGGCAGCCAGTAATGTTTTCCCCACCCCACTGTTTAGACTCCC
>NW_011888859.1:2272854-2279450 GCF_000151845.1 Pteropus vampyrus | reverse complement strand
CCCACTTATTACTTACAGCAGGACCAAGTGAAACTGGGGGCAAATACTAGTCATTACAAAGACATAGATGGCAGACTATCTAGTACCAATTCGCCTGTCACTTTCTCCATTTAATCTTAAATGGCATTATCAGTGGTTCTTAGTAATTGAAACTTTGAAACCAATTTTTTAAGAACAGTACTAAAGGACAGTTGATTGAAAGGACACTGGTTGATTACTACTGGTTCCTTCCTACAGAACAGTATTGGGTCCAATATTAGATCAAGAAACGAAGCAAACGGTGAACAGTTAAGCACTTACTGGATGTCTATTATAAGTCATTTTAGCACAAATGTGTGTCCATATTTTACCATCTGTAGAAATGAAAGATATAAACACAACCCAATATTTCATAATGATCACTCTAATATGGTGGCATTTGGGATGTTTGTAAATATCATAGAAACAGACAGAAGAGCCAGAATTCATGTTCAGAAACTTGTCAGTCATGCATGTGGACTCCAGATTTGTTGCTCTACAGCAAAGACACAATGGAGAAAAAATTTTTTTCAAAGACGCATAAAATGAAGAATACTTGTGTTTGTGTGTCACACTGCATTTGTGTAGAAATATAACAGAAATACATTTCCAAGTATTATTTAATCAGCGAAAGCGAGCTCTTTTTCTAGTCTCTTTTTAGTACCTTACTCTGTGTACACACACACACACACACACACACACAAGCTCAATAAAGCTTGGCAGAAGGAGTATTAATTTCCTATTTAAATACGATCTTTCTAGAATTTACCCCAAATTTGCATATTTTATCCATTTGGCATCATTAATTTCTCCCAGGAAGTTTTAAAGAACATTGTCAACCTCCTCTCACCTACTTTCTCACAATTACTGGAAATACATCAAATTCCAGAGAAGCTCTCTGGTCAAAGACACTTTGAGAAGGTAATGACTCTCCTGTCAACGCACACCTGACCTCCATGTGCAGTGACCCCGGGAACGGGGTGTCCTAGGCCACTTCAAGCTGTAGACAACCCTCACATGCAGAGACTACACCACTGTGCTGCTCTCTCTGAACCCCAGCTCACCATACCCCCATGGCTACCCGGCCCTGAAGGCTCTGAGGGGTCTCGCCTTGGAGTCTCTGCCTCCCTGCAGAGCGCTGGTCAGGTCGCGCTGGGCGTTTGGGTAACAATCAGCTATGGTTTCCACTTTCCAAAATTCTTTGGGCCACACTCCTTTCATGAGAGGTTTGCTCATTTCTACACCAATAAATCTACTACTCTCCTTAGAAATTGGTAGAGAAGAACTTAATTTTATCTCACTATTAAATCTTATTTAGTTTTTCATTGAGGTGTCCTTTTTCTGACTAAAAATCTTTTCCAATTCCTATTGAGTTCACTCTTCTCCAGGTAGTCAACTTTCTCAACTAAATTGCCCTATCTAGTCTCACTTGCAGTCATAGATTGGCCCCTCTTCCTTAAATTCTTCCCTTTGCTACATTCTTTCCATCTTCACCTTTTGTACCTGAAAACAAAATGAATTAATGAGACATTGTCTCAGCTTCCTGTGCCAAACTTTCCAGATTAAGGATAACTATTGTTGGAAGCTTTCTCCCACTAAAATCCTTCTCTCTACCACAACCATATTTAGTGACTCTTTTCTGCATTCACAGAATAAGTAGCTTATTGTTCCAATGCTTATCAGAGAGCGTGTTTTGTCATAGGCACTCAATAAGAACAACAGTGTCCTTTAACAGAATTGGGTTTAAATTTCAAGCATTACCGCGCATTTACTGCCTGACTTTGGGCCGATAGACCACGCAGCTCTGTGCTTCACTTGCCTGTCTATAAAATGGGGACAATAAAAATAAAAGTGAAAGGACAGTGTCTGGCACATAATAGGCACTAAAAAAATAATAGTTTCCTTTTCTCCTTGTTGAAAACAGATGAATGAGTGAGCAAATGAAAAAAGTGTTATCTGACCACCTTTTGCCCTCTGCCAGGCTCGCAGGAAGCTCCTCAGTCTCTAAACAGAGGCATCTGTTTGCTAATTCAGTAGCTTGATCTTTCCAAGGCCATGGGTCATCCTCCCCACCTGCTTTTTATTATTTCCCCAAAACCTCCCTCGTTATGTCTAGTCTACACCTGGAACCTCGGGTCTTCCACCCTAAGATGCTGCTCAGCTCCAGTTTACCTGAACCAGACAATTCTTATTCTTGTTCTGAGTTACTAAAGCCCATGGGATTGTCCCAGCTCCTGTAATCCTGTAGAATTCCCAAATATATGTCCCAGAGACCCCTCTCACCCAATGCTCTCCTAGTCAAACCCTCAGAGTGGTTGGCCTGTCCCTCTCGAGACATTGAAGATTGACTAAATGGAATGAAAGGGCAAAGACAAAGTCAAATATAAATCCAGTGGTTCGAACTTGAGTGGATGGAGAATGATGGTTTTGGTGGCAGAAAACCAGGTCTGCAAAGAAGGATGATGTAAATTTCACAAATGCTGTTGCAGATTCTGACGCATTTTATCTTTTTAGCTATCAATGGAGGAAAATAAATGGAAAACAAACGATGAATAGAGCTAACCAAAAGTCAAAACGGCATTAGTCCAAAGAGTAGCATAATAATGTGTATCAAATATTAAGCATATAATCACGTAAGTATCTCATAGATTTTAAGTAATTTTAATTATATAAGGATAAAGCCAGAATGTATAACAGTATCCATTTCTGACTTCTAATTTACTTCATGATTTTATTTAATACTGATTCTCTTTCTTTTAGTTGACATGGGCTTACCTGCCATTTTAAAATGGCATTGCTTTGTTTTGTACACTACATATCCTCACAGAGTTGAAAATAAAATTCTTCTGTGAAATTATTTTCCTGCAATTTTTTATTTTCTTTAAGTGATTGGTTTTCCCTAGACAAAATAAAGTGTTATGCTACATTACAGCCTCACTGTTAGGAACGAAGAAAGAGGTGAAATGGCAGAAAGACCCACACATACCACAAAAATGGAGAGTATCCAGGTCCTAGAGGAAGGGTGAGTGTGATTTGCATTATAATTATGTCTTGTATTTATATACTGTTTACATCTACTCAGTGCTTAAGTATCGGCTCTTGCTTCCTGTTGCTCCTCAGAATGGTTTTGTGAAAATGAATGCATACTCACTCTGAGAGACCTTATTCTGTGACTGCAATCGCTTGTCATCAGTTTTTCTGTTAGCTGTGTGAAGCTGATGGCCAAAACACTGCCTGACTTTCTCTTTCAAAAAATAATGATTGTTGCATGAATTAGGCCCCCACCCCAACTGTCTTAATTCGTGACTTCTCTTTTCTGAGAATATTTCTTTAAGTCGTTCTCTTTATAGGGGAAGAGTCTAAAACGAAAAAAAAAAAAAAAAAAAAGGAATTACTTAAGTCAGCTAGAGAGGGTACCCAGCTGGGCCCTGGTCCCATTTCCATCAGAACTGACTCTAACCAAGTATTTCTCCAAAATGAGAAGTCAAAGTGCAGTACTACATTTACAGACTAATCAAAATACAAGTGGATTATTTGTATAATTATAGGTGCTTTCTTTTTCTGCTTGCAAGAAGGTTTTAATGTTGATGCTTTATAGTAATTTTTTCTCCTTTAAATTTTTTTTAAATGAATAAGAAAGTTCCAATATTTTGGAATAGTAAAAATCTATTTAAAATACTTGGTCAGAAAGCTGTACACACACACACACACATTCTTTGACCAAATGTATTTTAGGCTAGAAAATTTTTAAATAAACCAATAAATAGGAAAGCAAGATGAGAATCATAAGAATTTCCAATTTATTTCTTCCATTTTGGTATATAAGCAAAGGGAGTAATAACTGGTGGCTTCTGCAGGAAAAGTCACTGCAAACCTGAATATAAATATCTAAAATGTCCTCAGTGTCATTATAAAGGCCCTGTGCTTTGTAACTGTGATAACTCCATTCATGGGTAACCATTTGTAATATTTAATAGAATAATTAATCAAGTTTAGGAAAATATTTGAGAAACACACAATGTATTCTTATTTTAACTCCAGTGATAAGTGAAAAAAATAGCTACCAGAGATTAAAAGAGAAACTGTATCTTATAGTTTGAAAATAGAAATCTACATGAGGTACAAACAAAGGATTCTGTTTGCCCTTTAAACAATGTATAGACTATTTCTATCAACTTGGACTATATTAATGTTTGAACATTTCCAAACTTCATTAATTTATGATGACCACATACAGAGTGTGGATAGCCCCTTGCTATTTGAACATCTGGCTCCCTAACATGCAGCTTGCACTTCACACAAATTTTTGTCAACACTCCAAAATAACTAATCTAGTACTGGCAGATATTTGCCACATCAGGCTGGAATGAGTGGCAATGACCACTAGATGGCAGCAACTGAATAGCATTTCTTATCTGTTCCTTCTACCTGGGCTAGTATCCACAGGTCAAGGTCACCTTTGATAAATGGCCCGTTCTGTCTCTGCAGCCAAAACCCCACTTCAGATGAAGTCTTGTCCTGGTCTCAAAATTTTGACAAGATGATGAAGGCCCCAGCAGGAAGAAACCTTTTCAGAGAGTTCCTCCGAACAGAATATAGTGAAGAGAACCTGCTTTTCTGGCTTGCCTGTGAAGACTTAAAGAAAGAACAGAACAAAAAAGTAATTGAAGAAAAGGCCAGAACGATATATGACGATTACATTTCTATACTATCACCAAAAGAGGTAAAAATCTGGAAAACATTGATGTGGGCTTCCTAAGACGGAGGACGAACCTAAAAGGACTTCTGTCTAAAGTGGGTAATGCATGGAGTGTGGACAGGCGCAAAGGCTTTTCTGGGTAGATAATTTAGATTCCTTTCTGAGCATCTACCTGAACATGTGTTTGAAAACTAGGTTTTCCCACTATGCTTTGATCATTTATCTCTGGCTGAATCTGTGGTAATCTACTTGCTTTTCAGAACTAACATTAGGAAGTCTGTTAAATACAATTTGCTACCACTTAAAAAGTGAAAAAGAACTTACTATGGGGCAGTGTTTCCCAAAGTGTGATCCCCAGATCACCTGTATGAAGTTCACTAGTGGCGTTTGTTTGAAAAGCAAATTCTTGAGGCCTTCTGAATCTGAATTTTTGGAAATAGAGCCCAGGAGTCTGCACTTGAAACAAGCTTTCCACCTACATACGAGTTTGAGAACCTCTGATTATAAGGGCTCCCCAAAAATACCATGTTTGTTGATGAATATGAGACAATTTTTACAGAACTGAAGAATGAGCCTTTGTGACCCATTAATATTCTTAGGGAGAGATAGGTAATGGCAATGATTTTACTTATTCTACTTTTCCTGTTATTGAAAGTGCAAGCTATTTTTCCCATGTCAGAATATACCTAATAAATAAGGAACATTTCAAGTAATCAAACTAATACTTTTCCATCAACTTTTTAAAAATGACTTCGCTTCTGAGAAATGTTCCAGCCACGAGAGTTAAAAGCGTTGGATGAGGGAGGGGTCAACAGTGTGCCCAGGCCTCAGGAGTGCTGAGTGACAGTGTCCAGAGGAGCTTTCAACTTCAAGCATTTGAATTTAGAGGTTCCTAGGATGCCTTCTCTTCTCCACACCACCGTTTGTCTTTTCTTGTCTCTCCTAAACCACTGTGATTTTACCTGTGCATCTGAATGTCCTGACCTAGTACCTTCTGCTCCCAGAGATTAGCCAACACACCCATCTCTTACATGCACGGCCATTTATGAAGTCCCCTATAGATAGGCTGTTCTCAGTGCCTCATCCAACATCTGATGTGGCCCTGACTGCAACACTCCTTACCCTGGAATCCGTAAAATGGATTCGCATCTACTTTAGCAATCTCTATATTTCACCTCTAATGAGATAGACCTAAAGAATTAAACATTTTTTTTATTAGGTTGTAAGTGCCATTGGTATTCTAGAGTATTCCAATCATATTGTGTCTACAAAGTGAGAAAGCGTGAATTGGATACACAAAAGATTATTTTTATTTTGTATTTCCCGCATTAACATTAAAAAAGTTTTCATAGAAAATTTTTCTGTAGCCACAATACATTTATTACTAATGCCACTTTATATTTCTAACACCATTATAATTCTACATCGTAAAAATACATTTTTAGGTTTCTGGTCTATCCAGAACCTCAGCATTTCACCAGTTCTACTTGAATTTTATTAGCACATTAATTTCTTTCTAATTTTTGTTTTACTATTACGTTACATGGCAAATATATCAAATGATTGAATGGGCCCAAAGACGTGTTTCACTTGCCCATAATTCTACATAGAGTCCTTGGGAAGCTTATCTAGTCTGTTTCTCTCCCCAAAATGTGTAATATGTATCATCTTAAAATAATCATTGTTCCATTTTAAAATAATGGTACTAGAAAAAGGATTCTCCATATTAAATACACATAATTCCTTTGTTTTACAGTTTTCATGTTCTAATTTTTAGTTTTTTATGGGAAGCACTCCTCCATTGTCCTCACAGCCCCTGATTTTCAGATGTCACTGACTGATGGAGCTTTGTAAAATACTTAATTTTCATAAAATTTCT
>NW_011888859.1:2223575-2272149 GCF_000151845.1 Pteropus vampyrus | reverse complement strand
TTCTAATTTTTGTTTTACTATTACGTTACATGGCAAATATATCAAATGATTGAATGGGCCCAAAGACGTGTTTCACTTGCCCATAATTCTACATAATTAGAGTCCTCGGGAAGCTTATCTAGTCTGTTTCTCTCCCCAAAATGTGTAATATGTATCATCTTAAAATGATCATTGTTCCATTTTAAAATAATGATACTAGAAAAAGGATTCTCCATATTAAATACACATAATTCCTTTGTTTTACAGTTTTCATGTTCTAATTTTTAGTTTTTTATGGGAAGCACTTCTCCATTGTCCTCACAGCCCCTGATTTTCAGATGTCACTGACTGATGGAGCTTTGTAAAATACTTAATTTTTATAAAATTTCTTCTTCTTTGGGCCATAGATTAGAGCTATCATAGTTATCAATTATTGAAATATAAACTATTGGATTTTCATTCTTTTGCAAAAGTAATAGAGTTTTGTTTTCACCTAATTTCTTGACCTTGAAAATGAGTTTCACCCAACAGTCATTAAAATATTATTTCCTGATCCAGAACACAACTTTTGCTAAATTAAATAGACTAATATTTAATGTAATAGCCATATTTATTCTCTCTTTTATTTTCTTAACATCTACAATTAGGCCATTACTCACTCTTTAATATTCTCAAAATACTACAGAGAGAGAGAGAGAGAGACAGAGGTGAAATACAAATTTTTATCATTATGCTACTTTTGTGCTCACTTGACAGAAAATCTAAATTATTGGGCTGTATGAAGTGCCTTTGTTTAGCCAAAAGATTGCTTTCCTATCAACATAGTAATTATATTGAATTACTGTTTAGCAGCAAAAACAAATAAACCAAAAGTAGATATTTGCAATTATAAAAGACAGTTGTTAAAAAGTTATTTTAAGCCAGGGTGTAGATATATGTACTCTTGAACCACATCAAATGACTCACTGATACACTCACAATATGGCATGCACTTCACAGCAATCCCAGAGTCCTTTCCCCGCTCATATCTTACTGACCTTTCTGTGCAAAAACTTGTCAATTTCTAATCATTTACAATACATTACAAACTGTCTCAGAATACTGAGTTCTCACCCTTCCAATTTTGTTTGCCAGCACTGGAGAGAATTCTTGTCACATCACAAGAGCCCTGACTATACAGTGGTAAGAACACTGAACTAATGTTCAGGTACACAGGATTCTAGTCCTGGCTATCTTTCAGCCTAATTGTGTGACCTGGGATAAATTAGTTCACTTGTCCTCAGTATTCAGTTGATTTTACAAAAATCAAAAGGAGCACAGAGAACAGTAAACCAAATGCGGCAGCATTAAGGATCTTGCCCTACTGCTCCGTTCTCCCCATCGGATGACAGGGCTAATCAATCATGGTCCTTATCGCTGGGCCCAGATTCAGCTTCAGAGTCTCTCTCAGCACAGTACGCTGAGCAGTCATTCCAAACTAACTGGAGCTGGGATTGTTTCCCATTTTGGGGCCAGGTAATCTGGCCTTTCTACCTCTGAAATTTTGTTAACTTTTTCCACCTATTCCAAATATTTGTAAAGAACATGAACATTTGAATAACTTAAAAAATGGTAATAACTAAATAGCTAAAAATTATCAGGATTTTATTCTTAACCAGAACCTCGTTTTTCTTCACTGGATTTTCATTTTACCTTAATTAGTTACCATATTTCTCTTCGTTAAATTTAGAGAAAGTCTACATTCTTTACATTACTTAAATGTACATACTTATTTCCTTCCAGAGCCAGTGTGCTGAAAGTTACATTTCATTGTTTAAGAACATGTTTTAAACATTTTTAATAATTTGAGTATTATGTTACAAAATAGATGTTTGCAATCAGGAGGCAATATAACTTCCATTTCTTGGTATAGCATACATTTTAAGAGGGAAAAGGGCCACATTTAAAATTTTTTTTAAATCTAAAATTACAAATAGCATTTCTTTAAGAAGTCAATTTTCTTTTATGTGGTGTCCTCAAAGAGAAAACAAATGGAGGTAACTAAGAGGAATTTAAGACTACTAGTAGCCTTGCTGAACATAGCAGATGCTGGTGGCAGCTTATAATTTATTAAATATCAAAAAGACAAACCCAACAAAATAAAGAACTTTAAAAAAAAAACGTTTAAAAGCTATTACCAACTATAAACAGCACTGAGCTATTGAACAAAGAAATAATTATAAGTCTGCAATAAATATAAGACTTTTAGCTGAACTGCTGAAAATTGTGTGTGTTCAGTCATCTGCAAAGGCCAGTGGCGGCGCTGTGTCTGCTGGGCTGCAGCCCAGTCCTGCCACTTACCGTCCATGTGACGCCAAACAACTCAGTTCAGTGCTCTGCAGCCTCGGCTTCCTTGCTTGGAATCAGCTCTAAAACTCACTAAATCTATGACTTTCAGGCTCTGCCATAGTGCGATTCTAATAGTAGTAGGAATTGTTTGCTTTTTCTGATTTCACCCTAAATTTCCAGTTGCTAGCTGGAAGAAAAAAAGCAATAAACCTATTTAAACACCAAAATTATCTAAGAATAATGCAAATGTGATAGGCACGTAGATTCTCTCTGTGTATATGCCTTTTCAGAAAAACTGTGAATGTAGCACTTTCAGTGATTTAAGTCAGCTTTTTATAAAGAGGACACATTTGATTATATTTTCCTAGATTCATTTATTTGCGCATGCATATTATCATTCGAAATAGGCTTAATGAGTATTTTCTATTAGCCAGATTCTGGGCTAGATGTTGGGGATATGATGGGTACAGCAACAGTGACAAAAAAGACATCGGCTTACTCCTTTTGGAACTTACATTTTAGGAAGACAGACAAATTAGGTCAAAAACGAGTAACTACAAATTGTGAACATTATGAGGTCTAATGATGTCGTTTAGAATAGGGCTAGTCGTGTAAGGTCACTCTGAAAAGGTAAAATTCAAGTTGATACAGTCTAAAGACATTGGGTTTGATCAAAAAGGTATCATCATCATCATGATCAATTATTATTACTATTATTACTTTGCATGGGGCTTAAACTCTGTTGATGAAATGGTCTTACATATATTATTATGTCTCACAATGATCCTTTAGCCACTAAGAAAGTGACACCATTTTACAGCAAAGGAAACTTATTCTCAAAGAGGACATTAGAATTATATCTGGTAGAGAATGAACACAAGCCCAAGATCTTCTGATTCCAAACTCGGTGCTCTTCCAACTACAGTATGTTAATGAGTTATTCCATTGTCTAGCGTTTTCTTCAGCACCACTACAGATTTCTGTGAACCCCACCTTCGAACATGAGGCAAAATGAGAAACAGCCACCTTAACTGCATGCCTGGACTCTCTCTCAGATAAGCAAGATAAATTTTCCCTACCCTACGAAAAATATGGTTACTGCCCTTGATTCTATCAGTGGTCTTTGCTCCAAGAAACAAACTCCAACAATCAGTCTTATTTGCAACTTGTAATTATTTTCAGTAGAAATAATCTACACAAAATAATAGGACAAAAAGTATACATAGTAAACATTTATTAAAACCAATAGGAGAATCAGATATTCTTTAGATCTATAAAATTTAACATAAGAAAACCAAATTTAGTTAAAATTAAAAATGTGGCAGAAACTCTAACTGCTAAAATTCAGTATAAACTCACAAAGAAAAAATATTAATCAGAATTTTACTTAAAAAAAGGATCCTAATTTAAGCAACTTCAGTAAAATTAAAAATAAAATGGAAAAAAATTGGGAAATAATCATGATAACATAAAAAAAATTAGTCTAGGAATTAACTTAATTGACTTAAAGGAGGGTCTCTGAGAGAGGAAAAAAAAAGGCTTTCAATGGAAATTCATCATTTTCAGTTTAATTCTGCCAAAAATGTCCACAGAGTCAAAATTTCCATTACATCTTGATGGCTAGAACAGGAAGCCAGGGTCAAACTTGGTGCACTCTCTTTCAGCGACAATCACCTGTCTTGATGTTCTCCTCCACTGGGTAGGAAATCTGGTAAGATTAAGCATGGCTTATAGCTCAGTTTGACCCGGGCTCTCCCAAATTCTGCCTTCATTCTATCTTTACCTCTGCACCCTTGAAACTTTAGCTCTCATTACATTTTCCTCCCAATGAGTTCGTGGAGTTGCCAGTGGATATTTTTATGTTTACAAACCACTTGCTTTTCTTCCCCGTCTCCTACCTTCTGTGGGAATGAAAGCTTCCACAGTCACTTATGCTTTTTTAAAGCTTCAGTTGCCACCTCTCAACACTGCCAATGTTCCGAGCACTGCTCAAACTGCCAGTTAAATGCCACCAAATCTATCAGTGCTGTCTTGTGCCCTGTCCCACAGTAATTTTTTTTAAAACTCTTATGGCTGTGCTGCACCCTCCCTCCCCCCACCTAAATGTGAGACTGAGGACTAAGAAAGGACAGTTCTTGTCTGTGCTGCTCAACTTTCTCGTCCCTTAGGATGAGTTCTTTTCAAGAACCTCCTCAGTCCCTCCTGCATTGGACCCAGATAAGATGGCATTATAAGCCACCTAGTTGTGCCTGAATCCTAGGGTGACGTGGGCTCAGGCCCATGCTGGGATCCACCCCCACTAACTTGTATTATAGATGTTCCACAATCTGAAGCACAAAGATGCCACAAGATGAAACTATAGATTGTTAGCTCCATGGGGTTTGTCCTTGTTATTTGATCTCCCTACACTTCTTTTGACTGACCGACAACCTTTTCAAACAAACAACCAGATATGAAGGTAAATATTTTCTTTTTTAAATGGAAATAGCAAATGCCTTTTTGTTATAGATTACTAAATGTTGAATGGTACTATTTTCTCCATGCTATTTCACTACTGTTTTTAATTTGAAAACAAAGAAAATTTTACAATGAGGACTCAAGATATTTAATAATTCAAGTTTTTTTTTAATTTCTGTCTTAGATAACTAATATGATTTCAGCTACTGATAAAGTGTTATACTATATTTAATTATGCTATTATTTAAGAAATAAGTGACCTTTCTTTACCACTAATTTAACGTTTCATTCTCCACTGGAACAAAAAGTTCTCAAGTTTGAAAGTAAAGTGCCATTTATAAAAACAGTGGAGTGTGTTCGGTAAGCTTTCTCATGACACAGTAAGATCAATCAGTTTAAACTCCAATGTCAACATTTTCCTGATGAGCAGAAACACAAGTTATATTTTTAAATAAAAAGCTTAGGAAAAAATTCCATACTTTTTATTTTATACTTGATTATGATTTCATATGGCAATAACACAGAATAAAACTTAAATGATCTAATTCTAGAACATCTTTTTTTCCCCATTTCCTGACAAAGAACATATAGTTCTGCCAAGAGATGCTTAATTTTTTTTTTTTTTTTCTGTATTAAGTTGGTCTAGCCAAACCACAGAAAATTAATCTGGACCACTGTTTCCTGACAAATCCAGCCTTCCCTTGGGTGTATCAACCTAATTCCACATGGACCACAAAACTCAGGAACGTGGGGACACCAGATGGAATATGAGTGGCCTCCATCACTGGGACTGTTTCAGATCCCAGGCTTAATTTAAACGGTGGATGGGAAAAGAAGCCAGAACCCAAAAGCCTTTTGCAAAATGCTTATGATGAAACGTTTAGATATAAATATAAAAGGTTCGTATAAACTTGAGTACATAATGGAACAGATAACTATGGATCAGGATGCCCGAGTCCTTGTTCAACAGTTAGAACTGAGGAAGCCAATCAGGACTCAGTGATAATTTGCCCCTTGGAGGGTTTTGCTAAAATGTCATTTCAGGGCAGAGCTTAGTTCTGTACACCAAGCATATCCTTATTGCTATTTATTTTCCTCCACTTCCCTTACCGACATACTCCACCAAGTCCAACAGGATTAGCATTTAGTGAGGACAAAAAATAACTGAATCACTTACCGAATTTAACTTCTGTACACTTTTCAAATAACATTGTATTGATTAATGGGTATTGTGAATCCCTATTTATATTTCTCCTTTGAAAGGTTCCACTCTAAGCAATTGTTCCGCTTAATCTTTAGTACAGAGATCTTTAAATGTATTCCTACAGAAGGACCATGCAGTTTCCTTTGCCTCGTCAGGCAGACGTAAGACATGAAAAATGCCTGTTGTGGTTCTGCTCACAAAGCCCTCCCCATTCCAGGTTTCCTTCTTTTGACATAGTGAGATTTGAAACTATCCGGAATCAGCATTTGATAAGCATGTTAATTTTTACTGGAGAACTACTCTCTGCCAGATTATTACCTTGCTTCATCAAGAGGGTCACCCCAGCAGTCACATAATAGTAGGAGGTAAATTCGTATTCTGGCTAGGGACTTCTCTGGTACCTCAACAATGAATAGAAATTGTTAAAAAGCCAGGGAGTGAATGCATAGAAAAGATAAATCCAAGTAAGCCAAGATATCTGTGAACCAAAATTCTGGTTTAAAAGACTGGTTGTCTTTTGTTTGTTTGTTTAATTCAACATTTGAAAGAAAAAAAGAATGCAAGGTTATGTAGCCTTTGAAAAAATAACCTCAAGATTTCAGGTACTTGAACTTATTCTTTGGGATTTCTCTGAAATGTCATGAACCTATAGTTAATAGAGGTATTTTGAAAAAATATTATTTAATGTATCTGCTCTTATTTCTTTTTAGGTCAGTCTCGATTCTCGAGTTAGAGAGGTGATCAATAGAAATCTGTTGGATCCTAATCCTCACATGTATGAAGATGCCCAACTCCAGATTTATACCTTAATGCACAGAGATTCTTTTCCAAGGTTTTTGAACTCTCAAATTTATAAGTCATTTGTTGAAAGTACTGCCAGCTCTACTTCTGAATCTTAATTTTCATTTAAAAAAAAAATCATTTTGGAGGGCTGGGATAGGAAATTAGTTAAATAACACCAGAAACTGAGTTCCTGGAGAACTACAGTTTAGCATTCCTCAGGCTACTGTGAAAATACAACCATATGGTCTTTGTCTCCATTTTTATCAAGGTTACCCATGGGTAAGTTTGGGGAAAATATCACATAAAACAATGAATTGCCAAATTACGTTTGTTTTATTCAACACTCATTCTACTTGCAAGCAAACTGTATTTGTAGTCCTGTGAAGAGTCTACTAGTGTACCTCCAGAGGCTGCATGTGCGAAGTAAAACTGCTTCATTTGCCACGTAGTTGTTGTAATATTTAATCCAATGGCATAACTTATATCTGTATTTAAAGACTTTTGTGCAATATGGTCTTATAGAAATAACTGCCAAAAAGTTGGCTCTGGTTCACATTTTTAAATATGATCTAAGACAGAAAAAGCCAATTTTGAAATTGTAACAATGGTATTCAACATGCTATATGCTGTGTCTAGTATACTAATTTCGAAGCCGATATTTCTGTACATGAAAAAAAGAGCTATTTATCTCTGTTTGTTGGAAGATCCTAATGGGCGGGGGGTGGTGGGGTTCCTCTGGTTGTTCACTGCCAAAACTGTGGCATTTTCATTACAGAAGAGTTTGTTGTGTAAAAAACAGTAAGGCAAAAAGAGAAAAAAAAAGCACAAAATAATTTGAAGATATTCTATTTCACTGACAAATCAAAGAGTAATAGTGTTTTTAATTGTAATTGAAGAAAATGATTTTATGTATATATCACATGTCCAATACTGTAATTAATTTATTAAAGACTGGCTCTCCAGTTCTAAAACAGTTGTGTAAAGTATGTACTTTAGCAAGAAAAAAAAATAATAAGCTTGAAAACTTAGTTCTTGAATATGAAGAAAGGATTTAATAAAGGAACGCCTACATGTAGCATCATAAAACATTTCTATGAAAAGCATCTGTCCTGTGGCATATTTTCCTTGAAAGTGAAATCCAATGAAAAGCTAAGTATTTAACTAAGAAAAGTTTTATGACAGTTATGAAGAAGATAATTCTCTACTTCAGACCTTAACTGTTTTCACATAGTATCTTAAGAATTACTTATTTTAAAAATGTTAAAACCAAACTATTAATTCTCATCCATAATTGAAAGGCAGTTCAGTGCTCAAATCTTCTAGCTGCCATATTATTTTTATAAGTACCACTAAATCTTTAAGACAAAATGCTTGCCTGACATTGGCATGTACTTTTGACCTTCAAGAAAACGGTATCCTATCGTGCACACATACGAAAAAGTCAGTGTCATATTTATATCATGGTGTTACATTTGAATATTAATATATCCCCTGGAGATATTTTTTTAATCTTAAACTTATTAAATATAATATTGAGTAACCTAAAATGAAAGTTTTAAAAAATATTTATATCCACTAAGAATACTGGCCTTATATTAAGGATGATATTAAAAATTATAGTTTTTCTTTGTCATTTTTAACTACCTCTCATTTTTTAATTTATTAAACATTAAAAAAAAACAAGTTTGGGGGTTTCTTTTTTTAAATTTATTTTACTTGAAAGGTTGACATCTTAAGTTTCTTTTTCCATAAACGTAATACATTTTAAGAATTGTTTTTTAACTGAATTTGATTTTCTAATTTATATAGAATTCAGGAGATATGATTAAAAGGGCTATTATCTATTCCCTATGCAAATATTTTAACTGTTGCAGTGTTTGACAAAATGGGATTTTAAAAAAAAAGTTTGCATAGTAGAAAACAAAATGTTCTGTTTACACTGGCGTTGCTGACTATCCTACCATATTCAGCACTTTTAAATACATTATTTATGAAAATGTACTTAAAATACAAGGTAGAAAATATTTATAATTTCTTTTAACAAATGCCTGTATTTGTCTGAAAGTGTTAGTGTGTTAAGACATACTATATCCATGTCAATTAGATATTTACTATTTGAATAATAGTTTCCAGTAATATGTTGAAAAAAGATAGTTATGAAGATGTTTACAAAAAGTCATATTTTTTTCCTAAAGAGTAAAGAAAAAACTAAAAGAATCATCACTTCTATTGTGAAGTTATACCGTTCCTGAATTATTTAATTTTTTTCTTAATTAGAATTGAGTTTATTATGCTACTATGATATATACACATATGTTGTAATATCATACTTGTTGCTGTATTTGAAGCACAATAAATTGGTGCACATGACTAGAAAATATGTAATATACTATGATACACTGCATGCATCAATCTTTTTAAGTGTAGACTTTATATTCTTGTTGTTACTATATATGATGGTGACCTGTTAGTCATAAGTTATCTTTATAAGATACTTTAGACTATTAGATGAATTGTCTGTTTGACAATACTTTTAATCTTTTACCAAATGTAAAAGATAAGGGCCTTATAAAGAGTTCTAATCTCTAAACTGGGCATTTGTAGAATACAGATTTTGAAGTTAGTATATCCTTTTGAAACCTAATTAGGAAGTTGTGTTGAGAATGATTCTAGAGTAGATTTACACATCAGATGTTGGTAACCATGCTATGTGAGTGTTTCTGTGCTAAATTCCTATTTTGGAGGGACGAGGGGTTTCTCATTTAATTTCAAAAGTTTTAAACTTTTAAAGAGTATGTATATTTCCAACTCTACCACTTTTTAAAGTATGATATGATCAATTCTGTTTTAATTACAGAGCTATAATAAACAAACAAACAAACCCTCAAATGGTGTCTATGCTACGATTCCAAGAGCACAATATTTGTTTGGGTAGAGTTAGATTTTTCCTAGTGAGTGAATTCCTCATTGAGGAAAAGTTAGCACTTTAGAAGGTATACTTTGTGTTTCAGATGGCCAAGATATCATTGGTATACTGTTAGAATCTGCCAATGCACACAGAAAGAGGTTAATGCTTTTTCTATAGTGCCTAATTTCAGATGTGTCTATAATGGAAAGAAAAGTAGAGGATGTAGATTATATATAAATATATATAAATAAATTAGAGAGCCAGATTTCTTCACAGATGGATATTGTACATAGGTCACACTAATAATGGATGGATGACACTTCTTTACTCTGGAGAATTGCTATTATGTTACCCAAGGTAATATACATGAGCCCAGTGTTACAGGGCAGCTCTAAGCACAGTAGGTGCACTGGCATATGAACAACAATAGCAAAACACAATTTTGATATCAATGTTATGAAGTGTAAAAATCAAGACCATAATGTGGTCTTTTTTTTTAATCTTAAAATATGTACATAGGATGACCAGTTCTGATATTTGGTCATGGTGCATGGAGTGTTTATAGTATCCTTTAATGCTGCCTTGGTTATTTACAGAATGAAATGTGTATCATATTTTTACCTGATAGTTCAATTTTACAAAAGGACTCTAGACATAGGTAAATAATGTGCAAAAGTACATTTTCAGCCCATTAAGCTGATTTAAAATAATACCTGATTCTTAATTTGGAATTTATCTATTTTTTCTATATTTTAACTATATTGAAAAAATAAGTCACTGTAATTGTGACATATTACACTTGCAAAAAATACAATGTATCAGATGCATCGAGGAAGAAATATACAAGGAAAAAATTTTAAATACAATCAGAAAATAAGAACTTTTGAAAGCCACCTAAAAAGTCTTAGATCAAAAATGCCTATATATAGAACCCTATCAAAAATGAATTTTGAAAACTGTGCTGAATACATTGACAAATTATTTTGAAAGGTAGTAAAGACATTTCCAGAAAATTTTCTTGCCTGTGTATTTATATTGACAGTTACAATGTTAATTTTCAAAGTATACTTTTACAAACACTTATATTTGCATGCTCTTCGGTTCTTTATTTCTGACCAATATAAAATGTTTGTTCTCCTAAGAAAATAGTGTTGAACCTGTAAAAATGTAAGCTATTCCTCATTTGCTACAACTGCAAATATTTATCAGTAAAACTGATGCCAAAAACTTGATGCAGATTTTTCCTGCAACACTCTTAATGGGATCCTCGCAACACACAACAGTGCACAGATTAAGTTTTATTCCCAAATATGAGGCTTTAAGTATAAATTTGATTTCAAATTACGTTTCTGCATTATGTGACTTTGGCATTTTTAATCATTGATCTCAAGAATGTTTCCTCCTCTTCAAATGAGGAATATACTTAATTTGCAGGATGGCCATGAGGAATAAATGAAATAAACATGGAAAGAGTAAAGTGTTACCTATAATATTGTTACTTTTGAAAGTTCTCCAGCTCAATAATAATTCTCTCATTTTTCAAGAATGTATGTATTAAATGCCAGTTTCATGCTCTTTTCCTGTGTCTTTTTTAGCCATACTTTTAAAATCTGATTTATTCACTTAAAAATATATAACCAACTTTTTTTTAAGATGGAGGACTATACGAATATTATTGCTTTGTTCAATAATGTGATTCAAAAATCACTGTTTTCAGTTCACCAATGTCACCCTGAATCTATAATCAAGAAATAATCACACACGTAGATAGAGCTATATATAGATGTGTGTATGTGTTTGTTTGTGTGTATAATATTGTAAGTTTAAATCAAAGTTTAAATAAGAGAAATCATTTGAAAATTTTATTTCCAAAAGAAAAAAAAAACATTCCCAAGAATAGGAAGACTATAAATATTAAGTAATTTGCCAAATAAATATGTGAGGAGTAGAACTAAAAATAAGTTATAAGAAATTGGCCATTAGAAAACTGATATTGACATGGAGTAGAAAACATTCTTTTTAATATTAAGGTAGAATGATTTTTAAAATAATTTTACCATGAAAATGTGAAAATAAAATAAAAGGTATTTGTGTCTTCATAAAATTTTCATTAAACTTTTTATTTTTGAATAGTTTTAGATTTATAGAAAAATTACAAAAATAGTATAGAGAGGTCATATATACAGCACACTCATGAGATATTTATCACAATTAATGAAACATATCGGTGCATTATTAAGTCTACATTTGATTCAGATTCCCTTAGCTTTTACCTAATGTCCGTTTTCTGTTCCAGGATCTCATTCAAATTACTGCATTACATTTAGTCATCATGTCTCCTTAGGATCCTCTCATTTTGACAGTTTCTTAAATTTTTCTTGTTTTTGATGACTTTGACAGATTTGAGGAATACTAGTCTAGTTATTTTATAAAATGTCCCTTACGTGGAATTTGTTCGATGTTTTTCCCATGATTAGACAGACGTTATCGGTTTTTAGAAGCAAGACTACAGGTAAAGTGCCATTCATATCACATGATATCAAATGTATATACCATCATTATGACTTACCACTGTTCATGTTGACCTTGATCACCTGGCTGAGGTAGTGTTTGTTGGGTTTCTCTACGGTAAAGCAATAGATTTTTTAAGAGGTTACATTGGAGGTAAATTTATTGGACATTTATACAGAGCTAAAAGAAATTATGAGCATATTCATCAGCAGTACTATTAGGTTCTATTAAATGATTGGTAACAGATACTATGAAGAAAATACAATGAACTGGATAGTGAAATGGGAAAATAAAACTCCAAAAGTGTTGACTTGAATATTCACTTAATGGAGGTGAAAGTGAATTTTTTTTCTTTGAACTACCTGTATAATTACTTTAATCCTCTACATCTTTTGGGTAGTAAAGATTTTAGGCTAATTGTCATATTAGGTAAATTAAATTGATCATCATTTTACCAAGTGCTTCTCTATATTGCCCTCCATTGAATAATAAACACTGAATATTGAAATAAAAGTCTTGATTTTGTCCCTCTTGCTTTAACTTGTCATAGTGTTTCTCATATATGATTTTAAGATGTTTGCTTAATATTAAAAATAATTTCTATACGTCTGGTTCTGTAAAATTTATCATATTGAACATGTGTAATTTTTTACCACCATGTTCATTGTGCTTAATAATCTATATCCTTATTTTGGACTCCACCAATATTTATTAGTGGACCATAAAGAAATTTTGAATGCATGACTACAACTTAAGAGATACCATCTTGGTTATTTTGTAATGGCAGAATAACTGTAGGTATCTATAAATTGAATAGATAACCCAAATTATTTTTCCTCAAATTTCAGTCGTTTGGGTTTTTATTCCCCCTTCCTTGGGTCTATTTTATCATTTTACCTGTGTACAATAATAACTTCCTGAAAATGCTAGAATTTTCAACATGTAATAAAATTTGAGCATGACAACAATGTAACAAAACTCAGAAGTCTCAAACTATGTATATTTCTTTGAGTTTTCAAAGTAAATCAAATTGAAGCTGTTTTCATTTAACTATATTGTGTAAACTTATGGATATTATTGTAAAATGCACATGCATTACACTGACTTTTTAAAAATGTTTTGAATTAATAAAGAATCCACCAATATATCCTTAGACAAATTACTGTTTCCTCATTGGTGTAACACTGTAGGAGTAAAAGGTACTCTTATTACTTAAAAGGCTTTCAGTCTACGGCCATGCCACCGTGAACAAGCCAGATCCCGTCTGACCTTAAAGCTAAGCAGGGTCAGGCCTGGTTAGCACTTGGATAGGAGACCACCTAGGAAGACCAGGTGCTGTAGGCTTAAAAAATAAGGGATTGTAAGATGACAAGGTCCTTGCAATCTGTGAGGTCAACCTAGGGTTGCCTCACCTAAAAAAAATAAAAAATAAAAATAAAAAAATTTAAAATGCTTATGCATCTGAAGGAAAATAATTCCTGGGTGGATTCTTTACAATGTTCTATAAGGTATTGCTTATTACATTTTTGCACCTTTTATAAATAATAAAGTATATTATTGAAATGACTTGTTTTGAGAACTCAACTGAGATTTATCATGTCGAGTTCAAATGAAAAGTTTAGGAAGACTTGGGAAATAACTTCCTAATAGAGGTATACACAACTTGATCAATCCTTTTTTTTTATAACGGATCAAAATTAAAATGGTTTCCACCACTACTTAAAGCAAAACAGTATTATAAAGTATTATGACTTGAATACACATTCAAAGTGAGACGAAGAACTGAAGGAATTATTCCTTAGCGCTTTTAACTAGTAAAACGTATTTTTGCTTTGTGTTTGAAGTCATTTCATTCTTCCACTTCGCTTTGCATTTGTAAGCAGAGCTCAGAAATGAATAGAGGAATACAAGCTCATTTTCTAAGAATTTTATACTTAACCTCAATAGTTTTGATTAGGTGACTTAAGGATAACTTGACCTCGTTGAGACCTCCCATATTGTACCATTTGATTTTTTGTTGTTGTTGTTTAAAGAATAAACTACAAGGGTTTTCAGTATCTCAGTTTCCAACAGTGAAAACACCACTTTCTAGACCCTGCTCAAATCAGAGTAAGTGCTCCGACTTCAGTGTTCAGCCCTTGCACCCCCAGGTCTGTCTCGGTTGTGTTTACTCTCTCATAGCCACTCCTCTGGTAGGCTGTGAAAGGTCTTCTGAATAATGCAAAGCATCATACCAATATATTTGAGTATTCCTGGCACCAATTCACTATTAGTATCTAGTTTGGGGGGTTGGACTACCGGGGGCGGGGCTCGGAAGGCTTCGTTCCGCTGTGGTTTATCAGAACTTGGAGACCTTCAATCTGTTTAGAAAGCCGCTAACGGAAACTCGGAGTAAGTGAGAATGGACGGGCAAAAGATTTGGTGAGGAAGTCGTTTGAAAGCAAGTACGTGGTAGATAAAGGGCAGGAAAGCAGACACTGCGAAATCACTCTGTGGTTGCCTTCTACTGCACTTGTCACGACCTAATTAACATGAGCCTTACCCACCATCGAAAAAAGAAACATGAGCGGAAAAAAAGGCAGAGTAAACACGCGCACATGCACGCATGCACACGCGCGCCAATCCTACAAATAGTCCTTGAGGACGAAAAGCCAGGCTGGCGCTGGCACTGGCACTGCCGTGGCTGTGACCTTAGCCCATGTAGCGGACGCTAGACTGCCCTTTACTGCGGGACTTGAAAGCCTCATTCAGTGCTTGGGAAACAAATCCGGGACGTCAGAACGCACGGCGGCAACCTGCGGCTTTCTCCTTCCGGCCCAACACACCGACCAGGCAGGTTCGAGGAGGTGCCCGAGGTCTCGCGGACCCGCCCCTGCCTCTTTCCGACAGGCTCGCTCAACTTCCGGCCTCAGACTGCCGCGGCATTTAAATGCTTGGCCGGAAGTTCCCCCCAGGCTTCCGGGAGGCCCTTTAAAACCGGCGCGCGCAGTGGGCGGGCCTCGCTGCGCTCTTGCCCCTCTTTGCAAACTCCGCGCGGTGTCGCGAGACTCGCTCTGTCCCAAACTTCCGGCTTGTGTCCGCCTCCGCAGTGGCGGCTTCGCGATGCGGTCCCGTCTTCTGCTGAGCGCTGCTCGCTGTCTTTGGGCCCGCGGGGCTGTTGCTCCGGCCCGCCGGCACATGAGCTGCGATAGGCTTCAGCTGGAAGAGCTTTTCGCTCGCGGCGGGCCCTTGCGGACCTTTCTGGAGCGACAGGCCGGGTCTGAATCCCAGGTCAGGGGACCTGAGCTGGTGGCGATAGCCAAACTGCTAAGCGAGAGGGAGCAGGAGCTGCGGGAGACCGAGCACTTGTTACATGGTAAGCGAGGTTCAAAGCAGATTCGTGACTCTTCGTTTGCCTTTTCCACCAAACTGCTGGTCAGGTATCTACACTGTTACCGAGTTTGAAGCTCTTTACTCAGTTGCAGCCCTTTTTGGTTTAGAACAGATCAGGGCATTATTATATGCGTTTTGAGTTTATGGCCTCCTGTTTGAGCCCTTGTGTTCCCTTGAAACAGTACCCCGCCCCCTTTTACAGAACTTAAGTTGACATTTATTCGTTCAGTACGCTGTGGCAGATCATTAGCTCACCAAGGACAAATAAGGCACTATCCCTGTTAGGGGCTGGAGAGCAGTGTTTCTCAAAGTATGGTAAAGGGACCACCTGCAATAGTGTCAGAAGAGGTGCGTGCTAAAACCAGACGTATGACTCGGCATCTGAGATCTAGAAATATGTTATTTTTAAAACAGGTTTCTCAAGTGATTAGTGTGCATTCAAAAAACAAACAAACAAACAAACAAACCTGGTTGGGGCCTAAGTTTCTGCATTTCTATAAGCTCCCAGGGATGCCGAGCTGCTGGTCCATAAGCCACACATTGGGTAGCTTGGCTCTGGAGGGGGTCACAGCCTATTTGGGGAGATAGAATTATAATACAGTTGAAAAATGAAAACATGGCTGAATAAAAACCTAGGAGAGCAAGGAGAACTTGTTGGGAAGGACTTGTGCAAGGATAAAGGCCCACCCTTAGAGGATATATTTTAACCTTTATCGATCCTTCACCACACTCCAGGCTTTGCTTAGTTTTCATTAGTTATTATCCAGTTCACATAAACTGTGAAGTAGCAGAGACGAGGAACCTGAAGTATAGAGGTAAAATAACTCTTGCACTAGTAACAGAGTTTTTAACCCATTTCCTGTTTGCCCCAAGAATACTCGCCAGCAGTGCTTGTGGCTGCAGCGTTTACCCTGAGGTAACTCATGGATTATAGTCTTAAAGTTACCTCCAAAGTTTGTCATGAAATATCTTTTTTATTATTTTCGCATCACTCTAGTACATCATAGTCTTCGCAAACAAATGACATCATTCTATTTATAGTATTGTTTTTATTAATGGTATTTCCATTTACAAAATATTGTAATTTTCAATTGCTAAAAATGTCAAATCCTAGAAAACGTGGTATTCCTATGCGTGATGTTAAATCAACACTGGCAGCACACTGCACTTTTTATTTTCTAAATGGGAAGTGAGTTAAGGGATGGAGTTTGTATCTGACTGCCTCCAGATCTCATGATTTTAACCACTGTACTTTTTATTAACCAAGGGAGAGGGGAGATTATGAGGAGTGGTAGATTGGAACATTTTCTAAGGGGGCGAGTGTCAAATACTAATCTAAAAAGGTTGATTCCATCCCGTTTGCAGAAGGGAGCCAGCAAAAGCTTTTAGATCTGGGAATGAACATTAAAAATAGATTTGTTGCTTAGGAAGCTGGATTTGTGGTAGTTTAGAAGTCAACCTGTAATAAGAATGAAAAACAGAAGGCTGCAGTAGTCTAGGTGAGAGTTAAGGAGAGGCTAAATTAAGTGATTTAATAGAAAAGGCAGATGTTCAAAGTGTAAAAGAAAAGATTAAGGATATTGGGGAAAATATGTTTTAGAGAAACATTAAATTGGTTTCATAGCTTAAATCAGAATTAAAATCCCAAGTGGATTTAACAGTTAAATATTTTAAAAATCAAACTACAGAGGATTTAAAAGAATGTTACCAAATTGTTGCTGGCAGAATGCAACTCAGCATAAAAACAATACAAAATATCATTCAGCAACTCCTGAGTTACTAAAAGGCAGATACCACTGGTTACCAAAAAGAGTATGGAACTACTTAGGAGCTTACAACCTAGTAAAGAAATGTTTACGTAAAAATATAAGTATGAGTGGTTACATTTTGTTTTAATTTCTTCAATAAAGAGCAGAGTGTTATAAAAAAAAAAACAAAGACTGGCATTTAAATGGATCTTGAAGTGTAAGAGAAGGGAACTGAAAGCACAGATGACCAGTAAGGATAAAGTACCAAACTGGGAGATATAACATGGCAGGCGCATAGAGTAGGTGCGAGAATTCATAATGTAATAAAAACTAGAAACCATAAGGACAGTTAAGAACCTCAAGTGACACAGAACCTGGATTTGTTCCTACAGAACATGGGAAGTTAGCACATGTTTTTAAGTAGGGAATTGACATCTTTTTAAAGGTTAATTTTGGCATCAGTGTTGAGGATGAATTGGAGTATTCTTCAGGGACCCTGGTGGCTGAAATTTAATTATTTGTTTAGATTAAATTACTTCTAGACTTTAGTTCCAATTCTTTAGCCCTACAGAACACTGCATTTCAGAGCAGAAAGAAAGGCACCTTAGAGATCATCCAGCTCAGAGCTTTCATTTTCTCCATGATAACTGAGACTCAGAAGTTGGGCGTGTTCTCCTAAGAGAACCGTAATGGTTGAACTAGGACTAGAATTCATTTTTCCTTTTTCTGAGTCAATACATTTTCCACTTCTCCAAATTTCTTCCATACCAAATTCTTGCCAAAATGATTTCCTGCCTTCCCATTAACACTTTCTGTACTTGCTTATCTCAATTTTGCTGTTGTCATTATCTCTCCTTGAATTTAATCCTTTTTTCTGCCCAGCCCCAAAATAAACAACAAAAATCCTTCAGTGTGCTCCTGTTTTTAATCACATCACGTAGTGTTTTAGGTTGTTATTCTTTGTGAGTTTTTCTCCGCTAGAAAAATATAAAGAAACTAAAATGATCTAAAATCCTGCTGTACCTATTATCCCCATTTCCCAAATAATTAGTTCTTAATAAATGAACACACATACAAACTAGTACTTTTTAAAGAGTATGATCTCTCAAGAGAGCACAATTTATAACACCTAAAAAAAAGTCCCCTTCTCTCTTTTCTATAGGTTGCATGTGGACCATAGGAAAGAGGAATGAGAAAGTATATTTTGCAAGGTAAAAATTAAAACTTAAAATAAGAATTAGGGTAAAGCCTGAGAGAGAGGAGTACTTCAAGTGAACATTCTGTAAACATTAGGTAGGGTCTAAATGTTTGAGTAGATACTTACTTTATATTAATGAAATATTTACTAATAACACAATAAATAACTTTGTACTTAATTCAGTTTTGATTTACCCGATGGAAACTTCTGTTCCTCTGTGGTCTGACTAGCTCAATGTATTCATTTGTCGTTGGAAAACTAAAAGCATATTAATATGACTGTTTCATAGAGGTACAATTAAAGAAAAGTTTAATAGTTTTATATCTTTGTATTGGGAGTCTTTTTAATTTTTTTATTTGTTTTCTGTCACTGGGGAAAAGTTTTTTTTTTTTGAAAGCTATATGCTTATGAAAACTAACACATCAAATACTACTTTTAATTAATGGCAATTATTAAAAGGATAAGAAAGGCACTTTATTTTTCCATTCAGCTACAATAACAATAAAACTATTACCTTAAATTCTGTTGACAATTTAACACTAATTACGGAAAACAAACTATTGCCTTTATTTCTTAGATGAAAATGAAGACTTAAGGAAACTTGCAGAGGATGAAATAGCTTCGTGTCAAAAAGAAATAGCTCAGTTGAAGCATCAGGTATAATATCTGTGCAAAGAATGACTCATTAGTACTATAATTTTGTTAAAAGTTGGCAAAACAATTCAAGACTTAACCAGCTTGTTCGTATTTAGAATTAGAAACTATTTTTTAAAGCATACTCCCTGTGGTCCTATTTTTATCCTACTAAAAGGATTGTAGAGCTCTGATGCAAGGATGAATGTCACATTAACGGGATTTGTGGGATAGACAGTGAGTAGAAGAGGTTATGAAGTGCTGGTAGATTGTGAGCAGGGATATTCCTTCATTTTTGTGTTTCTGTCAATATTAGAGTGCCAGACCTAGAGCAGGCCCTCAGGATTTTTAGAACTGAATTGTACTACTTTGGTTATGTATCTATGAGAATTTCAGAACATATAGGAATGTAATTAAAGGAAGAGTAATCATTACATAAAATTAGAACCAATTTTGTTAATTCTGTAAAGCAGAATTTAAAGCTTTTCAGTAATGAAAGAACATGGTAAGGTGACAAAGGATCGCAGAAAGGGGATGGCTTAATTTAGAGATTCTGTCTCTTCTCTAGCAAATGTGGAAGTCATCAAAGACGACTGTCCACACTACCTACTCTAGAAGGAAAGTTCCACTACAGAGTCTCGTGTAACTTGCCTTCTACCCATTTTCTAATTTTGTGTGTGTGAAATAAAAGGACACATGTAGTAAAGGTTTCTGTTCATTGGTTAGTAATTAACAAACAGGTGTGAATCCTATCATTTGTTAATTCAGGGTTTGAATGATCATGAGGTATTGGCATAAGCTAGAGAGATGGAAAAGCAGGAACAACTATAGCTCCCAACCAACATAAAGTGTGATATTTCAGAATTCAGGTAGACTCAGGTTCAAATTCTAGCTTTTCTACTTTCTAGCTGTATGATATTGGGCAACTAGATTACTAAGCTAAACTAAACTCAGTTTTCACATCTTAAGGTGGAACTGTTAATAGTACCTGCTCAAGATTGTTTTAAATTAATGTAGGTAAAATACTTAGCAGAATGCCTAGCATATATTTAAAAAAAAAACAATACATGTTGGTAGCTTTTCTTAACTCACCTAATTTAAGAAGCTTCTCATCTACATCCCTTTAATTACTATATACTACAATGTGAAAGATACTACTGTAATAGAAGGAAGACTGATCTAGGCAGAAGGCTTTGAGTTCGTATGCCTGCTCTGCCGATAACTAACACTTTGCCCTTGGACAAGTCATTTAACCTGTTAACCTTATTTTCCTTTACATGCAAAATGAGGGAATTGAACCAGATCATCCTCTACAGGCTTTTTCAGTTCCAATATTGCAAGTTTCTCTTCCACATTAAAGAAGCTTTAAAAAAAATGCAATTTGGGGGCTTTTTAAATTGTTTTCTTTTTTCCTGCCATACTAGGCCATAAATTTCGAAAGGATAGAATCTTCTTTCACATTCTACACACAACATAGTGTCCTATTCACAGCAAGTACTTATTAATTGAATAGAGAACTGATCTAAAGTATACATGAACACACAAGAAAATCTGTAAGTTTTTGCTGAACCTTATAACATATGATATAGATGTAACAATATTTTTTAGAAATCATGCTTATATGGTTCTAAATTGGCAGGATAATTGAATATAATCACAATATTAAATTTGCTTAGAGAAACTTTAAGTAAATTAAACATTTAAAATCCTGCATCTAATCATTTAGCTCTTTTTTAAAGTTTTAAATAATTCTTATAGGAGGGGTGCTATTTTTTATTTACAGATTATCTTACTTTTGGTTCCCTCAGAAGAAGCAGATGAAAATGATTTGATCCTGGAGGTAACTGCAGGAGTTGGGGGTCAGGAGGCAATGTTGTTTACTGCAGAGATATTTGATATGTATCAGCAATATGCTGCATTTAAAAGGTGGCATTTTGAAACCCTGGAATATTTTCCAAGTGAAATAGGTCAGTAAACTGTTTTGGGAAAAATGTAGATTTGTCTATATGTGTCCTCGGAAAGGGGGTGGAAAGACCATGACTAGGCTTTAGAATATATTTGTAAGGATGCTTAAGAAGTTTTTTGCTTATCATTTACTTAATCATTTTGAATGCAAATGTACCCATTTTGAAATGGCCTATAAAACATTATTCATTCAATACTAACCAATGAATGACTTACGGTCTTTTAAAAGTGGCCTTTTACATATGTTATTGAATCAATTCATTAACACTATAAATTCATTATGTTTAATAACTATAAAAATATAGTATTAAATCACTTATTATCTAGTATTAAAGCACTGGATATCATAGACTTGCTGAAGTTTTTCAATATATTTTATATCTATAGATTGTTTTATAGCTTTTTTGAATATATTTCAAGATGGTAGAAGTGATGGTCAATTGCTTATAAATGACAAAGGTAATAAAAGAATTTTCCCAATATTTTCAAGGTGGCCTTAGACATGCATCTGCCAGCATTGGGGGTTCAGAAGCCTACAAGCACATGAAATTTGAAGGAGGTGTGCACAGAGTGCAAAGAGTGCCAAAGACAGAGAAGCAGGGCCGCATCCACACTAGCACCATGACTGTGGCCATATTACCCCAACCTACTGAGGTGAGGCATCGCAGTCCCCTCTCCTTGGAATCCTGGGCTTAGCACAGTGCCTTGCCCCCAGAGTGACACTTTACTGATCTGGCCTTCACCACATATTTTGAATTAATTTTTGAGAAACTAGTATCTCGGTCCAAAAAGTACTTTATAATAGATTGTAAGAATCAAGGATGTATAAGGGATGTAATCTTGCTATTTATTCATTTTCCCCACCACTAAGCTTAAAGTAGTTACTTTGAGATCATCTCTACAGTAGAAACAATATTACCCTATGTAAATAAGGTCTTAAACCTTTAAAATGACCTTGGTTTCCTGTGACTGGCTTCCAGAGTTTTAATAGCAAGAATCCTGTTTTAACAAGGTTACTACTTAACACAATTGCAACTTTATAATCCAATCACACTACAATGGAAACATATTGTTACAGTTTATAATAAGTGTACTCTATTCTCACAAAGTAAATTCTCAGTCTAAATATTTGTAAAATAACTTAGTTGGGAAGTTCAGTTTTGCTTACATCCCTTCTGTTGAAAAGTGATAGGAAATGTTTGGCTTTTCTTTTAGGATGAAATATGAATGCTTTGAGGAGAAAGAAGTTTAATTGAGGGTTTCTCTTTAATTTGTGGGGAAAGTGCTACTTGACTCTGTAGCAGGAGCCACACCTAGATACCAGTCACTTTGGTTTGAGCATCTTGGAGATGGAAGGGAGTTTTCAGGGAAAGATAGAGACTGAGGTCCAGATACCATCTCATTTAATTCTTCTAGCAAGAGTAAAAAGGAGCCATATAGAGAGACATGGAGGGCCTATGAATGGATTCCTACTGCCAGGGTTGTGGACATGTTACAGAGTGGTCCGTAGTTCATGAAACAAAGCTTTTTAAATCTAGTGCTTTCGATGGTGACTCCCAGGACAGCATTATCCTGACATCAGATCTCGGAGTACTTCTGAATTGGGCCTTACCTTTGACTTCTTGGCTTTGCCATTTCCATTTGTCTGTCCTCTGCCTCCAAATATATTTAAGTCCTCCTTTAATTAAAATTAAAATAAGCCTTTTCTATAATTCTTAAGCTAGCAGTTTTTTTCCTCTGCTAGTCTTTTTCAACTCAGAAATATTCCATAAATCTTATTTTATTTCATATATTTACACTTCTAATAAGAACCAAGTTCTATTCATATGGTAGAGCGTAATTTACAGAGAAATCCAATTTTTGAGGATTAGAGTTTGTTTTTGTTCTAGTGTATTTTAACCTGCTACTCTTCCAAAAAGAAAAAAATTTTTTAATGCTATCTTTCTAATTACTTTCTATTCTTGACATTAAACCATCTAAATCTTAACAAGAATACTATACATGACATGTATTTGTAGTTATAAGTGGATAGTTCTTGCCTTTGAATAGTCCATACATGTAATATTTTTAAATCTCAACTTTTCCTCTTATGTGTAGATTAATCTGGTAATTAATCCTAAAGATTTGAGAATTGATACTAAGCGAGCCAGTGGAGCTGGGGGGCAGCATGTAAATACTACGGACAGTGCTGTGAGGATAGTCCATCTTCCAACAGGTATGTACTTATTATTCAACGTAAAACACTGAAGAAATCAAATTCTGAATGATTTGACTAATTTTCCACTAACATAGCTCTTTAATTACCAAAGGAATGTATACTGCTAGGGATTGTTATTAAATACTTGATCTATTTAGAATCCTTAGCTGACACTACTGCAGGATAACTACAAAGCCAGGCAGATGGAGGGATTTAAACCTGAGGAATCTCCATATCAGTGACGATGAAGAGAAGGTGTGGGTAGTCCTTCCAGGTAGCTTGCTGAAGTTTATACTTAGTAGATATCACTATTTAAAAAAATCCTTATGTCTATGGCCATGCTACCCTGAACAAGCCCGATCCTGTCTGATTTCGGAAGCTAAGGGTCAGGCCTGGTTAGTACGTGGATAGGAGACCACCTAGGAAGACCAGGTGCTGCTGTAGGTGTAAAAAATAAAAAAAGAAGGGATTGTAAGCTGACAAGGTCCTTGCAATCTGTGAGGTCAACCAAGGGTTGCCTCGCCTAAAAAAATAAAATAAACAAATCCTCATGATGAAATTATTACCATGGCCTCTTCTTTATCAGCGAACACTCTAAATCACTAGCTGTTAGTCTTTTTTGAAGGGAGGACATGGACTCAATGACAGCTTGGACCTACTACCCAGAAGCATATAAAAGTTTTGCATATAATTTCAGGGGCTTCTTTCCATTAAATTTATCTGCAGACCTCCAGGAGCTCTGATTCTAGATAGTTAGGCATTGGAACTGTATCTAAATATTTCTTAAGCCTTCAGTATACTCTTAGGTAGAACTATAAATGTGTTTTACAAGTATTACTGTAGTGATTTACATGTGATAAAGAGCAGATGGATAGCAAACCTCAGCTATCTAGAAAGAATGCAAGAATCTCTTACAATGACCGATCTCAAATAGGCATAATTCCCGTTGATCAGTAGTGGCTGATGGGAGTGATGGCTTAGTATGTTTTTATTTTTTTTTTAAATGAGGAAATCCTCATGTCAAACTTAAAGATGATGTCGTATGTAACACGGTCTATAAACAATAGAAAAAAATGGATAGAAACCCTCAAAAACAATAGTGATTATCTCTGGTGATAGGATTAACTTTTTCTGTGATGAGGAGCTATCATGTTAAAAAAATTATGTGGTTAGCTGAGGGTATGGAAAGCAATCCATATTAAGTAATGAATGCTGTTACTTACGATGTATGCCTTCAATATGGAAATACTTTGTACTGTAGCTCAAACTTCTATGGAGTTATCAGAAAAATCAAAATTTATTTGTTCAGTTTAGTCTTTTATATTAGAGTCTTATTTTCTTCTCATAAAGGAAGAAGAAAAAGGGTGAGAAGGAAAAGGAGTATTCCTTGGTAATAAATGAAGATTTTTTTAAATTAAAACTCTTTAATTCTCATAATACTATTCAGGTGTTGTTTCCGAATGCCAGCAAGAGAGATCTCAACTGAAAAACAGAGAGATGGCGATGAAAAAGTTACGTGCAAGACTATACAGCATGTATCTAGAAGAAGAAACAAGTAAAAGATACAGTGCTAGAAAGATTCAGGTAAAACCGAATTGAAAAAAGTGCTTCTAAAGGGTAAACTTTTTTAAATAACTTGGTTTTTATTTATTTTTTAATTGTTCCAATGTATTTGTCAAAATAAGAAAACAATTCAGGTAGCTCAACCAAGGGCTATACTTGTTTTGTAGTAATCTGACCTCTGCTCTGTTTTCATGGGTGTTTTTCTCAGACTTTTAAGCAGTTACTTAAAAAAGATATATGGAGCCTCCATTCCAAAAATTCTGGAAGATGGAAAGCAAACTGAACTTTCTCCCTGTTTGATATTTAATTTTATAACTACAGAGCTCTTTTATTAGTTTCATATTATGGGAAATTCATCACTTTGTCATCACCGAAGATGACTAAATTAATTCACAGAGATTACATATATTTAGTTACTGTTTGAATATCTCCTCTGTGCCAGGCTGTATGTGTACATCACTGCTGTGTAGCAGGTATTATTTGTCTGTATCTTACAGATGAGAAAACTAAAGTTTAGAGTTGAAATGAATTGCCTGAAGTCAGAGCACTGAAAAGGCAGAGAGAATTCAAATACTACTAATCTGTCTGACTTTAAAGTCCATATTCTTTTTTTCTCTATCCTATTCTCATGTTATCTGATGATTCACAATGTTTAAAACTTGGTGCTTACATCATGTTTCAAATTATAAAGCAAGAGCTTAATTTCCAGTTAAGTAGGTTTCGTTGCCAAGTCTAACTGTCCCTCATATCTTTTTTTGCATATATAGATTGGAACTAAAGGAAGGTCAGAGAAAATAAGAACATATAATTTTCCACAGAACCGGGTTACAGATCACAGAATAAACAAGTCACTTCATGATCTGGAAACTTTTATGCAAGGAGAGTATCTACTTGATGAACTTGTACAGTCATTGAAAGACTATGCTGATTATGAATCTTTAGTAGAAATTATTTCCAGAAAACTTTAAATCAATTTGTCATTAAAGATTTTCGTAGCTTATGAAAATTCTACAACAGCAAATCATATTGTATGTAAATATTAACTGGTATTCTCTTGAAAAACATGAGTTAACACAATAAGAATATGCATATTTTTAAGATACAGATAACTTGTATAAGTCTTCTCTCATTGTATTAATATAAAAACACTATATAACCATGACTCTGGTTGTATATTTTGGACTCTTCCTTACAAGAGGTAGGAAAATCATCCTAAGTTATAATGACTGACTGACCAGAAATTTAACTCTATAATGAAACACTTCAAACAGAAAACAGTAGAAATGACAGTAAATACTGCATTAAGCAGGGTCTAGTCAGGAGACAGAAACCATACCAATAATATTACCATAATACCAATAAATTTGGGGATAATATTGATGAAAAGAATTTTTAACTGACAATGGGATTAGCTATTGAGAACTCTAATACACTAGGACAGAGAGAGCATCCAAGGAAAGAACCATCTTGAAAGGGCTTCCCTTCCCCTAAGGTGGGGAGTCAGGCCTGATGGAGAGAGTGTGGCTGCAGACCACTGATGACAGAAAAGTTCCCTGGGTTGCCCTGGGCCAGAGCTGTCTACAGGGGGTGGATCAGGCCTTGAAAACAGAGAACCTCAAACCCTCAGAGATCAGTAAGCAAGAAGCTTCCCACCAGGCGTCAGAGTTGTTGGAGGGTAAGCATCAGTAGGTGTCTGCATTAGGGTTCTCCACAGAAATAGAACCACTAGTATTATATATATATATATAGAGAGAGAGAGAGAGAGAGAGAGAGATTTAGCTTGGCAAGTCTAAAATCTGCAGTGTGGGCCAGCAGGCCGGAGAGCCAGGAGAGCCGATGCTGCAGTTCCAGTCTGAAAGCAGTCTGCTGGTGAATTCTCTTACTGCAGGGAGTCCAGTCTTTGCTCATTTCAGGCATTCGACTGTTTGAACGTGGCCCATCCACATGGAGAGCATTCTCCTTTACTCAAAGGTCACTGATTTAAGTGTTAATCTCATCCAAAAACACCTTCACAGAAATATGCTGACTAAATATCTAAGCACCTTGTGGCCCAGCCAAGCTGACATAAAATTAACCACCGTGGTGTCCAAGAGCACCCCAGGCAGCTGTGCTACACACAGATGAAGCACATTAAAAACAAGAGAAGCCCCCTCCAATTGCATTGTTCTTCCTTCCACCAGCCCCAGGACAAAGCTTCACAAGGTACCAGTTGACGAAGGAGAAATGTTTACAGGTCCAGCTCCAGTATCATGAAGTAAGGCAATGAAGGGTGAATTTGTTGCTGAGGCAATAAGTCAATAACTGGCACAAACACCCATACTCTATATAGTTTCAGTATCTGATATGTTTTTGTATGTGCTTAGTGTTAAAATTTAGAAATTTTGTTACACTTCGCCCTTAAATATTTCAGTTTGCATTTAAAAAAACAAGGACATTACTCCATTTACTATCATAATACCTAACAAAATTCACAATTCCCCAATTCCTTATTCTCTTCAAATAACCAATTCAGATTTCCCTAATTCTCCCCAAAATGTCTTATTTCTTTATCGAGAAATAATTCGTTTCTTTAAGTCAGGATTCAATTAAAGATCATACATAGAAACTGGTGGTTATATTGCTAAAGATTCCCTTAATCTAGAACAGCCCTGCCAACCTCTGCCCCTTTTTTCATTATATTGCGTTGAATTTTAAATAAGTCAGGTCTTAATACTCTGGTATGCTGAGATGCTTTAGATTCTCTAAAATATAGTGACAGATAAAACAAATGAATTCATCTTTGTGAACTGAGAAGAATTTGCTGTTGAAAGTGAATATAAAGCTGAGCCAGTAGAATCATATCAATATTTTTGTCACATTTAAAAAATTTTTTTTCCATGGAAATCCTGGTTATGATTGGCTCTTTTCTGAGAAGACTGACTCCAGAGAATTGGACCTGAGAGGGAAGCTCGCACACGTTTGCTTGAGGCTGCATAGTTGTAAAAGACTTCTCGATGTGAGGGCCACAGTGAATAAAGATGTGTGTGTGATTAATGAATAAGAGACCCATGTTTCTCCCATGGTGTGTGTGCTCCTTCACCGCAAGTAGTAGTAAATTCAACCTGTTTAACTACAAAAAGAAAACTATATAGGACCTGTCAGTTATCCCCTAAAGAAGTGAGAAAAGCTGGAAATGCAGCTCAAGAATTTTTTGAAAACATGAGGTAAACTAAAGACTACAATTATGAGAAGAGCTCTACCTGGGAGTAAATGGAGGAATGTTAAATTTGTAGTAGTCATGACAAGGTAAGATTGCCAGGGAAAACACTTTCATATGATTAAAATGTTAAATAGGGAGATATTTCGTTAACTCCCCAAATTGCATACTTTTCCATATTTGTTAGAAATCAACAGCAGATCGAATTCTTGTAATCATATGTACTACATAAATTCAAAACTATAATATTGTCGGGTAATGGGTTTCCTCCTTAAGTCAACTTTTATTAGCCAAATTTCCTTAAAAGTCCCAACTTGTGCTAATTTTCAGAGTAATTTTATATTGAAAATTTATTGTAAATACAACAGAGAATTTTAATTTGGAGTGACTCCCTCTCCCCTGTATTCTGCTCATGAAAGGAATTCTGCCTTCACAAGAACAGTTGCTGAAAGCAGCTTTCAGTGACCTGTGCAACTCAATGTGGCAAGACATGTCCATTTGACTACATTCGGTGTCTACAAAAGGCCCAATGCAAGCCTGTGTCCCCAGTTTTATCACTTTCCTCTTGTGTCTTTCGGTTTCCTTTCTGAATGAAAGGGACATATCTGTGGGTTATTAAATATTACAACATACTATTAGTTTTTCTTTACCTCGTCTAATAGGCAACATTAGGAAAATTGAGTTGAGATTGTGAAGGGTCTCAAATGCTGGAATTTACGCTGTAAATACAGGGGAGAGAGTAAGTTAATTGCTCCCCATCCCTCTACTCCCTCACTCTCTGCCTCAAAGGGAAAAGGAGTGAGAGCTGTACTAATGAAGGCAGAAAAGAACCTTTGATCAATTCTTAAACTTCCCGTCCATCAGAACATCATAGCTGGTTAGAAAAAAAATCACAATATCTAGGTAATGTTAATGATATAAATTTAAGATATGTATCAGTAGGTGTACTATGAACACATGCAGAGTTAACTGACAGATTCCAGTCTGTGAACTGACATTGGCTCCCACTTCACTCGATAATCTAAATTAATCCTAGATAATCATATGTAATTTTGGGACGCAGGAGAAGGTAAGTGTAGAGCAACATAAGTTTGGCATGAGGTCTACTGGGACCCTGAGACTCTTACTTATAAACCGTGCATTGTCACTCGTACCTGCCTTTGTTTATGCTGCCCTCTGCCTAGAAAACACACTCCATTTACCGCTGCAGACAAATTTCAAGGTTCAACCTAAAGGGTACCTTAGCCCTGGGCAGAATTAACTGCCCTTCCTTGGTATTTCATAGCACTTTACAATACCTGTATGACAACATTTATGACAAGGTTATAAACTCACTGGTTTACTCCTGTCTCAGGATTGTGTACTTACTAAGGAAGTGGGAAAGGATGGGTCAGGGAACGGAATAAACTCATTGCTAGCATTGTCTCATTAACAGACTAAATTGTGTTCTCTTCATTTTGTCTCTTCGGGACTTAACATGCTACAAAAGGCACTAAACAGATGTCTAAAAGGCAGTTATAGCTGCAGTTTTTGTCTAGAAATCTGGTGTATTGTTTAGAAAGAACCAAAACTAAATTTCAAAATGGCCTACAACACCCGTTAATCAACTCATTCAGATAGAACGGCAATCTTGAAGATGTATAAACAGATAATCACTATGTTTAAAATGAAACTTGTCATACTCCTCTATAACCCATTTCTCATTGTGGATCTCAATTTCTTAAATGATGCTACCATGATTCCTCCTCTCAAATTTAAATGTCACCTTTGATTCCTTTTCCTCACATGCAGTTTATTGCTAAATTCTACTCTCGTACTAAACACTTAATCCTCTCCGATTCCATTACTACTCTTGTCCAGAATTACTTCTCTCATGAACTACTTTTGTCCTCTGACTTCTTGCTGTATCCGCTCTCATAATTTAGGTTACATACATGTAACTGCCAGATTCATCTTCCTAAAAAGCAAGGCTCTGATCTTGTCACCCTTTTGCTTAATAGCTTCCCACTGCCTCCCAAATAAAACTCCAGCTCTTAAGTGTGCATAGGATACATCCATATCTGTATCCAACATCAGTTCATATCAGCCCATTTTACATAGCACCCATCCTTATGTCATATCAAATCAAATAATTTTTCCTGATAAAGCACCTGCATTTAAGTTTCTCCCATTTTATTCTTTATGCCATGAAAGGCCTCCCTCCTCTCCATTCCCTCAAAAGACATCCCCTATAGTAGTGGTTCTCGTCTACAAGAAACCTTGCCCCCGCAAAGGACATCCGGCAATGTCTGGAGACAGTTATCACAACTAGAAGGGGAGGAGAGTCAGGCTAAGAATGCTGCTAAATACCCTACAATGCAAAGGAAAGCTCCCCACAACAAAGCATCTGGCCCAAAATGTCAACAGTGCTGAGGCTGAGAAACCCCTTCCTACAGATTCACTTATCCTGGCATACAGAAGTTAACTCTTCTGTTCTATAAAAAGTCCCACTGTAACCAGATGTTATTTGACTACCTAGTGTCCCATTATAGCTATATTTTATATACCTTATCTCTTCCTCCCCTTTAGGACCCATGATGCTTTTACTCAAAGATTATTTACTGAGCATCTTATGTCTGGCCCAGATAGTAAATACAAGGTCAGGTGTCATGTATCAATTATTTGCATACACTTCCAAGGTCTCAAAAGTTGTAGGCAATAAGAATTTGCTAAAGGAATGAGGGCAATTCTCTCTGTACCTCACTTTGCTCCTAAAAACTCAACAATTTTGACTGATACTGATTTACTGGAAAAGGTGTATATATATATATATACACACATATATGTAAATATACATATATCTGTTGACATGTATTCATATGTATATGTATCTGTTGACATCTAGTAAATTCAGAATGGTTCTTTCTAAATTTCTCACTAAAAATGAAATTAACAGGTGCTCATGAACCTACTGAACAAGTTGTCAGTCAAAATATTATTTCATCATAATTAAAGCTTTAACAGTTAAAAATATTAAGTAATTTAAACTAAAAAAGAGCCTGACAAACTATTTTAGCATGCGATAAAACATGCTTGGCTTTTTCCAATAATATACATTAGCCTTTTTCTGAAATGAATGAATGAATGAATGAATGAATAACTGCTGGAGAACACTTTTTAAGCTGTGGTTAAGATCCAAAGGTTATAGTCCAGGTGCTCAATTAACAAGAACCTCTCCTCGCCTCAAATTTCATATATTCACATCTGAAACTAAAAGAGATGAATAAAGATAACCTCTCAGGTCAAACAGGTACTAAAACAATCGGGTCTCCAGCAATCATTATTAATCTTCAGTATAACATAGAAGTACATGGTCTCTTGCAGCTGGGTTGGAGCCTTTGTTTACTAGCTGTGTGGTTCTGTAGGAATTATACTTCTAAGCACAATCATCAAATTAAAATAATGCTAGGGTAATTGTGAGGATTAAAGGATAACATTTCTAAAGTGCTTAGTAGATAAAAAGCTACTATAGTTTTAATATTTATTCAACAAATCACTCCCTTGCTAAAAATCCTTCCAAAAGCTACCCGTTGCAATCAAAAGAAATGCTAAACTCTACATATAAACCTACAAAGTCCTGCACGATCTGGCTTCTACCTCTTTGACCTCTCTCCTGTCTTCCTTGCTCAGTACCCCCTAGACACATCAGGCCTTGAATAAGATAAGCACTTTCAGGCCTGTCCTCTACCTATTATGCAGATCTCTGCATTGCCAGCTCTACATTCAGAACTTCATCCAAAACCTCAAAAATTAAGCCATTAATTGATGCCCCTTACTGCCTATCCTCTACCCCATTATGTTTTACAGTCCTCTTTCATTTACTGAAATTAATTGCCAATTTCTTTCCCATTAGTATGTAAGCTCCCTGAAGGACAGAACTTTAGTCTTTTCAACCCTGTATCTCCAGGACCTAGCATCACGGCCAGGCTAATAAATAAGGTGAGACACGCGACTAAGATGCAAAATTTAAGGAGATGCCCAAAATTTCAGTAATCAAGAAAATTATTAATTTAATGCAACATTCTAAAAGACCAAAATTAATGCAAAAAAATGAACTAATCATGTTTTACATAAATGTGGGATCCACCCAGCACTTGCAAGGCTCATCCCCATCCCTTCCCATCCTGATCCAGGTCCTGCCTCACCCCCGGACTTGCCACCGAATTAACTGAGCAATTACCATAAGCCAAGTATCAACTCTCCCTGAGGCTGCAGACAAGCAAAAATTAAATTTAAAAAGTAAAACTGCGAAACACAAGGATTCAGACTTTTGGAATTTAGATGCTGTAGTTTCATTGAGCTATGACTAAAAGCTGAGCCCAGGGAATGCACTGTCGCCACTCAAGTGCACATTCAAAAAGTGAAAAGCTCACCATAACTAATACGGTGCAATGTGTCATCGAAGCCTTTAACAACTGATACTTCCACCCGTTCTTACATTAATAGAAAATCAATCCCTTGGCCAAGGAAAGGCCTCCAGCTCCAGGGTGTGGGGACTGAAAACTCCCAAAGCAGGACGTTTTATTTATTTTGGAGCAGGATTACTGTCTCTTGTGCCTGACCCTTGAAGGAAAGAAACGAACAAACAACCAGGACAGGGGAGATACAAATTTAATAAGCTTAAGGCCCATACAAAGCAATGGTGGCAGGAGAACTGTGGTTGAAACTAACTAATAAATAAGCTTACAAGAAAGATGTCCCACCTTCACCCCAACCGGAAGCACCTGGGAGTCGCGGCTCCACGTCTCCCGCCACCGTATCGACGGGACCCGCTAAGCGCGCGAGGATGAAGGTAGACCCACCCACTGCGGCCAGCTCCTCTCCCTTCCCTCTGAGAGAACCGCGGGGTATCCCCGGGCGCAAGCGCCAACCCGCCAACTCTGCAGCCACGGGCCGCCAAAAGCGCCTGCGCAAAAGCACTGGGCAGGGGAGGGGCGAAACCAGGAGGTAGAGAGAAGCGCGCCTAAATCCTAGAGAGGCGGGCTATGCTGGGCTGGGGGGAGGGTTCGTCTTCCGGAAAGTCTGCATTCCCGGACGACCAGAGTCGCCGCTCACCAATCTCACGCTATGAGATGACCGGAGAAAGTCAGCTTCCCTTTGTGCCCTTCGGAGATCTTCAGACAGAAGCCGGAGCTGTCTTCAGGATGAAGTCAGGACTTGCAGGAGGCCGGTTCCCACAGCGGATGGAAGCGTGGCGGGTGGGCGCATGCGTGGTAGGCTCCCTCCACGTGCGGCCCGGCCGCAGCCTCCGTCGCGTTCCAGGGCCCCGCCTCCTTCCCCGCCCCCGACCGCAGCATCCTTCCGGACGCGCCGAGCCGGGTGGAAGGAAGGAGGCTGGGCCTCGCTCCTGGCCCCGCCTCGGCAGCCTCCAATTGGGCTTGGGTGAGGGCACCTCCGCCCACCGCCTTCCCATTGGAGCGCGCGTGCGAGCGACGCGCCCCCATTGGGCCGTGCGGTTTGGGCACGAAATTCAAAGATTTTAAAAGTACCAGCTGGCGCCTTTTAGGGGAGAGAGCTCTGTGAAGCGGGTGTCCAGCATCTTCGTGCGGTAGCTGCTCCATCACCTGGGGAGGACCCCACTTGCACTGGCATGAGCCGGCGCCCCTGCAGCTGCTCCCCACGCTCCCCATCCAGCTCCTGCCGCTGCAGCTCCAGCACCGTGACAGCCGCCCGGCGCCCTCATCACCCGCACAGTGAGTGAGAGGAGACGGCGCGAGGGGCGCGCAGGTTCCCGGAGGGGTACCGGTGAGGGGTGGGGGGCCTGCGACACGAACCCGACACCCTCCCGAGTTCGGGCGTGCAACTCCACGCCGGGCCTCGAGCGGGCACCGGCGGCGGTTCTTGGCACCAGGAGAAAGAGGCTGGGGTTCTGGGACGGGAAGCCTGATGTGCTGTGGCGGGATGGCGGGTCGGGGTCCTGCTTGCCACGCCGAACTTGAAAGCCTGCTCCGCTGGAGGTGTGCGGGCTGAGGCCTCCTAGGGCGCCTTTTGGAAGATCAACCTCTCCCCACACGCCTGGAATGGGCGCCAAATGCCCCTCCCCTCCCCCACCCCACCCTGGGGCTCCGACTCTGCAGGGCTCACTAGCCGGCGGCCCCCAGGGCCCGGCCAGGTGCCTAACCCCCTACCCTCTGCACCCCTTTTCCATATCTGTCCCGCACCCTCAGATCTGAAGTCAGTTTCCCCAGTTTTTCGCCAGCTCAGTCTTGCTGGCGGGCGCGGGAGATCAGGCTCGCTCTTATCTCCCGCCTCCTCCGCAAGGCCCGCGCCCTGAGGGGCCACCCTTCCGACCCCACAGGATTTCCAGGGTCTTCCCCCCACCCAATCCCGCCAAATGGAGGGACCCCCCTCATCGGACCAGTCTCTGTTGGGACGTCCAAACAAAAACGTTCAGTTCTCCTTTTTACCCTTTATCCAGTAACTCAGTCTCAAGGCCTGGAATCAGGGGGGAAAAAAAATGCAGTTTTTAGTACAGAACCGTGAATGTGGCTATATTTAGGAGCTGATTTTGTAGGAATTGAAGAATTGGTTATTCTTTTTGCCTGTGTTTCTAAAACACTAGTTTTTTTATTCCAAATTTGGATAGAGTGAAAGGCACTCAAATAAACGTTTATTTTTATCCTCTTTGTCGCTGTCTCTAAGGGGCCTAAATGCATTTATTTTAACTCGGAAATTACCAAAATTTTAAAAATGAGCAATTTGGTATTGTAATGTTTGGTAGTCTCTGGAAGACACCTATTTCTTTAGAAAAGACTCTAGAAGACTGGAGGAAAAAGTACTTAATTTTAACAGGTTTTATCTATTTCTGGAATATCCTGCCTGGATCATAAGTCTCCCTGTGAAATTCTGAAGCTTGATGGCTCTAAGAAGGGGTCTTTTGATTGTTTAATTTCAATGGTCTCTTTACCACCTTGCTTCTCAAGAGAATATTTGAAATCTTGAATTTTTTTACTGTTTGCAGATTTGAGAAAATGAAATTTAAAAATTTATTGAATTCGAATATTTTTGAAAGTAGACTCAAAAAAAATTTTTTTTCTCTTAGGGATTATGGCTGATTTGTAGTTTATGGCGGCAAGCCTTCATGTTCTTTTAAATTTTTAAAGAAATAGCCATGCCTAATGTTGGCACATGGTGGTTCTCTTAAGGTATTAGAGATTATAGAACTTAATAACATTGGAATGGCTGTAAAGATTTTTAAGCATTGTAGCCTATTTAACTAATATGGAGTATCAGATCTATATTCAAATGTTAAATAGGTTACATTTTGAACGGTTAACTATAATAGCTCTTTCATGATTGGGCTGTAAGGTTTGAAAAATGCAGTATGTTGAATCTACCAACTTTATAAAGTAACTATATCAACATTTTAGAGAAAATGAAAGACTGCATGTTCTAGATCACAAAGTTAGTCAAAAGACTGAACAAGGATTTTCATTTGAAGTTGGATCTGATTCCTAAGAAATGTATATCATCTGAAATGCATACATCTGCATGGAGTATATTTTACTGCTTTTAAAATGTTCATGATATACAGTATAAGGAATATGAAGGGGTTTTGCTTATGAATAATGTGAAGAAAATACTCTAGATTCTATTGATTAGACCATATGCTGCAGAGACTCTGTCATGAGTTTAGTCCAGTTTTATTTTCTCACCCCCATTTTATAGATGAAAGAGGTAACTCAGTTTTCCTCAACTCAGCAAATGACCCTTTATACCTTAGATGCTCAAAACTTAAACCCCTGGGTATTTTTTACTCCACTTACTTTCATCACCCACATCCAATACATCAGCAAGCTCTGTTGACTTTGACTTTACCTTCCTAAGTAGATCTCACATCTATTCAATTACCTTCATTTCCGCTATGGTCATCAAATCTCAAGTACTGGACTCATTGGACTTTTGTGATACTCTCTTCTAACTAGCCTCCCTGCTTCCACTTGTACTTTCCTATAATCCATTTTCCACAGCTACCAATGATTTTTATTTTAAAGCGTAAACCAAATACCAGTACTCAGAACCCTTCAAAAGCTCTTCATTACACAATAAGATCCATCCTACCCTAAAAAGCTTATAAGCCATTCTGCCTCTCCAACCTTATTTTTCAATCATTCTCCTCCTAGCTCACTAATTTGCAGTCTTATAGGAGTTTCTCTTCCTCAACATTTGTCCTTGCTTTCAGATTTCAGAATGTCACCTCCAGCAAAGATCATCCCTAATTTCTTCCTCTCCCTACACCATTACCAAGTAGGCACTGGATAAATGAACGAAGTGGCGGAACTAGATTCTGAACCCTCATTGGTCTGATTCGAGAGGTCATGAAACAACATAATATTTTTTCTTTCTAAATAATATCAGATCGAATATATAAAACATGTTATTTCCCAAATTGTTTAGAGATACTTGGCTTGGTCACAGGAATACACTAAACTGGTTGAAAGACCTGAAATTAGTCCTTTACAGTCTGATTTCAGCTTCCTTTTGTATAAAGTGATATTTTTTTGCAGCATTTTTATGGAGATTTAAAAATGTACATTATTTCACATTTTAAAACTAAATCTATAACCAGCATTCAAATTTTGGGACCAATAAAAGGAACCAGAGTTCCTTGGAAAGATAACCGATTCTAGGGCTGAAACAGGGAAAATACAAGATGATCCTGGAGCATCTTACAGTGCCAGAAACTAAGGACTTCTCCAGAAACAAAACAATGGATGTATGTCAAATGGACATGAACTTAACAGTGGCAAAGCTGGAACAATTTGAGCAACAACATAAATAATGTAGTATTGGAATTTAAACCAAAGTCCATGTTTCTATGCTTTTGTATTTTACATATATGTATATATGTGTGTACTTTTATCTCACTTCTCAGGTGACATAGTAGAAAGAATACTTAATTTACATTCAAGAAGAGTAATCCATCTCTCTTAACTACCAGTAAAACCTTTGGCAAGTTACTTAGCTGAGCTTCATGTCCTCATTTATAAAAATAAGGTAATACCTCTCCATCCTACCTCAAAAGATTATGAAAACCAAGTGTTTGGAAACAAGTTGGAAATCGTAAACTTCTAAATAATTATTAGCTATTGGAATCATTATTAGTTCTAAATTTAAAGAGCTACCCATATTCAAGTGAAATTGAATGAAAGGGGTTCTGTAGGATAGTCCCAGTAACTGGGTTCTAAAGACAAGCAGAAGAGTGTCTTTGTGATGAAGAGTTTCTGAAGTACAGTTTCAGGCCTCTTCCCTTTAGGCAGCTAAACAGTGGACAGGTGGGTCTTTGTAGGTGGTTTCCTCTTCATTCTCTCAGATTAAATGTCATATGTAAATCATACTTGAGACAAAAATAAAAATATCTTGGAATATTTTACTTTTTCTGAGTGGAAGAGAACCACTCAGAATAATTTGTTCAAGTTAGGGTCAATTAGGGGATTAGAATTTATATATTCTTTACTTGCTTTTTATGTCCCAAACTCTTAGCTTAAACTTAAATTTTAGGGTTAGTTCAAATGGGGTTCTGAAGCACATAATTTATCTCCCACTATGTTAATGATCGGGGATTTAAAGAGGGGGTTTCTATCTACTAGGTTACTTTCTACCAAGGTGTCCTTTAGTATTTAGACTTAAAGGTTTTGCTCTAAATAAAAATGGTAAAATTAATATGGACAGATTACCAATATTTAGTACAGACTAAATATACTGGTACATACAATTATTATAGGATAAATTGTTAGCTACCTATGATTGGCTTGGCTTGCAGAGGGGATAGTAAATGGGGAGTACATTGGAAGCACATATTATTCACATACTGCCTTCAGTAATGCTAAGTAGTTTTTCTGAATCCATTATTTTCCTTCCCAGAATAGTGCCTTTGCTTATACTATCCTTCAGTGAATGCCCTTCCCAGCCTCTACTGCCTGACAAAATCCTAATCATTTTTTAAGGCAGTGGTTCTCAACTGACTAATGAGGGAGATTCTGCTGCCACTGCCTTCCCCCCACTGCTAACATTTGGCAGTAACTGGTGGCTGGAGACATTTTTTATTGTCCTGCGTGGGGAATAGGGGCTGCTAATGGCATCAGGTGAATAAAGGCTGCTGAACATTCTACAATGCACAGGATGGTGCCAACAACAATGAATTCTCTAGTCCAAAATGTCAGTAGTCCAGAGATTGAGAAAACCTGTTTGAAAGATATTTTAACCAGTTTCTGAAGCTGTGGGGGTGGTGATGCAACCCTAAACAAGTCTTTGGCTTTTTCGAAGTTTAAATTTGAATCAGTGTCTATGAATTCTAGTGAATAACATCCAGAAACAGTTGCATCCGAACAGGAATTAACACTCACTGCCCTACCAGCCTTACATTCTTCTTACATCTGGTCTTGTGCTGATCAGAGCGGCATAATTCTTTTCCAAATCTTTCTTCTGGTTCTTTCGTTAATCATGAGAAATCTTTGTTCAGTAAAGATAGCAGAGTTTCTAGCACATATTATGCAAGATATGGGGAGATGTTCCTGTGCTTGAGTTTACTATCCAGTAGGGCGACCAGCACTTTAAATATGTCAGCCTGTCACCCAGAGCATCAGTCAGAATGGAACTTAGAGATGAGAGCTCTGAGTTCGAGTAGACTTTATGGATGTTTAAATATATGGCCTTTTTAGTCCTTTCTCTTTGCTACCTACAATTAATTATTCTAAGGCATATAGTAATTACTAGTGTTTAAATAATATGCAAGTCTTTCTATTTGTTACTTTTATCAAAACTATTTTGGCCCTTACACATTCCCCTCCCCCATTGGTCCTAACCATATTTACTCTCAGTGGTTTAAGTTATGCTTAAGTCAAAGCTGACTATAATACCATTTCAAATCCAGAGTACAAACACCGATTCTAGAAGTATTTGATTATTATAGAGATCTCCAACCTGATACCCCACTCTTGAGGCCTCACATTTCCTTATTTGTTTCATAAGCCCAGGTTTTTATTAAATAGTGCCTTTCCACTATGTTTTAATCAGTATAGTCTCTAAAAGTCAAATGTTACAGTTGTACGGATCAAAAAGCAATATGTTCTGAAGTACCCTTTTAATGATAAGACATACATATGTATATACACACACACATAAGATTTAAGTAATATTTCCGCATGTTGTTACATCGCAGTAATTAAACTTCAATAGCTTCATAGTTACATAGGCAATACACAATTCTGAGATGATACCAATTAAATCTTTGTAAATCCCAATTTAAGATGTCAGGATATGTGGAAATTTTGCTATTAAGAAGTAAATATGTTTTGTTCTTTTTGTAGGTCGCAAAGAAGAAAGTTCTACTCTTTCTATCAAAATGAAGTGTGATTTTAGCTATAACCATGTTCATTCTGGACTTAAACTGGTAAAACCTGATGACAGTGAAAGGCTAGGTTCCTATACTTCTGCATGTTTGGAAGGCTCTTATAAAGATTGCATTAAAGACTATGAAAGCTTATCGGATATTGGGTCACCGATTGGGAGCCCCAGGATTGTAGAACTTGAAACTGAGAACAAGCCCTTGCATAACAAGGAAAATCAGCATGTGCAACCAACACTTAATAGTTCAGATGAAACAGAAGAACTAGAGACAAATGGACCTTATGAAGACAGTGGCTATTCTTCATTTTCCCAACAAAGTAGCATCAATGAGCATGAAGAAGCTAGCTTTCCCCTGGAGGAAAATTCCAGTGACAGTCCACAGTCTTGCCTGCTACAAACACAAAGCCCAGACCAATATCCCAATAAAAACTTGCTGCCAGCTCTTCATTTTGCAAAAGTGGTTTGTTCAACATTAAAAAAGAATTCCAAACGAAATTCTAAAATAGATTGGGAGAAGCTGAAGAAGTATAATGTAAATTTTGGACTACAGAATATAATTGGCAGGAAAATGGGCCTAGAATGTGTAGATGTTCTCAGTGAACTCTTTGGACGGGGACTCAGACATCTCTTAGCAAATATTTTAACACAGCTCAGCGATATGGACTTAATCAAGTAAGTATCGTTGCTTTGAGTGTATTAGTATTTTACACTGAACATGTTTATTAGGTGGCTCAACACCAACCAGCTCATGCGAAAACAGGGTAGTCTTTTCTGCGTAGTTTAATTGACTTTTACCTGATTGCTAACTTAACTGTAAACAACATCCTAGTTCTAGTATACAGGTCCAATAGACATTGTGACTTTTGTCACACTTGAAAATATAATTTTTCTTCTTTTTTAGGTTTTTTAATGTAGGGCACTCCTAGATTTGACAGTAAGGAAAATACGGTGATCCACAAATGGGCCCGATTATGACTATTTCTTAGAAATCTTTTACTAACTAACCTCATTCTACCAAAGAAAACTAGTTAGAATGAGGTAATTATGAGAATTAAAATGATTATATAGACAATTGGATTAGATTGGATTCAACTCAACTGGGATCATTTTTGGCTTTTTGAAAAATTTTTTAGAGGTACTCCCTGCGGTACTTTACACTGGTCTCTATGAACTATATAGTTAAAGCAAAACAGATATAAGTGTTGATTTTTATTGTAGGCTAGCTTGAGTGCAAGTCAACATCACAGTTTCTACTTTTTCTATTCACAAAAAGGATTTTTTCTGGTTAATTTCTACTAATAGCAGTGTGTCCTAGAGCACTTTGAAATTTGTCCACAATATTTACCAAAAAGTCAACATGGTGCCATATATACAGTGGTGGCTACTTGATGTTTGCAAATATTGTGAAAAAATGCAGTACAAATATGTGAGTCTTAAGCCTGGATCCACTTAGAATTGATGGGATCTTTTTAAAAAAACACAGAACCCTGGACCCCATTGTAGACCAGTTAAAATCTAAAGAACTAGGCATGAGACATCTTTAAATCTTAAGTGCCCCAGGCACTTCTAATAGATAGCCATGTTCGAGAAGCACTACTAATAGAAATTTCTTTTTTGCATGGTTAATGTTTCTGTAATATATTTATTTTAGATCTTTGTGATGCTTTAGTTGTTTCCATTATAATTTATTTTTCTAGTGTGTCTAAAGTGAGCACAACTTGGAAGAAGATTCTAGAAGACGATAAAAGGGCATTGCAGTTATACAATGAAGCAATACGAAGAGTTACTGTAAGTCTTTGCAGTTGATGTTTTCATTTTAAAATATAGCAGCTGGTCTAGTGCCCGTTACCTTCAGAAATAGGAGGGGGAAAATTGGTAACAGGTAATCTGGAAATCCTCTACATTCAAAAACCATTTCAGCATGTTACCAGAACTCATTAAGGAAATTCAAAGATAAAGGGAAAGGAATCCCACATCGGGCATTTATTCCTAGCAATGTAATTTCCAAAAGTAAAAAAGTGAAAATTAGTTCTGATAGTGCGAATTGATCATACAGCTAATCTTGGTTGCCATTTGTGTGTATTTTTTTCAGTTACCCAGATAAACAGTAAATTATAACATTGAAGATTCTTAATATACAAGAGAATTCATCGATCGAAGAATTCCCTTGTATATTAAAACTACTTCAAGATCGATATGTTTTTAAAATTTTAGGCCTGAGAGTTGGCAGACTTTGGTCCAAATTTTGGTGCTGCTGCTTTTAGAGAATTGCTTTAATTCTCTACGTTTAATTTCTTTATTGATAAGCTGCTGTCGATGGAAAATTTTCTAATCTAAAGGGTTTTGAATCTATTCATGACATTGAGGTGACACTTAAACATGACTGTTGCCATCTACTGGTGGTAGGAAGAATGAACTTTTTTCTGTCAGTGGTACTTAATAAATCATGTAGTAAATGCTGCATAGACTAAGCATGTAAAGTGAGTCACAATTTCTGGTTTGTAATTCCTGTCAATAACTCAGTTATTAGGCTTTACATGTGTATGTGAATAGTTTTGTGTGGCTGCATTTAAACGTGTAGGTAAATTGGATATAGGGATGAATCCTTTACATTCTCATTTGCCCTTTTTTTTACATACACAGACATTATAAAAATGCCTGACTGTTGAGAGTATAGGAGAATATTTTTAAGTCCTATTAAAACATTTCTTTTAGGAGAAGAGCATTAAGTTCTCACCACATGGTTCAACCAGAGAGAATGTTATGGTCAGAACCGCATTGGCTTCTGTTCAAAAAGCAGCAGCCCAGCCTCCCCCCAGAAAAGATGCTCGAACCAAGTTATCCAATCCAGATGATCAGAAAGATTCTACCTATAGTCGGCACAATGAATTCTCGGAGGTAACTTTTTGTTTATCAATAAATTAGAAGCATGGGGCCCTTATCATTAAAAGGACTTAGAGTAAGAAATGGAGGGCTTTACCTTTAATCAGCATAATTAGAACTATTAGGGAATTGTTAACGGAGACCTTATCTTTTGCCTCTTCTCTCAAAAATGTTGGAAATTAAGAAACCATTTATAACTCAACTGATAAATTGGGAAAGTAAAGAGATGTCTTTATGATGAAAATTATAGATACCATTTGGCATTATGACAGTTCAGTGATATCAAAGTCTAATTTGAAAACATTAAGAAAATAATGAAAAACCTTGATTTTGAAATTTATAAAACTGCTAATATAAAATTCAGTATTACATTTTACAATTCCTGCCTTTAATATCTGAGGAAAAGTTCTAAATAGAAAAAGTCCAGTTTTCAGAAATTGAAGACCTCCTATTCTACCTTCAAATCATTGGGTAATGTGAATTACAAGTTCTACTCACAGGCGGATAATTTTGCAAGCTTAATTTAAAAACCATAACCTTACCTAAGAGTGCATGTTATGACAAAGTGCTGACTGCCTCATGTTGGTCAATAAATATAAATAATGTATAATAACATTTAGTTTTCTCAATTATTTATAATGTAATGACTAATACAACATGTAAGTTTGTTCAAAAAGCATTTATTGAGCATCTGCCATCTTACCGGGTACTACATAGATAAGAAAACATGGCAACCTTTATAACCTTAACAATCTAGAATGGAAGATGGCTTACATTTAAAAATGCCATGTAATGTGGTAGGTGCTTTAAAAAAAGATAAAACTGGAGGTAAAACAGCAGCCAGTTCTAGCGTGACACTAGAAAGACTTCACAGAAAAGGTGACCATTTAAGTTAGGCATTGATGTGTGGTAGTTCATGAAGTAAAAGGGGAATGTATTTAAAAAGCAGCATTAGGACATTGCTACTGGACCAGTTGATAAGTGGTGCGATCTCTCACCCATTGTACAAACAGTAAGCTCCTTAAGGGAGCCAGTTGGCTTATGTGTGACATGGTGCTTTATGCACGTATTGGAGAAGATGCCACTCTTGTTTTTCCTAACTGAATTACATTCAGCCCTTACTAAAATTTGTTAATGGATTTCCTTCTTTCTAGGTTGCCAAAACTTTGAAAAAGAATGAAAGCCTCAAAGCCTGTATTCGCTGTAATTCACCTGCAAAATATGATGGCTATTTACAGCGGGCAACCTGCAAACGAGAAGGCTGTGGGTTTGATTATTGTACACGGTGTCTGTGTAATTATCATACCAGCAAAGACTGCTCGAATGGCAAGCCTCTAAAAGCCAGTTATAAAATGGGTCCTTTGCCTGGTACTAAGAAAAGCAAGAAGAATTTACGACGATTGTGATCTCTGATTAAATCTATTATAGCTGATCGTGAAGGTTAGTCAGAAAAAGTTACGTTTTAATTTGAGAAATAAAAATGTATTGTTATATTCAATTTTATAGCGAAATCAATGTACTAGATGGGTCGTTTTTCCCCCTGGTAAATAGAGGATGCACAACCTCTTAAAATATTTTATGATTTAATGTGAAAATATTCAAAATTCTCAGTGTAAATCAGAAAATTTAAATATTTTAAGAAAAAAGGAAAACTTCGTCTATATTTGATTCAGAGGTAAAATAAAATTGTTTTCAGTTTTATAGTAAAGGAAGGCCATGTAATTTTACCCAGACAATCCTAAATATAAATTGTTTACCACCTATTAGCATTTGGGACATTTTATTTGCCTCATCAAATTAATATCTATTGAAATATCAACTGGAGTCTTAATTTAAATGCTTTGTCACCTTTTGTTCTTGACCTTGTTTTCAGTGTGTATACTTCCAAATATCCTTTGTGAAATCTTGCTCGTTTTTCTGATGTGTAAAGTCTGTTTTAATATTTTTATACATATGTAAATATATCTGTATTTTATGTGTCTAAAAGTAACTATGATTTGTATATACATGTAAAAATAAATTTTGTTATGAATAAAATTATTACAAGCTTAATAAATAATGTGAACCTTTTATTTTGATGAACATTTTAATCCTAGAAACAGCTGAATTGGGAAGTTGTAGGAGACTGCATTTGTGTGTGTGTGAAGGCATTGAGTGTAGCGTAGCTGTCTTCTCTGGAGAGCTTGCTTGATTGCCATCCTCCGATCTCAGTTTTCTTCCCACTCACAATATCGTAATTGTGGAGTAGGGTCTTGAAATAAGCATCTCAAGATGATTTAATATAAGGAAACAACACATTTTGAGAAATACTGATATATTAATTCATCTTATCACTAAACCAGTTAAACTGCGTTCGATAGCCACAAAATAAAAAATCATACTTAAAAATATGTAGGACAAAATATATTTAAATCAGCATTTGGGCTAATAAGAGCTTAAACAGACATCTTTTAAAATTGCTTGAACTTGAATTCATGTTCTGGTTTCAGTTATGAATACGAGAAGTTTTATATTGAGAAACATCCTGAAGATTTAAGGTGTGGACCTCACAAGTCCTCAATCAATAGATCCTCTAAGAAGTTTAAGAGCTTTGCCCTTCATCTCAGCAGAAGCCTGAGATATATTTCAAATGGGTTTATGAGTGTGTCTTATCTACTAAAAGTAATACCAATAAAATTAACTGACTTTTTAAGCAGCTTTATTGAGGAAAACTTGGCAAAATGACATTAAAATGTGTAATTTGACATTTCGAAATACACAAGCATGAAACCTTTAACAAGGTAATGAACACAACCATGATCCCCCAAGTTTTTTCTATTTGCGATCCCTTCTGCCAGCTCCCCAGGCAATCACTGATCTTGCTGTCACTGTAGATTAGCTTCCCTTTTCTAAGAAATGTGTATAAATGGGATTGTAAAGTGTACAGTCTGCTTTCGCCGAACATTATTTTGAAATTCATCCATTTTATTTGCACTAGTACTTCCTTTTTCTTATTAAGTGTACTGTTGACAAGCCAGTTTATATAGTCACCTGTTGGACATTTGGCTTTTCCCAGTTTTTTGCTATTGGGAATGTGCTGTAAACATTTATATACAAGTCTTTGTAAGTAGTATACTTTTATTTCTTGTGGGTAAACAACATTATGGAATGGTCGGATTATATGTAAGTATATATTTAACTTTTTAAGAAAATATCAATGTTTTCCAAAGTGCTATTACTGTTTCGCCTTCTCAGGAGTGTATGGGGGTTCCATTTTATATTCTCATCAACACGATATAATCAGTCTTTTTAATTTTAACTAGTAAGTGTGTAATAGTATCTCATTTTAATTTATGTCTTCCTAATGACAATGATGTTTAGCATCTCTTCATATTTGCCATTCATACATCATTTTCTTTGGTTAAATGTCTATTCAAAAAATTCAATGATTTTTTTATTATGTTGTTTTATTGATAATGGAAAGTATACATTCTGGATACAAATGCTTTCTTAGGATGTCTTTTATTTTCTCAGCAGTGTCTTTGGAAGAGTCTTTATTTTTGATGAAGTCCAAACTCAGTTATTTGTCTTTTATGGATCATGTTTTGGTGTTGTATCTAAGAAATCTGCCTAGCCTAAGAGGGTACATCTTTACCCTATGTTTTCTTCTAGGAGTTTTGTAGTTTTCAATTTCACATTTAGATATATGATCTATTTGCAGTTAAAATACGTGGAGGTCTGGATCAAAATGAGTATCCACTGTTACAGCACCATTTCTTGACTATTCTTTACTGTAATGCCTTTGCATCTTGGTCAAAATTTAGTATTACATAAATATGAGGAAGTGTTCCAGAACTCTATTCTGTTTAATCTGTCTCTCAAATTCCAAAACTACACTGCCATGATAACTAGCTCTATAATGTCTTAAAATCAGGTAGTGACAGCCCTTTATTCTTTTTTGTTTCTTTAAAAAAGTGATTCTAAGTTTTGTCTATCCTAGTTCCTTTACATTTCTACGATTAGCTTGTCAATTTCTGCAAAAATACATAATGAGATTTTGTTCAGGATTACAACGAATCAATCTACTGGGTTAGATTAAGAGTGAATAGACAACACCAATGAGTTTCCCAATCCATGAACATAGTAGTTCTTCCATTTATTTATGTCTTGAATTTTCTCTTAGTGTTTTATCTTTTAATAGTATGTGTCCTGCACATCCTGGGTTAGATTTATCCCTAAATATAATGTTACTGTAAGTGATACTGTTGATTTTGGTTTTCAATTGTTTATTAATATATTGAAATACAGTTTATTGATCTTGTATCCTACACCTTTGCTAAACTCATTTAATTATAATTAAGAGTCTATCAGATTTTCTATGTAGATGATCTTGTCTTCTGAAAATACAATTTTATTTTTTACATTACAGTCTATGTGCTTTTTTCTCTTTGCCATATAACACTAGCTAATACCCCCAGTATAATTTTCAATAGAAATGTTGAAAGGAGACATATTTGCCTTGTTCCAGGTGTTGGGAGAAAAGCATTGAGAATGATGTTAGTAGTAGATTCCCTTTATCAAGTTGAAGTTCTTTTCTATTCCTAGTTTTCTGAAAGTGTTTTAAAATCAGGAATGCGTATTGGATTTTGTCATTTTTTTCCTCCATCTATTGATGTGATTATATTCTTTTTGGGTTTTTCTTAAAATATGATGAATTTCATTGATTGATTTTCAAATGTTAAAGCAACCATGTATTCTTTGGGTTAATATCATTTGGTCATGATGTATTATCCTTTTTATATATTGTTAGAATGAACTTGCTACATATTAAGAATTTTTGCGTTTATATTCATGAGGGATATCGATCTGTAGTTTTCCTACAATGTCTTTGGGACATAGTCTCTCCTTTTTGATTTTTTGGATATTTGTGTAGAATTGGTATTCTTTCTTCCTTTAGTGTTTGCTAGAATTTTCTAAGGAAGCCATCTAAATGTGTGCGGCATGCGTGTGTGCGTGTGTGTTGGGGAGAGGTCTTTAAAATAGTTTTGTCCATAGATATAGTGCTATTCAGGTTATCCATTCCTTCTTGGGTGAGCTTTAGTAGTTTATGTTTTTAAAGGCATTTTTCCATTAATCTAATTTACTGAATTTATTGGAATAAATTGGTCACAATATTATCCTTTTAATATTTGTAGAATCTGCACTGATGCCATTTATCTCGTTCCTGATATTGGTGAATTGAGTCTTCTCATTCTTTCACTGATCAGTCTGGTGAGAGGTTTATCACTTAGAGTGATCTTTTCAAAAAGATCAATTGTTTTTTTTTTAATTGTTTACTTTCTTCTCTTTGGGTTTAATTTCCTCTTTTTCTCGATTCTTAAGGTGGAAGCTGAGGTTGTTGATATAATCTTTTCTAGTAGAGGTGTTTAGTGCTGTAAGTTTTCCTCCAAGTTCTGTTTTAGGAACATACCATAAATTCTGATATTTTTATTCATTTTTAAATGCCTTACAATTTTATTTTTGACCTCTTTGATTCATGGATCATTTATAAGTATGTTATTTAGTTTCCCAATACTTTAGATTTTTTCTGATATCTTTCTATTATTGATTTTTAATTTCATTGTAGTCATAGCAGATGCTTAATTTGACTGGAGAATCCTTGCAAATTTATTTAATTTATTTATGTTATGGCCCAGAATATGACTTATCTAGGTAAATGTTTCATGTCTATTTGAAAAGACTGTAAATTTTGCTCTTCTTTGGTGTAATAATGCCTTATAAATGTCAATCATGGGTCAATTTGATTAATACTATTTTTCACGTCTTCTATATCCTCAATGATTTCTATGTACTTGTACTATTATTGAGAGATGAGTATTGAAATCTATATTTAATTCTATGTTTAATTTTTTTGGGAGAAAACTGCCAAACTGTTTTTCACAGCAGCAGTATTATTTTACATTCCCACCAGCAATGTATGAGGGTTTTAATTCTTCCTTTGTAATCTAGATGAGACATAAGAGTTTAGGGAGAGGACAAGTGTATTTTTCATATGAGAGGGATGTGGGTTATTGAAGGCCAGAGGGCAGACTGTGTTAGCCAGCCTCTAAAATGTCCCCTAATGATCCCAACCTCTTGATATTTATAACTTTATGTAATCCCCTCCCACACTGTATCAAGTTTGGTCTATGTGACTAATAGAATACAGCAAACTGATGACATTTGACTGCGGAGACTAGGTTACAAAAGATATATTGATTTCTATGTCTTTCTTTCAGATCA
>NW_011888859.1:2213586-2223525 GCF_000151845.1 Pteropus vampyrus | reverse complement strand
GTGTGTGTTGGGGAGAGGTCTTTAAAATAGTTTTGTCCATAGATATAGTGCTATTCAGGTTATCCATTCCTTCTTGGGTGAGCTTTAGTAGTTTATGTTTTTAAAGGCATTTTTCCATTAATCTAATTTACTGAATTTATTGGAATAAATTGGTCACAATATTATCCTTTTAATATTTGTAGAATCTGCACTGATGCCATTTATCTCGTTCCTGATATTGGTGAATTGAGTCTTCTCATTCTTTCACTGATCAGTCTGGTGAGAGGTTTATCACTTAGAGTGATCTTTTCAAAAAGATCAATTGTTTTTTTTAATTGTTTACTTTCTTCTCTTTGGGTTTAATTTCCTCTTTTTCTCGATTCTTAAGGTGGAAGCTGAGGTTGTTGATATAATCTTTTCTAGTAGAGGTGTTTAGTGCTGTAAGTTTTCCTCCAAGTTCTGTTTTAGGAACATACCATAAATTCTGATATTTTCATTCATTTTTAAATGCCTTACAATTTTATTTTTGATCTCTTTGATTCATGGATCATTTATAAGTATGTTATTTAGTTTCCCAATACTTTAGATTTTTTCTGATATCTTTCTATTATTGATTTTTAATTTCATTGTAGTCATAGCAGATGCTTAATTTGACTGGAGAATCCTTGCAAATTTATTTAATTTATTTATGTTATGGCCCAGAATATGACTTATCTAGGTAAATGTTTCATGTCTATTTGAAAAGACTGTAAATTTTGCTCTTCTTTGGTGTAATAATGCCTTATAAATGTCAATCATGGGTCAATTTGATTAATACTATTTTTCACGTCTTCTATATCCTCAATGATTTCTATGTACTTGTACTATTATTGAGAGATGAGTATTGAAATCTATATTTAATTCTATGTTTAATTTTTTTGGGAGAAAACTGCCAAACTGTTTTTCACAGCAGCAGTATTATTTTACATTCCCACCAGCAATGTATGAGAGTTTTAATTCTTCCTTTGTAATCTAGATGAGACATAAGAGTTTAGGGAGAGGACAAGTGTATTTTTCATATGAGAGGGATGTGGGTTATTGAAGGCCAGAGGGCAGACTGTGTTAGCCAGCCTCTAAAATGTCCCCTAATGATCCCAACCTCTTGATATTTATAACTTTATGTAATCCCCTCCCACACTGTATCAAGTTTGGTCTATGTGACTAATAGAATACAGCAAACTGATGACATTTGACTGCGGAGACTAGGTTACAAAAGATATATTGATTTCTATGTCTTTCTTTCAGATCATTCACTAGGAAAAAGTCAATAGCGAGCAGCCAACAGCGAGGCCCACGTTGTGAGGAACTTAGGTCGTGGAGACTTGCGGCCTGCTGCTCATTCTGTGAGTCTTAAGAGCAAGTCCTCTAGTCAAGCCTTCAGACGACTTTGGTCTCTGTCAACACTCTAGGTACAACCTGAGTCACCCAACTAAACTGCTCCTAAATTCCTGATGCCCTCTAAATGGTGAGATAAGTGTTGTTTTAAGCCTCTTAGTTTGGGGATGATTTGTCACGCAGTAATAGATAACTAATACAAAGTGGGCACATCCTTCTAGGAGCATTCGACAAGAGAAAGATGAGCAGAAGTCTTTTCTCACATCCTTTGATTAGCTACATAAATTAATATTAAGACGATCAAGTCTTCCCCAGGACTCTGAGACATGTAATTACTTGGCCTATAATCAATACTGACATAGGTACAGGATAAGCCACCTTGCAGCTATAGAATGTTCCCTAAAACAAGAACTGACATTCTCAGGCTAAAATAGGTTTGAGACTAGTATAATCACAGAATGGACTGTTTTAAGTCAGCTACACAATGGAGAATAAATAGCATAGATGTTAGTATTTTTGTGGTTAATGTGATATAGATGGTACTTAAAAAATTATTTTTTAGAGTAAGTCATAGTACTACCTTAAAGTTTACGAAAACACCTTTCTTTATATTATGGCATCCAGAGAGACCCTATGTTTTGTGGATTGACTCTAAATGAAGTTAAACCATGAAGATTTCTTACATGGTTCATGTGTGGGAAGAATACATAACTTACATTCAGCAGGGCCTTTAAACTGACCCCGGGCACACGCGGCCTGACCTGGGGCTAGTCTCTAAAGTGACTTCATTTACACGACTTCTCCGATCCAGACAGTCGTAGTAGTTCTGTTGTCACTTGCGGATGACAGGGATTATATTTTAATGTTTCTGTAAAAATCTCAGTGCGTTCTCATGGGTTCATCTTCTGTGAAAGTTCTCAGTGTCAGCCTCATACATGTCACTAAAGCAAATACTGCATTAACATATTCTCACTGAAGCCAGCTTGCCTTCAACCAAGTTTCATTCATGTTGGAGTGTTATTTGGCACCCAGAGTTGAGCGTTTCCGTGTCCTGTGGCTGAGAAACTTGTCATGCCCAGTTTACACAGCTTGAGGACTTGCCAAAAAGACTGCATGTATGAGAAAACAATGACAGTTCCTCTACTAAAGTAATTTCTTAAACTCATAGTCTTACTCTTACTGACCATGTTTCCTTTTTTCCCTAAATTCCATTTCAATGCTGTAAAATGACACAATGCCACAAGATGGTGCTCTTGTAACACCATACTTTTAAGTTTGTTCATTCATGTGAAGTTTGATACTAAAATGAGTCAAACAATATTGCAGCTTTCCATTCAATTTTTGTTTTCAAATTATAAAATTAATTCCACAGCATAGTGTTAAGCTAGAAATTCTAGGTAGATAGAAACAATTTACTTATTGGTCTCAGGTATCAAAAACACAAGTCTTGCTTGTCTGGAGCGTTTATGTCTATTGTTTACACTAAAAGTCTAGATCAGCTCTGTCCAATATAGTAACAACATGAAGCTACTGAACATTTGAAATGTAGCTCATCCAAATCTAAATTGAGATGTGCTGTAAATGTAAAATACAGACCAGGTATCAAAGACTTGGTATAAAGAAAAGCAAAGTCTCATTTATTTTTATATGGACTACTTGTTGAAATAATGATATATTGGTGTTAAATAAAATTCTATGAAAGTTACTTTATATTTAATTTCTTCTCCTTTTCCTTCTCCTCCTCCTCTATCTCCTCCTCCTCCTCCTCCTTCTTCTTTTTCTTCATTATTATTTTATTACTTTAGAGTGGCAAGTAGAAATTTTAAATTACATATGTGGCTCACATCATATTTCTATTGGACAATATTGGTCTAAGATCGCACAACAAATAAGTACCAGACGATGCTTTTCTGGCCCCATAACTTAAATATATCACAACCTAACTCCTAGGTCTACCACACTTTCTACAAATAGTCAAGTTTAGACAAGAAGATGAGAGAGTATTTGCTAAAAAAATGAAGAACTAGAGGTTCTAGACTCGGATACTTTTTTTCAGAATTCTCACCACTCCTGGTTTTGCAGTAGCTCATTCCTCATCTGACCTCTGTCTTCATCCTCACTCCCAGATGGACAGGTAAAGGCTGTCACCAATACAGGTCAGGTTTTTGTAGACCCATTGCCGAGAAAATGCTTAATAAAATTTTGTGGAATGAATGAATGAATGAATAAACGATTAGATGGATTCAGATCGACTTCTTTGGGAGTGAATGTGACGCCACTGAACTTGGGCTTTGCCTCCACATCGGTGGTAGCATGTCCTGTGATGCTTTCAAAACAATTCTCCACTCATGTTCCTCAGGAATAAGCTTCTCCTTTCTTCCTGAGCTAAGAGGTCCACAGAGAACCTGCAATTTGAGGTTTGTAAAATACTATTTTTTGCTAATACTTTTTTTTGTTTTGGTTATTAAGGCTTATTTTTTGGTCCAATTTCTCTTCACATATTAGACATAGATGAGAATGAAGAGTATAAGAGTTCAGCTGCACTTTGTCATTTGCTTTCAAAAGGTTTATAGAATGGACAAAGTTAGTGAAAAGAAGTTGATAATTGTCAGAAAGTGAGGAGGAAGGAAACCATCTCTTTCTTTCTTATTTATAAAGAGAGAGTAATAATGACTACCTTATATTAACATAATGATTAAATTAGAACGTATAGGTAAAGTGCTAATGCAGTATCTGACACAAATACAGCTGTTGTAATTTTTTTATTATGGCAAAAATATTAATGCTCTCAAATATCTAGATGTTAAATTTTCCATCACCTATATTCTTTATTTTTGAGAATTTTAAGACTTATTGTCCCCAGGAAATAAGCAGAGAAAGTCACATTATTAGAGAATAATTCTGTTATAAACGTGGATGGAATGAAACTTCAAATGACTTCCAAGCTCGTACTTAGGAGTTCATAGTTATTCATTTATCTGTTTATTTAAAAAAGCATCAGAGTTGGTGACTTCATATAAAATGCTGTGCAATCGTCGAGTGGTAACAGCTTGCATTTAAGGTCTGTCGGCTTTCACTTTCTTGAATGTGTTGGCTGATAAGCAAAGAAATAATAAGGTCTTATGCGACGCATGCAACTGTTGCGGAGATGATGATGGATCGGGTGCACAGAAGCAGCCTTTAGGATGTGTCCCAGGAACTCAGAAATCATGAAAATTTTAGCACTACACTGAAGGGAATATCATGTTTCCTGTTAGCAAGTCCTTCTAGAGAAGATAGTATACAATAGTTTCATCATGTTATTTTTGACATGCTGACAAAATTTTTTTTAATGAAAATTATTTCTAATAAAATTGCAATCTGATATTTATTTATCCCTCTGGAGACTTTGCTGTGTGCAGACAGTGTGTGAGAGGTCTAGTCCTGTCGACTATTTAGAGTCTTACTCAGTATTCTTCTGTCTTGTTCTTGGAAGATTTTCCAGCTGTTTTCATGAGCTTTCAAACTTTCCAAGAGGACACAATGTCAGGAAACTTGCCGCTTTCTCTTCCTATTGCACTTAATATTCCTTTTCTGTCTTTCTTTTGATTTTCCACCAGAGGGCATAATAAACCCATCTAATACACAGTTCGGTGCAGACATTTTTAACAACGTGTCAACTTTTGGGGCTTGTTTACAATGGTTCTAATTTCATCACTCCAAGGCGCTCGTTAAGAGTAGGGTCTCTGAAGGCAAACTAAACTCAAATCCCAGCTCTGCTATTTACCAGCTCCGTGGCCTGGAGAATTTCTTAATTTCCTAAGTATTGGTGTTCTCACCTTTGTAAAATGAGAATAACAGTCTGCCTCATAGGCTTGGTGTGAGATTAAATGAGTTTAGACACATTACGTGAAGCACTTAGATGGCGCATGGCTTATAGAAAGCACCGTGTAAGTGAGAGCGGCCATGAAAGTTTATGAAAATGGTAGTTCTTACCTAGGAGTTACCTGGCTGGAAAGCATCAGAGTTGAAAGCTACTAAGTGCAGCTAATTACTCACCACTTCTGAATATCAAGTGTGTCAGGCCCTATTTACCTGCATTATTTCCACCTGACAGACGTATGAGGGACACGTCTATGACCATTTGTTTATTGAGCCATCTCAAGTATTAGAATCGTGCCTGGCATATTGCAGGCGTTCAATACATATGTTTTAAATGAATGTAAGAAAATTTGTATTAACCCATATTTACTGGAAAGGAAACGGAGGCTCTGGGAGTTGAGGTAAGTTGCCTACGATCATACAAATAAGTGGAATATGTGGTATCTAAACCCAAATCCTATCCAAAAGCTATTTTCTTTCCACGGGGTTTTCTTACCTTGAAAAAAGATTGAGAAGGTTGAAGAGCTGAAGAAAATGAACTTTTGGTTGACTTTCATAACAGAACTGCCAGGCTGCATTTTTCTACTGTTAACAGGGAGAATGAAAGACATCCCTTCCAGTTACACTTTATGAAGACTGTTTCTCTCGAGAGTTAGATGGCGCTTCACAAAAAAATAATTTAGGAAAGAATTGCTTAATTACTCTCAAGCAGATCTAGCGAATATTTCTAGCTCACATTTGCTCTAAGGCAGTTTGCAATGTGTTTTCCATAACTGAAATGGAATAAGGAAAAATATATATACACGTAAAATTAAAAGCCTGCTTACATTTAAATTTACTTTTTGGAGGGTTCGATGGTTGGTTCACAGTTTATGCTCAATATGTTTGTCGAATGCCTTTGCTGAGTCTCTGCCCAGACCCACTGAATCAGAATCAACAGTTTAATAAATCGGCAGGTGATTTATATGCACATTAAAGTTTGAGAAACACTGTTCTAGTCAATATAGTAATTGTGGAAAACAAATGATTGATTTCTGTTAACTAATTAATCACTTTTTACTGAGCATGTTTCAAAACGCAAGGAACTGGAAGAAAATTTATGCTAGGCACCATCAGACTCCAAAATATATATTTTAGGTGGGAGGGGAGGAGGAACTCTATGTGAATGAGTTCAGAAATGGAAATGACAAACTTATTTATTTTTCCCTAAAAAGGGACGTGTATTCAATCATGCCAATTTAGGACACATTTCTCCAATTTTACAAAATGATTTCTTACATGGATCACTATCCATGACGTGATATGAAGTATGAAGGTTTGATTTCCTTTTCTTTGTGGGTTGCTATAGCCTGAAGTCAATTTACTGTCAGTATTTCCCTTACATTATACATATGAATCACCAAAATGTGGTTCTTAAAACCAAGGTGGAGGTGGGTAGCCAAGTTAAAATTTATGCAACTGTCTTTCTCTGTTATAGATGTCTCGTGTTAGGTTATAAACTTTTCTACCTATGAAAAGGCAAGGAAATCTGCAGTGATATTCATAGATTTCAGTTACATGGAAATATATTGTAAAAACATCTCTGCCTAGTATACTATATAGTAATATATGTATACACATGTAATACGTGTATACATCTATAGATATCACTTTAGTGATATTTAATATGTATAATTTATTTTATGTGCAATATCATTTGATATGATAGTTATAAAATTTGTAGTCTTTTCTTATTATTTTAAGTTTATAGGCACAAGAATAATTCATTATAATATAAATAGATATTTGTCTTTGTAAATACTTTTTAAAACTATAACACAAATAGCTCTGGACTAGCTTGGTACATTTTTTTATTTCTTTTTAGCATTCAACCATATCTGTATAGTCCAGTGCTATTAAAAATTATCATAAACTAGGAATAATAGCAGTAATAAAGCAATGACTAACAAAATGTATTTCATTACATTATCTACATATATATTTTTCATCTGCAAAATTGAACTCTTTCTTTTCAAAATACGAACTAAATTACCATTGTTGGACAAGTCATCTGTGCCTCTCTGAGTTGAAATAAACTCATCTACATATAGACTATTTGGATTAGATTATCTCTGAAATGACCCCAAGTTCAAAATCCAAAGGGAAGTGTTTCTCTCCCTTTACATCTCTATGAATTTGCACAGAATCATAGATTTTTATATCTCTAGAGTTTTGTCTTTACTTCAAAATCTAATTGAATAAAATGGCAGCATTAGTTAGCTCATTGTTCCCTTGAGGACTCTTCCTCTTTTACCAAAAAAAAAAAAAAAAAAAAAAACAAAAACAAAATGATAGCATCAGCTGCTATAGTATTTTCGCCTGAAAAACACTGGCTTTAACCTTCTGTTTCATATTTACTTCCAAAAAGCAGGGGCTTTAGTCTCTAAAATCGTTTTATACTTTTTAGTGAAGACAGCTATGCTCACTTGCTCTTTCTCATATGCTATGATGGATGATGAGGTCAGAGAAACTAACAGGGACTTTGACAGTGTTTTAGTGATTATTAAAGCTATTTGAAAATGTAGTCAAATTGAAGAATTTGTTCGATAGCAATATTTTAGGTCAAAAGCAATAAAAAAGTATTTATGAAGCATAATTTCTGGTGTATTTAAATGTATTCCTAGTTAATTTTAGTTGAAGATGGTGTCCGTGTATTATGGAATTCATAGTCAAGGTCCTAATCTTATGACTTGATATCCATCAGAAAAAGGAAAATCAAACCTAAGAAAAGGTATATGCTGACATTTTTTTTCTTTTGCCAGTTAAATATATTCCATGGGAATTTGATCTCTGAGGATTGATAAGGAAAGCATTTCTAAGGGATTTGCAGTGAAAAATTTTTCATGATATTCAAATTTTTCACTAACAGTAAAACCACTTCAAGAGCTTCTTACCTGGACTCCCTGCTTCCACTCCCATCACGCTTCCACCCGGTGTAATGACAATGTTTCTAAAAAGTAAATCTGATTATGTACTAGGTGCTCCCAAGGAACAAAAATCTTAGAAAAAAGCGTCTCCATCCTTAAGGAAGTTTCAACTCACTGATAGCCTTGGGAGAGACTCTGTCGTCAGGGCCAGTGTCCCAAGTGTTGACCTGTGCAGTCACATCATGCTGCCCTCGGCAGGTCCAGAATGGCTTAATGCTTTGCTGTCACCCTCTTGACATCCTCAATAATTTTACCTTTGAAACCTTTTTGTAAGTGAAGTCTAAAGGGACAACTCTGCTTTGTTATTTCTTTAACAGATTTCAAAACCTTAATTTTCAAAATAAAAATTTCTTCATTTTTCTCTGGTCGTTTTCACTGGGTGAGTGTATTTGAGTCACGTGTTTGCCATTAGCTACCATCAAAGTCCTGATGGATAGATATTTGAGCTCAGATTTGGTATCAATAGTGTTATATACATACATATACATGTACACATAAATACAGTATATATAGTTATACTGTATATTTGTCCTAGTCTAGTTCTTTTAAGCCAATTTTTCTAATACACATTTTATTTAAAAATTTACTATCATAAAGTGAGTCATAATATGCTCTTTTAATTCTTTTAAGCTTTATCTGCAATTATTTTATCTTTTCAGCCCTGTTGTCTTTCTAAATACTGTTGAGAAAAAAAAATTTTTAGCACTATTTTCAAATGGTGAATTTAGCTTTTAACTTTTTGGGTGCCTTTCCTTTGTTTTCAATGTTATTGATTTCTACTCCTGTTCTTACAATTTTCTTACTTTTCTGTCTTTGCATTCCTGCCACTGTTCTAGTTCTATTTTCTTGAGTTAAAGAATCAATAAATAACTTTCAGTGCTTTTGTTTTACAAATGCAATCAAGGCAATATATTTTCTTCCCGATACAGTATCAGCTATAGGCCTAAAGTTTTAATATGTATTTTTTCACTGTCATTTTATTCTAAACATTTTATTACTCCTATTACTATTTATTTTTAGACCTACAAGTTACTTATAAAAACGCTCTTAAATTTCTAAATGCATAGAATTTTAGATTTATCTTTTTGCTCTTGATTTTTAACTTTATTTTACTATAGAAACTACAGCGCGAAGATGGTACATATGGTACTGATTTTCTGAGATTTGCTTTGGGGACTACTTTATAGTCCAATTTTATAAATGTTTCATGTTTGCTTTCAAATAATGTGTATTTTCTACTTGTTGGGTACAGATATCTCTATGCTTGTTAATGGTATTATCCAAAAGTTCTCAATCCTTACTCATTTTTGACTCTTTGATCTACCAATTTTCATAGAAGTGTATTAAATTTCCTTGTTTTGATTAGAGATAGATTCATTTCTTTTTGTAACATTGTTAATATTTAATTTATATATTTTGGTGCTAAGTTGTTCTGTGCATAGCGTCTCAGGGATTTTGTATTTTCCTTGAAAATTGTCTCTTTTATCACAGTGTAGTGAATCCACACCTATTAGTTCATTTTTATATTAAATGCTATATTATCTGATAGTTTAGCTGTATGAGTTGTTATAGGCTGAGTTGTGTTGCCCCAAAATTTATATATTGAAGTCTCATCCCCAGTACCTCAGAACGTAACCATTATTCGGAAATGAGGTCTTTAAAGAAGTGATTAGGCTAAAACTGAGGCCATTAGGACAGAGCCCTAATCTATTATGAATTGGTATCTATATACAAACAGGAGGGGACCCCAGAGATGTAC
>NW_011888859.1:2209284-2212551 GCF_000151845.1 Pteropus vampyrus | reverse complement strand
ATATATTTTGGTGCTAAGTTGTTCTGTGCATAGTGTCTCAGGGATTTTGTATTTTCCTTGAAAATTGTCTCTTTTATCACAGTGTAGTGAATCCACACCTATTAGTTCATTTTTATATTAAATGCCATATTATCTGATAGTTTAGCTGTATGAGTTGTTATAGGCTGAGTTGTGTTGCCCCAAAATTTATATATTGAAGTCTCATCCCCCAGTACCTCAGAACGTAACCATTATTTGGAAAGAAGGTCTTTAAAGAAGTGATTAAGCTAAAACTGAGGCCATTAGGACAGAGCCCTAATCTATTATGAATTGGTATCTATATACAAACAGGAGGGGACCCCAGAGATGTACACTCACAGAGAGACACTTCTCCGAAGAAGCAGCAAGAAGACAGATAGATATCTGCAAGCCAAGGAGAGAGTCCTCAGAAGAAAGCGATCCTGCAGATACCTTGGCCTTGGAATTCTAGTCTTCAGAACTGTGAGTAAATAAATTTCTGTTGTTTAAGCTACCCAGTCTATGGCATTTTGTTCTGACAGCCCAAGAAACTAATATACTCTATTTCTTTTCTTAATATTTGTCTGAAATATCTCATTCTATCCCATTACTTGCAAACTTTCTGTGACATACTCTTGCAGGTATTCCTGCTTTAAGTTTATTTCCTTTCATATTATTTGTTTTTTCACTTCATCATGGAATTGATAATTTCTTCATTATAGTACGTAGTTTTTTATTATGAATTAATATCTGGCTGAGATCATACTTTTTACATGTAAATCTTATGAACTTGTATTGTCAAAATATCTTCACAACTGTTTTTGCATTTACTTCTGCTAGGTGCCTAGAAGTTTGCCTTATTTTGCACCAGGTTTGGGTGAAATTTTCCACCTTGGAATTTTTGCCCAACACAAATAGTTTAAATTCCCACTGTCCTTCCATCATATTCAGGACTGGGGTTTTGATTAACATAGAAAGTTGCTTTATTGTTTTGGGTTTTATTCCCCCCAAGACCTAAGCATAGAAAAGCTTCTTTGCTTCATCTCTGACTGCCAAGCAAAGTTTTCTTGTCCCTTCAAATGGAGGGGTAACTCTTTTAAAGTAAGTCCCTGCCGGATCATTCTTAAAGATATCTCCCCTTAATCGTGGATAAGTATAAGACACAAATGGTGGGAACTTGAACTTTGCAGGACAGGCTAGGTGATAAGGACAATGAAGAGACTCTGAAATGCCTGCCTTTGGAGTCTGACATCCAAGAAAGCAAAATCCAGTGAGAACAAGTTTTTCAGATATTGCTAAAATATGATTAAATTAAGTTGCACCCAAGAGAAATATAAAAGTTGTTTATCAAATGAATGCCATAATCTTGCTTACATTAGAGTTAATCAAAAATTCTATATAAACTACAATTCCTTCTTGGCAAAAAAAATGTTCTCTTATTCTTTCCTCCTGTTTATTTAGTGCAGGCAAGTGGTGATTCCAAGACTGGGATTTTTGGAATTTGAGCTGAAGAAGAGAGTCAGAGACAGAATTGACTTTTCTGTCTGTTTTGGCTTTGTTTTGTAGGCTTTCTGAATATAGTAATAATGTACTTTCCATGTGGTCTAAGTTAACTTAATAAATGTATGTATTGGGTTTGGGAACTCAAGACTCAACTAAAGACAAATTATAATTTGCTTTTCTTTCAATATATATATATATGTTTTCTTCAGGTGAGTTTGGCGTGAATATTTTTACTTCGTTTAAAAAATAAATTGAAAAAATAAATTGTTATCTGAACTAAATACTCTTTTTCCTTAACCAGTGCATTCCTCTCAGGTAGGAAAACCTTCTAGAGAAACCAAATTATTATCAAAGGATGCTTGTGGTTATTTTAAGTTGGGTATTAAGCTGTGAGAACATGATTTAGATTTTTCTCCTATTGGGAAATAGGTTCTTTTTTAATAGGCTTGACTGAAATACCTAATTGCCCAATTCCTTACCATTTGGGCATTTTCCTATAATTCATGCAGGCTAGTTCCTGAGCTTATTGTGTCACAGTTTATCTCATGGTTATTACCTCCGTGCAAGGTCTCTGAGGGTTTTCTGTCACATTAGCTACACACGTACTGACATGTCTAGCAGTGAATTATTTTTTCCATTGTTTGGTATCCTGTTTATATATGCTGTTTGAAGATTTATTCCCCATATTCTAACCACAATTTATGATTTATTTAATTAAAAGCTTTATCCCTGCAGCCTCATTATTGAAAGCATCACTCTATCAAACTCCAGCATATTTTGCCTGATAATGCTATACCATGTGTCAAACATACAACTTTGGTTGTATTGAATTGCTCCAATAATAAAACCTTCTGCAAGTTTACATGAGAAGTCAGAGCAAAATACCTTTCTCTTTCTCTCCAGAATAGTTGTGGAGTGGCTCTGTGAACAGCAGGATCAGTAGATGAATAAATAGATGAACAAACCATCATAGGATCAGAGTCCCATGCAGGATGAAATCTTTAATGGACTCTAGCTTGATTGACTTTCCTTTATGACCTTTCTAGGCATATAGCCAGGGGTACTGACTATATCTGTGATATGAGAATTTTTCTAATCTCCATTCAGAAATGAGAATAATTAAAGCAACTAACATCATTGAGTGTCTTCTGTGTGTCAGGCACTAAGCTAAGCATTTTACACAGCACAGATTCATTTGACCTATTTAACCTCCTCCTCCACTTCAGCTTCTCCCCCCACCATCACCTCTTTGGTGCTTTTTTGACTCTCATTTTACAAATATTTACCTTGGTACTCCTGGAGTCTAGGTAACTTAAGCCCAGGTGTATCTAACTCCTAAGACTGTTCCCTTAAGTTTAAATGTGCAATATACTCTTCTCCCATCTCCACCCATATTTGGTTCCTAGGATCTTAGTTTCTTACTCCCTCTCTTCTCTGCCTTTCTATCTATAAAATCCTTCTAGCTAGAAAGATTTACTTTGACAGTAAACATCCCTGTAAATTTAAGTCAAGCATCTTGTCTTCGAAGAGTTCATATTTTGGTCTTATCCCTAACCAAAGTAAAATAATACATCTTGAGGAATAAATTTTGGAATTGGTGAGAAGATATTTCAGGAACCGGAACCTCGCTTGATGCCCCTGAAATCATGCCCGCTAGATGTCCATCTTCTTTATCTATGACTAAGACTGACCTTTAAAGGGACGGTTGGTTTCTTTGCTCTCCACTCCTGGAGCAATGATTGCCATCTCAGATGGAAAAAAAAAAAA
>NW_011888859.1:2196990-2209234 GCF_000151845.1 Pteropus vampyrus | reverse complement strand
CAGGTAGGAAAACCTTCTAGAGAAACCAAATTATTATCAAAGGATGCTTGTGGTTATTTTAAGTTGGGTATTAAGCTGTGAGAACATGATTTAGATTTTTCTCCTATTGGGAAATAGGTTCTTTTTTAATAGGCTTGACTGAAATACCTAATTGTCCAAATCCTTACCGTTTGGGCATTTTCCTATAATTCATGCAGGCTAGTTCCTGAGCTTATTGTGTCACAGTTTATCTCATGGTTATTACCTCCGTGCAAGGTCTCTGAGGGTTTTCTGTCACATTAGCTACACACGTACTGACATGTCTAGCAGTGAATTATTTTTTCCATTGTTTGGTATCCTGTTTATATATGCTGTTTGAAGATTTATTCCCCATATTCTAACCACAATTTATGATTTATTTAATTAAAAGCTTTATCCCTGCAGCCTCATTATTGAAAGCATCACTCTATCAAACTCCAGCATATTTTGCCTGATAATGCTATACCATGTGTCAAACATACAACTTTGGTTGTATTGAATTGCTCCAATAATAAAACCTTCTGCAAGTTTACATGAGAAGTCAGAGCAAAATACCTTTCTCTTTCTCTCCAGAATAGTTGTGGAGTGGCTCTGTGAACAGCAGGATCAGTAGATGAATAAATAGATGAACAAACCATCATAGGATCAGAGTCCCATGCAGGATGAAATCTTTAATGGACTCTAGCTTGATTGACTTTCCTTTATGACCTTTCTAGGCATATAGCCAGGGGTACTGACTATATCTGTGATATGAGAATTTTTCTAATCTCCATTCAGAAATGAGAATAATTAAAGCAACTAACATCATTGAGTGTCTTCTGTGTGTCAGGCACTAAGCTAAGCATTTTACACAGCACAGATTCATTTGACCTATTTAACCTCCTCCTCCACTTCAGCTTCTCCCCCCACCATCACCTCTTTGGTGCTTTTTTGACTCTCATTTTACAAATATTTACCTTGGTACTCCTGGAGTCTAGGTAACTTAAGCCCAGGTGTATCTAACTCCTAAGACTGTTCCCTTAAGTTTAAATGTGCAATATACTCTTCTCCCATCTCCACCCATATTTGGTTCCTAGGATCTTAGTTTCTTACTCCCTCTCTTCTCTGCCTTTCTATCTATAAAATCCTTCTAGCTAGAAAGATTTACTTTGACAGTAAACATCCCTGTAAATTTAAGTCAAGCATCTTGTCTTCGAAGAGTTCATATTTTGGTCTTATCCCTAACCAAAGTAAAATAATACATCTTGAGGAATAAATTTTGGAATTGGTGAGAAGATATTTCAGGAACCGGAACCTCGCTTGATGCCCCTGAAATCATGCCCGCTAGATGTCCATCTTCTTTATCTATGACTAAGACTGACCTTTAAAGGGACGGTTGGTTTCTTTGCTCTCCACTCCTGGAGCAATGATTGCCATCTCAGATGGAAAAAAAAAAAAAATGAGCTAAGTCTACATATGATGTAGAAGTGAGTCATAAGAAGAAAATGGTAATGTATCTATCTATTCCTAGACAATGATTATATTTAGGGTAATCTATCTTTCATCAAATACATGGTGCAGACAGAATTATTTTTGTTGCTTTTTCGAAATGCTTCTTCAACATACTTCAGATATTTTTGTGATACTTTTTAATAAGATTATATAAAAATATACATGTCAGACCGATAAAATAATATTTTAAATGTGATTAAACACCATGTAACTGGCTTTCATATTGCTAACTCTCTTTTGCTTATTTGCACATGAGTGTTATATGTCAAGTTAAGAGAAGTAATGTATATTTTTAATTTCTTCTGTAGTTTTCATTTCATATCAAGTTTATCTTTTATTTTTAAGTGCCGTACCAACTGTTTTAAACTTATTCAAAATGTGCTTAGTATAATCTTTTGCCGTGTGACACTATTGATTTAATAGCTTTTACAGGGCAAAACACGACTAGGTGGAAATAATTGATGATGTTGAAATTTTAAGCATATTACTAAAAGTGATAAATTTATTCAGACAGATTAAATAATGTAAGCATGAATGAAGTCTATGTCTAGTGTCATGAAATAATAAAACTTGAATAATTCAGACCTCAATTATCAGAGATGAAAAATAAATTTAAAAAAGATTATTTTAAAATCCTAGAATATTCTTTATTAGCTTGATTTTTCTCTCATGATTACAATGTAATATCAAAACACATTAATTAAATAATGTATTTATTATTTTAATGTACTCACTAAGAACACATAATTTAAAAAATCAGAATTGAAAAAGAATAAATAGGTAGATAGACGAAATATTATCTGTAGGGATTATGCAAAAGAAATGGGAACATCTAATCATCTGCCTAAGAATATTTATTTTTTCCTTCTGAATTTTGAGTATACACTTTTAAAAATATATATATACATTTCCAATTATTAGAAGCTACTATATATTGTATTTCTGTTTTAAAATGTTCTTAGAGTAAAATGAATATAAAAAGTAAGGATCATAAAAGACCTTTTATGTATGTATAAGCATTAGAGAGTACTGATTAGAGGGTTATAGGATAATTATCAACTTGATGCAAATTAAGCTTCATAAAATACTTGGCTTTGAAATACATAGAACAGTGGGAAAAGGTGACAGAATAAAGGTTAGAAAAATGCAGTCCCAGTGATATCACACATCAATCATTCATTCATTCAGGTGTTTGTTTTATATAGGGTGCCAGATGCTGTTAGGCCAAGGGAATCATCTGTGAAGAAGGATATACTGGCCTTTGCTCTCACGGCACCCACAGCACTGAACCTAGTGGGAAAAGCAAGGAATTAAACAATAACCAAGAGCAATGAGTTTTATAGATCTTTATATCCCACCAAACTCTACTCTATACCAAGGAGAAGGCTATAAACCGAATATTCGTGTCCCTCCAAAATTCATATATTGGAATCTAGCCACCAATGTGATGGTATTTGGAGATGGGGCCTTTTGGAGGTGATTAGAGTCCTTATAAAAGAGGCCCCAGAGATATGTCTCATCTCTGCCACCATGTGAGGACACTATGAGAACAGGGCCATCTAAAAACCAGGAAGTAGACTCTCATCAGTATGAGTGAGAACAGGGAAGGAAGAAGGAGTAGGGTATGTTCAAAGGAAAGACAGCCTTAAGGTACAGCACACTGAGGGAGAGTATGTATTGAGAGTTTCTTAGAAAATTAAGTGGGATAGTATGAGGCCAAATCATGGAAGCATTTAGAAACCAAGCAAATGGGTTAGGCAGTCACAGAAGATGTGTGAGACGGCTTGATGTTGATGGCTGTGAACAGGTAAGGTGAGTCATGCAGTGATAGTCCAACTAAAGAGAACTAGGTTGGGGGATTGGGTCTGGAGGCCATTCTCTTATCTCATTTGAATCTACTCAGAAATCCTATGTACACCTTCTGTGTAAACAAAGGAAAAGAACAAATAAACCAGTAAGATGTCATTAAACAATAGATATGAAAGATACCTCAGTGTTCCTAATGTTTTTGCATACTGAAAAGACTTTTTTTTTACTCTTGATCACCAAAAAAGTGTTACACAGTAAAGACATTGAATAAAAGATAAAAAGATGAACAGATTTTCATTTTCAATAAAATAATGGGATGAATGAACTACCATCCTCACAAAAGCCTTTACTCTTTTCTGTACAACCTATTTAATACCAGAAGAACTATGGTTAATATCAGAGGTCTTATTATTATATGATGATATTCTTTGTATATGTAGAGCAAATAACTTTCTAACCATATTTATGAAATGGGGCCTTGTCTCTTTTGGATTCTTTAAGAGACTGTGCTTGGAAGGTGACATGGAATCTGGCATGTCATTGACTGCTCTATAATGTCAAATGCCATTGATTGGATTTGTGCAGCCTCGATGTCAGAGGCCACTCAACGAATTGAGTGTAATACTATTGAAACTCATCACAAAGGAGAAAGGCCAAAAAACAAAATTAATTGTCAATTAGGATCTGAAGAAAACATTTGTTTATGGTTACTCATATTTTTTAAAAGTTATTTAGCTAATTTTAAAAGTCTGGAAAAATTAAGCCATCTTCATTTTTACTTCAAAAATGATGAAAAAAGGAAATTATGAGTACTATAAGGAATATAACTTTAATACTTCTACATACATGCATATTATAGTAATGGGCTTCTACAGAAAAGATAAAGAAAACAAATGGCTATTAGCTACTGATTTTACCCCTTTTGTGTATTAAATGATGCTTTATATACATTCAATACTGTTCGGAACATTATTCATGCACTGGCTATTTTTCAAAGTTTCTAAAATGTAGAGCAAAGTAGAAATCTTGAATAGGTTTCAGGGGAGAGCCAGACTTTTATATTGTTACAAAATTAATGCATAAAACCCGAGAGGAGACTAAAGAAACTGAAATTATTTAATCTGAGAAAAAATTTTAAATATGTGATAAGTTTTCTAAGAAGAACAGAACAACAACAACAAAAAGCAGTAGCTAAAAGGTAAGAATTTTTGAATAGATACCAGGAAAAAGATTTTCTTGCAATTAGTTCGATTAGACACTTAAAATGTTATCTTTCTTTGGAGACATTTTAAAATAGAATGGAATCATGTTAATTCATTCATTCAGTTGGTCATTCGATAGCTACTTGTTGAATAGCTACTAATGCACATGATAACCAAGATCTCTGGTCTTTTAGATCTTCCATTATAGTAGGGAAAATAGAGAGTAAATAAATAAACTAATGTGATAAGAATTTCAGATATGAAGAAAACAATATAAGACAATGAGAAAGAGAGGGTCCAAGAAGACAGTTTGTACTTCACGTTGGCGAGTTAGGGAAGTCTCTTTTGAGGTGGCAGTATTGTTGCTGAAACTTGAGTAAGGAGAAGGAAACAGCCATAAGAAGTCTAGGAAAGAAGCATTGTGGGCAGGGAAATAGTGAGTGCAAAGGCCCTAAGTTGGACCTAAACTCAATATTCTCCTGGAACATGAGAGGGCCCCAGTGCCCGGAGAATAGGGAAGGATGGAGAGGGGAGTGGAAGACATGATGGTTAAAGCCAAGTCTCTGCCAGCTCTGTAGGCTACAGTTAGGAGTTTGCGTTTCATTCCAAGTTCAGTGGGAAGTTACCGGGTTTTGTAAATGAGGCGGAGAACTAGGATTGGTAGGTTTTTCAGTGTGTTTCGCGTCTATGATTGGACAATAGTAAACAAAATGCTGTTTTTTTAAAAAAATGTTTTCTCACGTAGGAAAAAACTTATTCTAAATTTGAACGTAGAAGCACTTAGTTTTCCAACTAAATCTAATAACCGAAAACCAATGTCGTCAATCTATTAAAGAAAGTTTGTGTCTGGAAAGACCTCATGACCTGGTCTTTTTAAATATCTTTCCATCTATTCCAAGACAGCATTCATCATTTTTTTAAAATTTCTTTAAAATAAGAAAAAATATTACTTGGGCATCAAAATTACCTTTATGAATAATTCTAACTATTAAATTAGCTAAACTGACTTTCTGTTTTATTTTCAGTGTACATTATTTTACTAGCTTAATGTTATGGAATCCATATTTCCTACATAGGGGAATATAGGTAGGAAATAATCACCTATGATTTAGTAAGGTAGAGAAAGAAAAATATTTGTAAATATTAGCAAATATTAGTACTTATTACATCACTGACACTCTACCAAGAACTTCACATAACATGCCAAGAAAGAGTGACTCTCCTGAGGTCACAGAGGGACTGTAGACTAGAACCCTGGACTTTAAATTCTCTATTACCTTTCTACAACTTTCTGGAGCAAGTCAAATCTGGTGCCTGAATAAAAGCTTTCTCTACAACCCAGCACATAAGACCCCATGACCATTTTGGCTTCAGTTCCATGGGTCTCTCTCTCACAGTCAAAATGAGTTTCATTTAAGGGAACATTCTAGGAAACAGATTTGTTCTATTCCACCTCCACCTCTATTTATCTAAATGACATTTGTTTCAAGGCCTCCTTTTGTTGTTTAAAGATATTCTGTTAAGGGACAGACTAAGGACATGACCATATTTACTACCATTCTTCTAAGTTGTCATACTAAAAGTATAGGGCCCATTAATGTCAACCAGATATGATCAATTACATTTTTTCTCACTATTCTTTAAGCTTCTGTCATATTCGCCATTTTCCCTCAGTGTTTACAACAGTGATTTATCCATAGGAGATTTTCAGCACACTTTGTTGAGAGAATAAATTTGTACAGACAACGTTTAGTGTTCTTATTTATAAAAATAGCATAGAATTTATCTTTTTCTAGAATGACAGTAAAATATTCTATCCCAATGTCAAGAGACACTGACACTTTTTCTGATATCTTACTTGAAGCTACTATTTGTGTTTTACTTTGCCTGCTACCAAAAAAGGGTTTGAGGTAGCTTATAGTAATTCAGTGAAGCGAATCTATAAAAATGTATTGGTATTTTCTGTGTGCCTGGCACAGTTCTATGTGTTGTGCTGTGTCCTCCGTACCCAAAAGCTCATTGTCTAGGAGAGTCTAGCAAATAAGTACAATACATGTAGCTGATACGACAGTGATGATCTGAGTAGAGTGCTCTGATGCGATAAGAAAAGATGAATGGAATAGGACCACAGAATCAGTGCAACTCTGATGAAAGAACAAGAGTCCTGCTTTGAGCGAAGGCAGACATAAAAGAAAAGAACCTGGAGCAAGAAAAAAAATGACCATGATTGAGCTCCCATCTAATAAGGGAAATCATAAGACTTTCTCAAGAGAATCATCTTATTTTTATGACACTAAATTGATCACGGTTGTTATTATTGCATGCAGGGGAAAAAACCACATTGGCACTACTTATGTAGTTATACAAATACAGGGAGTTCTTTTAAATAGCGTCTTCTTCTTAGATCGATCCTTGACAATAGCTGATAGTAGTACAGCTCTGTATTGTACGTCCATGAAGACATTGCTGTAGGAAACCAAGAATGGAGTCAGGATGAGAGTTTTTTGGTTATCTGATTTGATGTGAGAGTCTGACGTAGAAGTTATAGACAGGTAAAAAGCATACTCCATTTCCCAGTTAGACAGACCAGTGGCTTCGAACTCCGGGTGTGCCACATACTACTTATACTGTTTTCTTCTAAGTGCCCAGGAGCCACTTTGCTAGTAGCATCAGCCACTTCTCCTTCAGAGGCTGGGTTCTCAAATTGCCCACCAGTTTAAACAGCTGGCCACTAAAAGCAGAAGTCAGCTTACTTGCTGATAATGAGTGTTAGGGTTTGAGATTTTGGGAGCTGATCAGGGAAAAATATATGCCCATACAATAAGCATTATAGGGCAGTGGCTGGACAGGTGTGCATGAGAGAGGAAGAACCTCACAGCAGGATGTCACCATCCAGATGGGAAGAGGGCAAGAGGACTGGGGAGAGGGAGTCAGAGAAGGGATTTATGCTTCTAGGTGATGTCACTCAGCTGCAAGATGTGGGATCCCTGGGTCAGAAGGACCACAGCACTTTGGGGTCTCATAACCATGACAATCTTATTAAAGGTAAGCGGGTGCTGGGTAGGGATTTGCAGGGCATGCAAAATAGGCAGGCTCTGGATGGTCAGAATCTGCTCTTTCCATGCTGTTTAAAAAATAATCGACTGTGTAAAAATTTGAATTTAGTGCTCACGAGCTTTTGTCCTAACGGATCTCACTCTGCTTTAAAAAAATAAACCTAAAGGCTAATATGCAGAGGCCATCAATAAATTACTATTATTTTTTTTTATTGCAGAAAACCAACCTCAGTGAACTTTGCATTGCTTAAGGAGGAGCAGTAACTAATATATCTTGCATAACTTTCATAAACTTCTGTTGAAATGCCTTTCCTATTTCTTGTCTTCTTTACATACATGGTAATTTGCCTCAGGATAATAATATGATAAACTGAAGCAGCATTGAATTACTACTCAGTCATGTTTTCTCCAGCCTAAATAATTCAAGTGTTTTGGAGGCTTATTCCTATTTTAAACTGTATCTTTTGACTCAGATAAGCTTGAGTAAAACTACTGTATGATTCTTAAATCCTGATAAAAGTGATTTTTTTTTTCTACATTCATATATGTACTCAAATACCAGGTCACTATTTTTTTCCCCTCATGTAATGATGCTAACCAATTAAGTATTTTAAGATTCATTAAGGTTGCCGAAAGTGTTTAGGAAAATAATCTCACATAAACCATTGCTAGGTTCACATGCTCATTTATAAGTATAATTATAGATAAATTGTCACACTGATAAGGTACACATGCACCTGAAGTCACCTCAGATAAGCTCTGAATTTCTCCAGCCTTCCAGTCCCCAAAGGCCATGCTGATTCAGTTACAGTAACAAAGACTGTCAAGAAGTGTGTAAACATACACACTTTCTTAAAACCGGATTATTTGTGAAAACACAGTTAAACATTGTTTAAAATAATTTGAATTATACCTAGAATAGTAGCAGGAAGTACAGAAAGTATGGTGGTCAGTGGTTTGTGGGATTTTTGACTATTGCTTGTTTTCCAACTTTTGTACAATAATTTGTATAATAATTATGATATAATTACATTAACATTTAATTAAAATTGCTAATTTTATTATTTTCTAGGTCATTTTTCCTAATTCCGTGTGCTAGGAAATTTAGGTAGAGATAGAATTGTTTCCCTTCACTCCAGGACCTGCTGCATCTTGGCTACAGAAAACATCTAGTTGAATAGAGCAGGTGCTGAATGAGAGTAAAATAGTCATTAATGAGATTGTCCTTATTCTTCATGACCTCTGCCATGATCTCAAAGACAGTGTTATTTACCCCCAAGATAGCATTTGGAGTCACATACCTAGATGTTGTCATTTCCCATGAAGCTATATTGCACTATAAGATCATCGAGTTCCAATTATGTATTTTAACTGTGATACAAATTAAAAAGTCTTTGGGGTTCTTTTTCAGTTATTTACACATTTTATCGTTATGTAATATGGATAGGTGGAACTCTGGTAGGATATGTGATTCAGCATAGCATTTAGAGAAATATCTTGGAAGAGGAGAGCGGTGGGTGGCCCAGATTTCATCTGCATCTGTGTTTGGACTGTGTGTTAATTACTCATTTCTGAAAACCAGATCGAACTGCAAAACCACTGGCAAAAGCCCAGGGGTTTCTGAAAATGTGGATCTGTGAAAGGTCCCTTTTTATGGTCTTCTTAAGGAATAGGTGAACAGCTACAAATTCTGTGGCCTGGGCTGAGCTGGGAGTGCCCTTCTTGACTAGAGGGGTCCCTGAGGCTGGGCAAAATGCATGGTCTCCAGCAAGCTGCATTGTGCACAAGGGTGGCACCGCCATTGGTGACAAACACTGACTCCCCGTCCGTCTCAGATAGTGAGTTTACAGACTGGATGTCCTGAGATCAAGGGGCCAGGGACTTCGAGATTTCATAACTCCCGGAAGAAGTTTGCCTGTGTTATACCCACAGTGGGCAAAATTAGGTAAGAGATTTCTTCGAAAAGAAGTAGGAGCCCCTTTTGATAGGGGAAATTTATTCAAGGAGGACTCCTCTGGACAAGGTATAAATCTGGAGTGTCTGGGTGTCTGGGTGGGAATTTCTTCCATGTCTAGCAATCACGTCAAGGTCCTCCAGTGCCTTTTAAATAGTTTCCAGCTGTGCCAACAAAATGTAGTAGCACTGCCTTGCATTAGGGGGAAGACTTTGTAAAAAGAATTCTCTGGACTCAGAGTCAAAGGGGACTCTTCAGGATTAGAAATGAGAAAGGGCTCATTTGGGTCACTGTGGTCATAAAAATAATAAACCCATCGGACCATGCCAGCTTTGCACAGCAGGACCTGGGCCTCGTCTAATGTTTTGTTGTTGTTGTTGTTATTCACAGTGAGCCTTAGTTATCACTGTGATGGCGAGGCCCACCTGGTACCAGGCTGTGACCACCCAGGGAGGAGAAGGAGGGCTCTGGTGCTAATGTCGTGGCTCTAGGGGCCTTCGCCTTTCCTTCTCCCTCCTCATCTTCGCTAGAGGGCTTGATAACCCTGTTAGCCTCCCCCTGAGATGCATTTCTTCATTCAGCCCTGTTCAGGTGAAAGCTCAGGATCTGTGTGGCATCTTGGAGGAAATGGACATGTACTTAGGATGGATCTTTGAGAAGTTTATGGATTTCAAGGTCTTTAGCAATACCAGCGAGCTGGTGCATTTCTGCAACTGTGAATAAAAATTCAGAGCCCAGTACAAAAACCTGCAGTAGCCAATCGGCTCTCTTCCTTTCTTCCTGCTGTATAAAATATTTAAGGAAGATGTGAATTTCCTTTAAGGTAAAAATTTTTCTCCTTTCTTTTTCCTTTCTTTTGCTCACTTGAGGTCATTTACATAACTTTCAATTTTACATATTTGATCCCTTTTACCCCATCTACTTCCCCTCTCCCCGCTCCTCCCCTACCCTCTGGTAACCACTAGTCTATTGTCCATTTCTATGAGTCTCTGCTTGTTTGTTGCTTTTAGGTTTATATCCCACATGTAAATTATATCATGTGGTTTTCAATTTTTTCTGAAGGTAAAATTTTTTATCTCAGTTTCTACTTCCCAATTTTCTCCCATCACTTTGACCTTACATGTTACATGTTTGTGGAGTACATCACCGTGAGCTTCTTCATAGGTGGCCACTTGTCCTCCCAGGGCGTCCCAACTGACCTCCCTGGGGTGGAGATCTGCCTCTACTAGCTCAATATGTACAGAGTTTCTGGAAAAATCCCCAGCCTTCTCGAGCATAATATCAGAGCTTCAGCATATTGATATCCAAAATATATAAGGAATTCATACAACTCAATAGCACCACAAATAATCTGATGATAAAAATGGGCAAAGGATCTGAATAGACTCCCTCCTCCCACCCAAAGAAGATGATTTAAATAGCAATCTATCAAAAGAAGCAATATACCATGGCTTCTAAATGATCTTTCAAGTAGAAACTCAGGGAGCACGGTAATAAACAGTGAATGAATTCACATGGTCTGGCTTCTGATAATTCTGTAGTTTATTTCCCCCAAAGAAGAAACTAAACAACATTAATTAGAACTAATTAATAACATAATTTAAATGTTTAATATTAAGCTATTAAAGAATTAATTATAAATACAGATCTTATCTCCCATCTCACCAAATATTTGTTTGGCTAGAATAAAAAATTTCAGCATTTTATTTAAACTCATAAAAAGATCTTAATGGCTGTATTACAGATGAATTTAACTAAATAATTTAACTGCCTTCAAAACATTTTTTGGGGAGACACTGTACGTGTGGGGAGGCGGGGTGGGGTGAGCAGCAGAGAAAGAATGAATAGGCCAAAATGTCCATCCTAGAATTATATCTGGCAAAACATATTATAAAATAATAAAGCAAATGTAAAAGAATTAGAGTTTAAACCAAGCGGAAAGAAGATTTTTAGAAGTTATTGGAGCATTAGTAAGAAGAAATTTAAATTGTGTTTGGAAATAAAAAGTAAGCTATACAGCAGCTCATCAAAATTTGGTAAAATTTGTTCAGAATTTAAAAGCATTTATATTAACTCAGGTATTCTTGTTATCAGTTATATAAAAGCTACAAGATCCACGTGTAAATTCATACAAGTATGAATGCTTTTAAGAGTTTTTTTTTTAAAAAAAGTGATAAATATTTAAACCACAAAGCAAAAGCCCTGTTATCTTTGCTTTTATTTCCTTATGTTTACCCATCCATCTATGATATCCTAAAGTATACCACTTGAAAAAAGGTCTAATTGAGTTCACCTACCCCCAAACCTGTTTATATCTCTCTTTCAAGGTTATGGCATTTAGTGGTAAAAGACTTGCTTCAATTATTACCTTGAGTCGTCTATAATCAAATGCTTATAGAAGGTAAGGTTTTGGCTGACCATACAGTTGCTGCCTTTTTAGTGAACATAAGAAGTATAGTGTTTTGTTTTGTTTTGTTTTTTGGTTCTTTTTAGGAGAAACCAACTTGGAGAAAGAAAATTCGAGTTTGACATCAAGATCTCAGTAGAAAGCCAGAGCTTTTGTGACTGCCCTAAAAGAAATTCCTGTTTCCTACAGCTGCAGGATCAAGATTTCCGAAAGCCATAATCAAGGTCTAATCCTGCACTTGGCTGAATAATAAAGCAAATAAGTCCCCACTCTCATTGAGTCTCTTAAATTAAAGTTAGGACATTGA
>NW_011888859.1:2176975-2195215 GCF_000151845.1 Pteropus vampyrus | reverse complement strand
TATAGAATTATCTGGCTCTTTAAAATATGTACTTGGACTTTGTAGAGTGGCTTGACTAACTATATACATGCAGAGCTTTGATAAAAGTTTAAAAAAATAAAAATACACAATTTATTCATGAAAGATTTAAACATTTCTGATCAAACCAAGATAAATGAGCGGATAATTAAAATCAAATATGTTGTAGTTTACATAATTTAATCTGTTATTTATCTTAAGCTAAGTAGTTTAAGAATGAATCATTAATAATGCAAAGATGACACTAAAAGAGGAAGTTCTTGTTTTTTAAGTCAGCCATCTTTTTGTTGTTGTTGTTTTTCGATTATGCAGAGTATGACTTTTCCAGATGTCATCATTGCTGTAGTTTGGGGAGGTGCTTCTCTGTACATCTTGACGCTCAGGACAATTTTTCTTGTGAGTCTCCAGGTAGGAGTTAGATATCCCTAACGCTCTTATCTAGATTTGATTTGATTTCACCAAATTTTTATACATTATTCTTCCATCTCAATTAGTAGCACTGTAGTCTTTCTTTTCTTGTCCCTATAAATGCTAGACAGCTTGAAAGTCAAACATCAAAATATAAAGAGTATAATCAAGGGTTGGGAAAAAAAGCCATCTGAAAATAGTTATTTTCTTCCACTTAATGTATAGGTTCTCGTGAAAGCATTCCTTGTTATTTTTAAGACTGCCTAAGACTGAAATAGTTTCCCCATTGAAGAAGCTATGGAGAATGAATACATGCAGGTCAGGGTCAACTTGGTCCTCAAAGACCTCCTAGTTTATTTGATTAACTTCAGCCAAAAGATAAATTATATAGTTATATGACATCTAAAAGTCACTTTGATAAAACTGGGTACATGGTGACCTAGAAACCTTTAGACTTTGTCAGCTAGGAGTAAGTGTGACAATGTAAACCCCTTTTCTCCCTGTGGTCAATACTCACTGGATCAAAATAACCATTATATTAGCCTCTGTGCTTCTGTCTACCCTGGCTTCTTTCATTTAAGCAGGTGCCCCTTTGTAAACTCCATTTCCCCCTTCTTGAGCTTTGTTTCCTAGAGAGGACTTCTTTTTGGCCTAGATTTTCTTGCCTGTATGCTGTCCTTCCATTTGGCAATAGAAGAAACAAAGAGAACTTTAATGGAGATGTGACTACTCATGGTTCCCACAGCAGTAACTTGTAAATCTGATGTTTATTAACATAGTTGAATCTGGATTTACAGTTACCTTTTCTAAAATGTGTTAAATAATATACAGGAAAGTCTAAAATTAAATAAGCTTATTCACTCTAGACATTAGTATCTTAACAAGCAGCATATTTAACAGTTTTAACCCTTTGCAAGGACTATGGAAAGCCCTTAAGGTGAAGAAATCCTTTCTTCATTTAACCCTTCCTTCCTTTTATTCCCCATTATTTCTTACTGCATATTTTTTTGGCTGATAGAAGAAGAGAAAGTGGAGTGTAACTTTTTTCTCTCACCACTGTGGCATCCTTGCCTCCATTACAAAGTAGCAAATCCTTACAAAGGGATACTTACTATCTCCAGAGGCCCCGATTATAACAATTTCCTTTGTATTACCTAACACCTGATTAGTCCATTTATTCAGGTAAAATCCCAAGTTTCTTTCTAAATAGATTTAGAATCTAGGCTGATATTTCACAAACAGAGCAATTCACTTAATAAAGAGGTGTCTAAGAGTAAAGAAAATTTTGTTATTTCATATGTTTTGCTATCATTTCATTAATATTGTCTTTGTTAGATATGGGTTTAACCGATTTGGGAGTTTTTGTTGGAGAAATGAGTCCTGTGGGACTATTTGAAGTAGGGTAAGAAAATTGCTTTTCTGTTCTTCTAAGCCTGGTCAGAATGAAAGAATAAGAATAAAAGAACAAGAAACAGGTTGAAAATATTCCATTTTAAATATTTATAAAATATTTAGAATAATGAAAGAATTTATTCCATACACATATGAGCAATTTTGAGTGATAACGATAATCCAGAGATTTGCTTGATTTAGCGCCTGTGCATCAGCTTTTTAACAAAAAAGGTGATGAAAATGCTTTTGTAATTGTATTCGATGCAAATAATTCATGCAAGGATTACCAGCTGACAGAATATGAACACTAACATCGTAAATATATAACATGTCATAAGCAAGGATCAGTTCAGGGAAAAGAACAATAATATAATTTATAGTTCATTGAGTAATCTTTTGAATTTTACTTTATAGTCCACAATGTTCTATGAAGTCATTTTTTTTTTTCTAATGCAACTGAAACCTCCGGCAGTTCAGAATGTACTTGTTAAATCAATTCCATCAAGACATTCAGTTAACGCTAATGGTACTAGGGAGTGTACATTTCATCGTCATGACGAGTCTAGGAAGTCGAAGGGAGAGGCACCTCCGGAACGCAAAGTATTTAAGAAGCTTCTCGAGGGCATTTTCCTCAGGCACATGAACACTACTATTAAAAGCTCATAAAATTCTCCACAGTTCATTCAATAAAAGCTCCATGGGAATAATTTTCTAACTGTAAGATTTTGGAACTTCAACTTCATTATTAGTAGGTGTCACATAAAAAGTATTTGTATCTAATCTGTTGTTTATTAACATAGTTGAATTGGAATATACAGTTACCTTTTCTAAGATGTATTAAATAATACACAGGAAAGTCTAAAATTAAACAAGCTTATTCACTCTAGACACTACTTTCTTAACAAGCAGTATATTTAGCCGTTTTATGCGAGGACTATGGAAAGCAGTTGTATCTAATGCTAAGTCACCGATTTAATATACTTCAATTTATTTAAAAAATATTGAGTACCTACTATAAGTCCTGCGCTGGTACCTGTTAAGAGGTAGGTCAGGCACAAGTTCCACCCTCCAGGATTTAAGATTCCAATGTTTGCTACTGACTTGGATCCTAAATTTGCCATTCTACAAGCTAAATGCAACAAGATTGGTTTAGGCGCTTCCATTGAAGCTGGGGGTGGGAGGTGGTGGTGGTGGTGGTGGTGGGAAGTTCCCTTTGTGTATTGAGGATGCTTTTAAATTTGCAAAGCCTTCACAGAGGTGATATTTCAGATGAATCTTGAGGGATGCAATTTATATGCTGCTAGAACTATATAAAATTTCTTTACTGGCCCTTTTAGGTATTCATCTTATATCCTATATCAGTTGATATGTTAATAATTTGGGAAAACTTCTAGGTCACTCCTTTACTATTTATAAATAAATATTTTCTTACTACTTCCTATGGGATAAAATATGCCCTGGTAATAGAGGCATTTTTTTTTTTCTCAAATTTTCTTCAGAAAAATTGTCTTCATCTGCCTGAAGGCAACTGTTTTACCAACTTTCACATGATTCAAATTAAGTAAGTTATTTCTCATGAAAGGTCAGGGAACTCCCATCTCTGCATGTTAATGGACAGATAACATCTAAGAGAGGTCATTCATAATTGTTAATGGAGGCTAAAATAGTAGTAGCACTCTTTGAATAGTCTTCTGAGTGGAGGTTCAATGCAGCATATGAACCTTCATTCTGAGTAGGTTGGACGTCAACACTAGTGGCTCACTTCTGCCCTGATTCGCAATCATGAGAACAGGTTCTAGTAAGCACATCGAATTCTTTGCACGTGTATGCCTGTGTACACGTGTGTATGGTGTGGTTTTGTAAAAGCTACCCAGGTGATTCTGGGCATTTGCCCACTTCCTTTAAACCCCACGCCCCTCCCCGTAATCACTGATATAATGATTTTTCTTTTAAAGGTGAGGATTTCTTCTACCATTTATTAGATCTTCTTTTAACATCTGAGGACATTATTCTCCTCTTCGCCATTACTTTAGTCTGCTGTTTTTGTAGAGTCTCTTTGTGCCATGTTTGGAGATTCTTCCTCTTGTACACAGTTTTTCTACACTAATAAGAGGAATTGGAAGCATATAACATAATTGTTGTTTTTTATTTTAAGATCAACAAATGAAATAAAGCAAAACCGTGAAATAACCTTGTGCTCACCACATTAGAACTGAACGAAGTTTTAAGTTTCCTCTTAAATATTGGAAATATTGGAAAAGGTTTTCTTCAGTGGAACGTAAGTTCTTGTTACGTTGTGGTAATAATAAATAGCTACTAAATTTGTACTGGAAATAGCTTGATCATCCTTATATTCTCTTTTAAATTCTGTATTTTCTCTTTTTTTTTCCCTAATTTTTTTAATCCTTCAAAATGTACTTCAAGTAGTCTCATTAGTCTAATTTCCAATTTCTCATATATATATGTACATACTCTTAGAATTCTTTTTTAATTCTTCACTCAACATAAGAAATTTTAAAATGCATTTTAATCTTTTTTGCTAAACTATAACCATATCCAGCTACATTGAACAGATATTGAAAATAATTTTATCTCCAATGTTGAAACAAACCAGTGCATGAATAAATGACTGAATTAACTGTACTATCATTTTCCTTAGATGAACTTGTGAGGCAAATGTGATAACCACTACGCTACAGAAACAGGACCCTTAGATGAACTTGTATTTCAACTTCTACATCAGATTTTCAAAACATATTTTAATCATTTCTTCTCTCACTTCTGTTCTTGGCAGTATCGTATGTTATAAATATAATATATAGAATTCAAAAGAATTCAAAAGAATTCAAAAGGAAATCCAGAGAGCTTTACTTGATACGAATATTTTATGAAATGAGAATCAAACTGTTTACAAACGGGGAGACTTATTTACGATTATCAGATGCATTTACAAGAAATAACCTCAGTTAATTTTCCCTTATGTTCATGAAATAAGCCAGATTTAGTTTTGCTTACATGGCTTAAGTGGTTTTGTCTGCCTAAGAGATTTTCAAGTCTTGTCTCCATTTTATTTTATTTTATTTATGTCATATGCCATATGGTTGGGTTCAGACTGCATTTCAAATTATCTTTGTTATCTGCATTAGATGTATATTTTTTTATTTGATGCTGTTCTTAAGAGCAAAGCTGTGGTGGATAAATACTATTTGGGATAAGTGGTCAGGGTCCCCATGGCTTACTTATATTTTTTTCCTCACCAGCATATTAAGTATGGGGATGTATCACCTATATTTTGCATCAACGTCTTTAGAGAGCTTTGCAATATTTCTGGCATCCATTAACTACATGATCTTGAAGAGAAAATGATAGCTTTAGCAAAACCTTCATTTTTTTTCCTTTTTGAAAAAAGATCTAAATATAGCAAATATTCTTTTCATTTCTTTAGTGTATTTTAGCATTTTTCTTAAGTTTATCAAACATGTATTTTCTGCCTGGTTTGACTCTATCTTGTGTTTAAGTTGTCTGTTATATTCTCTACATATTTTAAACCTGTCTCCTAAATATACATTTTAAAATAATTTCACTGCTACTTAAGCCTCACTATGCTGATCATTTCACTTTTCTCTCAAGAGCCATAGAAAACTATGTTAAAGTTTGCTCAAGAAAAACAAATCACAATCAAAGCTGAAGTTTTAAAGCACAATCAAAAAGACAAAAAAAAAAAAAAGTGCAAAATGATGGAAATGGCCAAATAGAGGTATAGAGTCAGTAGTTCTGTGTCTAAATCTTGGATCTGCCACTCAGTGTCTAAGTTACTACACTAATGAGCCAAAGTTTCCTTATAATTCTTTCCATTATGAGATAACCTTGTCAAACTTCTTGCATTGTGCTTTGCCCTTAGAAAGTACAGTACAATTAAATCCATTTTTTCAGTCAGTCACAGTGCCTAACACTAGCAAGATAAAGGTGAAAAGATACACTCTTGTTCATGATTTTGTTTGGTTCCCACCATACCCTGGACCCCCTTCCCTTCAAATCATATTACCACTCCCCACTCCCCAACCAGCCCTGCCAAAGAAACAAGAAATGCCGATATTCTCCAAATCTCATGTTGGAGAAGGTCATGATATGAGGTTACCGGATGAAGGTCTATGATTTAGAGAACATTTTATTAATAGGACTGCAAGCACAGATGGCTCAGAGTTCTTTTCTGGGACAGTTTTCTGAACCATATCCATGGCAGCTGGTTCATGTGACATGGTCTTTACCAGTGGAAGAAGGAATCAGGTGGCCTGGCTCAGTCTCAACGGGGTGGCGCCCTGCAGAATTGGACACTATTTAGCATAAATTTACTGATCTTTGAAACAGATCATTTTGTGATTCTCCTGCTTTTTCTTTATACAGAGAGGTTTCATCTGCTATAAAGTTTAGCTTTGTTACTGTCTTTCCAGCTCATACTTTGCTTCGGTGTGATTTATCAATGCTGTTTGTGTTTCAGATAAAGATAGAATTAAAACTTAAAGTTAAAATTGCTTGAAAAATAGCATAATGTGACATGAAGGCACGAACCAAGCAAATATTCTAATATTTGCATCTAAGGCTGTTTGGTTTAAGTTAACATCATATTCAATACTGATCTTTGTCAAATGTCACTCCATGAAAAAGAAAATTCTCAAATAGGGAGAAGTTTCAGTGATAACTGAAAATTATATTCATTTGTTGAGATGTAGCAAGAGAATGAACCAAAAGGAATTTTATTGTTTTAAATATCAATATGCCAGATAACTATTTTATATACTTTTATAAAACAATAACAACAAACTTGATGACTCTGTGCTGAAAATCTCTTATTGGCTGTAAGACTCACAGAATTTTCAAGTGATAATCTCCTCTGCCATGAAGTCATTACATCAGCCAGCTTGTCCACAGGACACTTTCCTTCTCGGCATTTTCTACTGGATTCCTATGATGGGCTCAGTCACGACTTTGTGATGGAAGGAGAAGTAGGAGGAGTTCTTGTTTAGTGCCCCTCAAACCCGAATAGCTAGGAGTATATATTATTGTAGAACTCCTTAGGTGATTCTGATGATGAACCAGAACTGGAAACTAACTTAAGAAAATGTGCTTCTGGTCTTACTTCGGGTAACTAGGCTTCTAGTCCCCCACGTCTAGTAACTAAATCCTGGATATGATCTCTGATGCTCAAATTCTACTTGGTACATAACCTAGAACACTTTAAAACTGTGCGCTTTACTTTGCACTTCCCAGTTGACTTTCTCTCTATGTTCTCACCTAGAATAGAGGCCTAAACTCTAAATCCCAAATAGCCTGGGCCGTACAAAAGAGGTGACAGGATGCTGGTGGTAGGCTCCTCTGAATCTTCATTCTTACCTGTTCCTGAGTTTCCTGACCCTGGGCTGTGCTTCTGTTTGTCCACATGTCTGTCAGAACATCTGCTTTTGTCATATTGGATGTCCCTAACCTCAGCTGCTTCTCTGCACTACCACCTGTTGCCTGGCATTAAGGCCCTGCATGAGGACTTTCAGATTTAGGCATGCATGTGGATCATCTGCAGTGCTGATTAAATAGATTTTGTCACTCATTTACCCCAGTCAATAAATCAGAAACCCTGGGAATCGATCTTAGAAATCTCGATTTTTAGAAGCACCCAGATAATTCTGTTGGAGTTACTGCTGGGCTATACTTTAACAAGAAGAACCTTTAGCCAGGTCCATTTCCCTAAATGTGGTTCCTATTTTGTTGGTTCATCTTATCTAAGTCTTAACTCACTTAATTTTAATGCATCTGGCTACAGTTAACATGCCACCCACCTGGCTGTGTGATAAAACGTATCAGCATTGAATTCAATCCGAATGTCATCTCTTCCGTTTCTGATCCCCAACAATTGAGATTAGAATTTAATCCAAATGTCATCTCTTCCATTTCTGATCCCAAACAACTGAGATTAATATTGTCCTTTTCTGAACTTTCATTGCACTATATTTGTTTCCTTCTTTTGCTAGTCACCACATTCAATCTCGTATTACAGATGTTTATCCATCTTACGAAACTGTGAACTCCACGAGGGCAGGCTCTGGGCCTAGGTTGTCTCTCTATTGCTAGTGCTTGGCACGGTGACACGAGGTTTACCACAACAGTGGGTGATACAAAAATATTTTTTGAAAGAAAGAAAGATAGTGGTAGACTTGGCACTGGAGGCATAAAGAAGTTATGTGATTTGGGGAGGTTTATTATTTTTTTTTAGAAAGTAAAAATACTTTATTTGAAAGTCAGTAAAGAAGAAAACCTTTCTAAAAAGAATAATTGGTTGTAATGATGAAAAAGGGAATATTATAAGAAGGATATTGAAAATGGCAATGCTAAGTCTTTCCATCTGGTCACTGGTTTGACTAGGAGACCGTTGATGGATGAGACTTGGGAATTCTTTGAGTTAGACAGCAACCAAACTGTTCTTAAAAACAGTGCGTGTAGTATCTTCGTCTCTGTAGTAGTTGCCCATGTTAAGGTCAAAACAAACAAAATTAGCTAATTTCAGAAATCAACTCCTCAGAAACATTTTTTTTCAGAATGTTTGAAATACTTTCTTTAAAGAGCAGCCTCAAAGTTGGACATTATTGTTTCATTTCAATACAAAGAGAACTAAGATTTTTCCAGGGTGCTTCATGATATTATAAGAAGCAACAGACCAACCCACCTGACCATTTCTTCTACAACGCAGGTGATAACAGGCTTGGACTCTCAGTTTTAAGCATTTCTTTTCCTTTCCTTTAAGGAACTGGACTAAAGAAAATATTTGTCTTAGTTCCTTTACATATTCCTCTTTCTCCTATTAGAAATGGCACACGAGTCCCAAAATGATGTGGTGAAAACTGAAGCCAAAGGCATCTATTTTCAAGAAAATTAGCCAGCATCAGAAAATACCTAGTTATTATTATCAGAAGCCCTAATGCTTTTGCCAGCTGGAGGAGTGCAATGTTGGAGTTGATGCAACTTGATAGCAAGACCCCAATGGAAAAGTCTATTAAAGAAGTTTTGTGTACAAAGATCTGGATATAAAGTGCATGAGGAAGCTTTCAAAATGATAAACTCAGCCAATGTACTTATTTCAGTCCCCCTGACATTATTTCATTTTTCTCTCTTCTAATAGTCACCATCCAGTCAGGAAAGAGAAACCACATCAGTTAATTTAATATGAAGAATTCTCCATCAAATGTCAGAGAACTGAAAATCTAAATAGATAGAACCAGTGATTCACAGAGGTAGTAACTGCAAGAAGTAGGTTCATTCCTGTGTCTGGGACAAAAAAGAATAGACTGGGATTGTTAAATTTAGAAGTTAATAGGAGAGCTTTGTATAGTTGGGACACAAACTTATGAAGAAGGAGCTTCCTGGCTATAATTGGTACCCCAGGAACTTTCGAGAGGACACCCAAAGAACTTGTGAAGCCTGGAGGTGACAACATGAATGAATTAAAATCTTTGCTCTTGAGGTGTCCACAAGGTTGTGGGGAAAGTGATAAGTTATGTGAAAGCAAACTTCAAAATACTGCACAAAAGCAAATTTCTATCATAGTTATTGCAATAAATTTTAGATTTATATTTATCATGATCATTCAACTAAGATATTCTGGGGCATCCTGGATTTCGTGTCTTCTGTCCCATTGTCAAACTGCATGTTAGACTACAGGACTTGATTTTGGGTTTGGAATGTATAATAATCGGCTATAGTCAGCTTTTAAATCTGCTTAACTAGGACCTAGACTTATTAAAAGTAATATAAAAATTTCCATGTCCCCATTATTGATATTCAAGATCTGTTTATGCAGTCTTACTTTTCTGAATTGATTGATGGTTCTAGAGGCTGTATTAGCTTCTTGGAGATTGGACAGGGTAGAGTTGGGAGTGGGTAGAGGGTATTACTGTTGTCATACCTTTTGAGATATGTTAGACACTCTGAGCAGAGACTGAGTTAGCAAATACAGGAAAGAAAATGTGTTATTTTACTCTGTGAGTTTACCTTTTTTCCTTTAATGAGCAAGAAATTGTTTATTATAAATTTTGAGTCAGAAAACAGTTAATTAAGAATCCACAAATTATGGATACTTTCAGGTGGAAAATAATCTCATAACAATCCTTCTCAGCTCTACTTGTACACACAGGAGGCAAAATCAACATTTGTACTTTGGTTGATTGTGAAAGAACAAAACATTTAAATATGAAATAATGGGCACAGAGAATACTTCCTCTTGATTTAGGATAACAACTTTTTGCTGCACCATTTCAACCCGGAAATCAGCTGATTTACATAAATGTTGCATAAGTATTCTGCATTTTGTCAGAAAAGAAATATTCTACAAATATCTGCAGCCAGGATCTCTCCCTATAATTAGTTTCTCATTATGCAGTTTACCGGTGCTTCAATACATTCAAATAGTCCTTTATGCTAATTGCATAATATTTCATTGTTAGCAGAATGTGCAATAGCGCTCTCACTATTTGACAGAAGTTGGATCCTTAATCTAGATCTTTTGTAAAATAAAGCACATTGCCTGGCACATAGTATTTATAAAGTTTATGTTGATTTATTGAAGACTGACATAATTAAAACACAGATAGGTACATTTTAAGAGACATGTTTTATTGTGTTGATGTATTGCTCAGCAGTTGGTCTCTTGAATAGCCATGTACTTCTCTGGATTTCTCATTTTTACATCTAAAACTATAAACAAGTGACATTAAAATTACTTGTGGAATTTAATGAGAGGACTCATCAGAAGTTGTAAATTATAAACACAATCTATATTTAAAATATTTATTGGTTTTTTTTGCAATTATTTTCATCTTCCCATGAGCAATTCTTACAATCAATAATAGTAATACTTAGTAGTAAACCTTTGTGTTTTTCCTCTGTGAAAATAACGTCCTAAAATCTTTACATGATTATTTTACTTACTACAACATGTTTATAGGTAAGATTTTATTATTATTCCTATTCTACAGATTAGAAAAACTACGATTTAGAGGGATTAAGTAAATTGCTGAAAGGTATCCAGTTAGTACGTGGTGGAGCCAAGATTCAAGGCCAGATCTTTCTGAGACTGACATCCATCTTGTTAATCATTGTACTACACGTGGTAGAATATAATTTCAGGGGGCAAAAATGGGTCCTTTCCAATTGTTATAGAAGACCAAATCTTTTCAGAAGTAAACTTGAGTTGGAAACGAAACAAAATAAGACATATACAAAAAGAATTGGAGTATAGAATCTAAAATTCAGAGAAGGAATAATTGAATAGGCTATTGAGTCAGAATTAGAAACAAAAAAACCTTTCATTTTTATGCAATGTGAATAGTGCTTAAAAACTGAGGCTGAACATCTCCATCTTTTTATGTTCTTAATGGTTATTAGCCATTTACAAATCTCTTCTTTTTTTTTTTTTTTTGGGAGGGTCTGCTTAAATCTTTAACTATGATTTGAACTCTTTTTCTTATAATTGAGTTGTAAATGAAAGCATTTTTAGATGGTAAACTCTATAAAATATTCACAATTCTATTCAGCCACCATTCAAGAAAAATATTTTAAAAACATAGATATGTGGAGAATTTTAGCAAAACTCAGAAAAAGTTTATATTTCTCAGGTAGAGGATGTATGGGGGTACTCTGCTGAAGGCTAGTTCGAGGACATCCATCATCAAAGACTGGGCTTCTTTGACTTCCCTGAGATGTGGCTCCCTTTTTCAGGCTGTCAAGATGGCTGATAAATCTCTAGGTACCACATCAATATTCCAGACAAAAAGAAAGGAGAAAGCTGAAGGAAGAAAAAGGTACATGACATCCTGACTTGGTTTATTTTTATTTAGATGTCCTACCTAATACTTCTGCTTATATTTTGTTGGCTAGCATTAGGTCAGATGACCATCCCAAACTACTACAGAGCACGACAGAAGGGTGGGGGTGTGATGTTTTCAATGTGGCTGTTGCTGCTCAGGATTCTTTTATTAGGGAAGAAAAGGATGATGACTAGCAGGCAACCAAAGTTGACAGTACTATATTTATGCGAACATATATCTAAAGGATGTTCATTATAGAATAATTTATAATAGAAAATTTAATAAACATTAGTTAGAAAATAGAATTAGCTAATTAGGCAGTATGTGTCATAGAACTTTATGCTATTAAAATTACATCTAAAGGTTACTTTCAGATGTGAGAAAAAGTATTAAGTGAAGAAATAATATATCAAATAACATAAATGAACACTTTTTATTTTAAATCCCACCTTTTAAGGTTTAAAAGCAAATGTACCAGAATTTTAGTATATTAAGTAATAGTATTTATGAGTTTATATGGGAATTAAGTAGAGTGGTAATTTTTTCCTAATTTTGTTAATTTTCAGTTTTTCCCCAATGAACTTGAAATAGTTACATTTGTCAGGAAAAATATTGCAATATTTAAACTAGTGACAGAGCTATGTATTGTCAGAGTAGAGTGTATTTTAGAGTGCCATCATAAGGCATTCAAATGAGCAAGGTGGGAAAAAGTTTCAGATTTGTGTCTTGCCCAGGAATTTGGCACACTTGAGTAGACATGCTGTGGTTAGTAATAAAACACATAAAGACACTGAGAATCTGTGTAAGGGGAAGCCAAAACAGGTGCCAGGAGCTTAGATTAAGGACAGAGGAGGAAATGAGAGAAAGAGCCATACTTGGCCACTTTAATGGCTTCACTGCGTTAGTCTTGCCTATTAGACCACTTCTGATCATGAAGTTAGTATTCTTGTTATTACTCTCTTAGGATTTCAGTGTTTCCAGAAGGTCACACGTTCCCAGGAAATACCTCGCCAAAAAATGGGTATATATTTAATTTGGCTCCAATGTTTATTGACAACCATCATTAAAGGGCTTTAAGACACAGATGAGATCTATTTTGCAGAAGTGGAAGTTTGGAATAGGTATCACGTAGGCAGGGCACAGTAAGTTTGGTGGCAGGAGAATGCCAAAAAAGGATAAGTCATTTAAGATGTTTGAATTGTTTATTTAGACTTTCTTCGATTAAGCAACTCTTTATCTTTCTATTATGGCAGAAAACCTAACATCTGATACATATTTAGCACAATTAATGTTTACTGAATGAGTCAATAAATGAATTAATGAATGTGAGTGGTCCCCTCCAGGAGACAAGACAGGATCCTGAGACACATGCTTAAATTAAGTACAGAGACGCCAAACTGGGTGACACCATCAGCTATGAGACATGAGGTCAGGTCTAGAACTGCAGTTACTGTGCTCTGATGCCAAGTCACCCATCACAACTCCTGAAGTAGCTCCCTACCCTTCATCCTTACCTTCCTTAAGGTCAGTCTGGAGTCTCAGAACAGCAGAAGGGCTGAGTATTCATGAGCACCGGCTGATGGCTAGTGAGAACTAAAAACACCAGAACTGGGCAAATTCTGGTATTTTTCTTCAAACTTTCTTTGAAGCAAATAAATATTTAAGTTAAATTTAATTCTCTTTCAACTCTTGAAGCAAGTTTTTTTTTTTTCTTAATGTTCTTTTAATTAAGTTGTGTTACTTTCTGTACAGGCTTAGTTGTATGTTTCTACTGGTATGAATTATATCCTTGAATGTATGAAGACATAGAGACATTTCTTCCGGTAACTTTTAGAAAATCAGAATGGCAAAGAATTACTGGATGCTTTCGAATGTATTTTTCCAAAGAAATTTCTTAAAAGACCGAAGAAAACAAAAACCTAAAGCCCTTAAGAGCAAGGATGGTTAATCTTCCCTGAAGCCCAGACCCTAAACTCTAAACTCGTTGTGCCCTCTTTTCTAGCACAATCTTCAAAGACATAAATGCTCACAGTTTTACTTATAAGTAAAGAAACATCTGGACAAAAGCCTTTGAACTACATGCTTTATTTTATAACAAAAAAGTTTCATTTGTAGGCAGATGTCATTACAAGCATACCATGATGGGATGGTAATATAGGCCATAGACATCATGATGTTTTTATTTCCAGGACTTTTCACAGGGTTTTTCTTATTATGGAAAGGTGATCTATTTATAAAAATTTTATTTATATTCTTGGGCTCAATAAGCTAAGGAGATATAGCAAGACATAAATAATGTAAGTGAAGAGGGATAAAGAGTAGACTGAAGTACTCTCATGACAGATGTGGCTATAGGACCCCTTTACAAGATGCAATATAATTTTAATATAACAAGGATATTCATCTTTGCTGCAAAGGGTAATTACGTGGGAACGACAAACACTGCCACACAGAATGGTGAGGCAGATTTTCCCAAAAGAACAAAGAAGACAGGAGAGGAAATGACAGCAACAAAATCTGGAAGCTGGAAGGTAGATGAACACGTGGCAGTCAATTCTGCAGGCTGAAGAAATCTCTAAGCTGAGCTAGTAGTGCACGTTACACAGAGTACATTTATTAGACTGCAAAACTTCAGAACCGCAGGAATAGGATACATCTGATAACTCAAAGTGAGATTCATGTGAGGCTGGAAGAGGAGGATCAGTTTGTTGTCTACATAAGAAAAATTTAGATTTCTGTTAACTGCGATTCCATGTAATGTAGAAAGATTTAGGGATAGAAAGATACATCACCTAAGAAAGTTTCTGTATACTGGATTTCCAAATAAGTTTTGACTTTTGAGTAGACTTAGAAAAGTTATTTCTTTAGATCTTTGAAGGTTCACAAGCATACCCATTACACATTCAGATCCAGCACTTTCCCCGCCACCCAGTGAAGGTTTATATATTGGCAATTTTTCATTATAAAACAGGAGCTAGAGTTTTTAGCTTGAGTCATCCTTCTAAATAGGCAGCTGGTCTCTTTTACCAGCTGATATTTCATATTAAATTGTCCCCCAGATATTTCATCAGAATGGCTTGTGGCATCCACCCTGCATTTACCTCATGTCCCTTTTGTGGCTCATTGTCATTTTGGACAATGGAGTCTGGGTGGCAGCTGCAAATTCTCTGGTTTTCAATACGCAGAGCATATTTGTCAGTAATTAAGTCTCAGCTTCTCTTTTTGCATTTGTATTCTCAGTACAGAGTATTGAGGGCAAATTAATTATTACAATGATCTGGACTGGGCACTCCCTTCCCTATACTGCTAACTGAAGTCCTTCTAATTCATGGATTATTTTAACCACTAAGAAGCAGAGATAAAGAAAATACTGCTTCCATGTTTTGAAATTGTTTTTCTTCTTAAAGGTAGCATTTTTTTTTTTATCTTTATTTCTAGGTGAAGTTGCTACACATACTTATTGCCCTCAAACAATGCTTTTCAAAAATTTCAATCGTGTATTTTTAATGGTAGAAGAAAGTAAATACTTATCTTTGGAAGACTGAGAACAGAGCATAAGACCATGGAGAGAGTGAAAAATATTTTAAATCTTAAGTTTTAGCTTAAAACTTTACTAGTTTTTTTTGTTTCAATAAAAAAAGATAGTTTTTGCATATCATAACACTCAATTTACCATCTCAGGGGGAAATGGTACTACGAAAACTTTTGTGACATTCATGCTGTGACCTGGAGAATATCTTGGCATGTCTTCTCATATGCCTCAGCTCTGTGCAATCCAGATTCAAAAAGCAAAGGAAAAGATTCCTCACAAGGAATCATGATTTATATTGCTTCTGATTCCATTAGAGTTTCTGTCTTCTTTTTCTTTTATCATCTTAAAAAGTTAGCCTTTCTGAATTTAGCAGATATTGAAGACTTTCTTATAAATTCTTTCTGGTGACTATCTATAGTTTTGTCCTCCAATGACCTTTTAAATTTCGGAATTCCAAATTAATTATTTTAAGTATACAAATATACATTAAACATAGTTCCTAGGTATGTAAGCTTGAAAGTCACATAATCTGGGTTTGAAACCTACCTCCTTCATTTTTTTGACATGCAAATTTGACCTTCTTAATTACTCTGTTCTTTATTTTTCTCACCTATGAAATGGAGATGAATATAGTATCTACCTTTTAGGATTATTATAAAAATTAAGTGAAATACTATATGTAAAATGCTTACAATGTGCCTGGAAAAGTACAAATAATCAATATTGTTAGCTCTCATTAGTAAGAAAATTGAGTCCAGAAAGAGAAAAATTGAAACTGCAATAAAGTTTTTGGTAATTTCCTAAAATTATAACCACGCATATCTGTTTCTAGAATTCTTCAATTAATAAATAGTGACTATTGCTCTCCCGATGGCCACCAATTCTACAAAATATTGGCACATACTTCTATTTGGCCATTCTCAACAAAAAGTCAAAACAACAGACTGTTGTGATCATCTCGACAATGAACTCGGAGAGAGAAAGCAACACATACAATACATATGTTCATTCATTCATGTCCTCATCATTCATTCCACACACATGTACCAAGTACATGCAATGGGTTGTTCACATAATTGAATACCACTGAAAGATCATGCCTTTGTCCATTTCACTACAAGCAAGATGATCATTTCTAATCCAGGGTCAGAGTCTCTATTTCTGCATTTGGGTACATTTCTACGAGAAAATGGTTCAAATCATAACACTATCCTCAATGGTTTGAGCCATGCATTGCAAGCTTAGCTGGACCATTTCTACTGCTGGCAAATTTTTCTTCAAGACTCTGTCTGTTGCATTACCTACAGCAGCTTTTCTAAACCTTCCTTTTCTTCAAACTTCTCAACTCTACCATTATGTTTTTTTACTTTTTGCCAGTGACCTGTTGAGATTTTCCAAAGGAGTTCAAGGTTATTTACAGTAAACTGCCTCAGCTCTCTCCTCTCCTTCTCAAAAATGTATGATAAGATGAACTCATCTTATCCCCTTCCTCCTTCTCTCAGAGAAGTAGACACCCCTCTTTACAAAGGCTAATCTTTTCCTCTAAATTCTTGGTCCCACTCAAATTCTTTGTTCCATCAATTACCCTCACCTGGTTCTTTTCCCAGGAGAATCAAAACAGCACCTTCTTCTCATTTTCCCGCTGGTCACGAAACCCCATGGCTGTTAGTGTCTCAGTAGGAGTTTCCTTTTCCAACATAATCATATGTTTTCCACCAAAAGATCTAACATCTGCAGGTAAAAGAAATTAGAATTATTTTCAAAACTAATTTAGCTAAGAATTTAGTTGCACATGATGAGTAAATAATTTAGACTACTCATAATTAGACTTAGTTACATATAGATTTAGTTGTATATTATGAGTAAATGAAACATTACGAGTATAAAATAATCTCAAAAATCACACAATATTCTAAATAATGTAGTCCACATAGAAAATAAGGACTAGCTTATAAGGAAGTTTTCAAGTTAAATATTTACTGTGTACCTTCCTGGGATTTGCATGTGCTAGACATTGTAAAGGAGCCATCTCTGTTGTTTAAGAGTTTGCCTTTGAAAGATGTTATCAGCTTCTCAGCAGACCGATCATGATGAACCACCATGGAGAATATACAGGAAATAAGGTTGTAGTATAGACTCATGTTATAATTTTCAATACCTCAGGCAGAAAAGAACAAACAAACAGGTATTAGATTCTTCCAATACTTCATTTCAGGTTGGAAAAAAACTAGATAGAGATGTCAAAGTTAGATGCTTTAAAAATTTATATACTGAAATCTTGAGGGGATGCTAAGTGACTGATTAAGATTTATTTGTTTTACTTAAATTGTGATGATTAGATTTCTGAGTCTCTGAGCAGCAACTACAGATCCCTATTTCTCTCCTTCTATTTCATTACTTGCTGATAATTTTATTTTATGCTGCTTTGGAGTTCATCTCATAAAATGCTACATGTTCTCACATTGTGTTGTCCTTCTCTTGCCTAATTCTTGATGACCTCAAAAAATAAAGGTGTGTAGGAAAAAATAATTGTCTCTCTCCTTAGGAATATTTTAAATCAACTGACATTTCAGATTGAATTAAAGGGAGAAAATGATCATGTTTTAATAAAGCTATATCTAGAAAAGTTTGCTTTTAAATTACAAAATTATTTATAATACAAAAGTATAGAAAATCACTCTTGGCTATCTAAAATGTTTATTTACAATGAAGAAATTTCAAATTTAAGCAAAAGCAAGTTTTATATTGAAAAAAGTTTTATGTATAAAAACATTTAAGAGCTTTTTTTTCATACCTAGACACGAAGAGGTCACCATAGCTGATGTGGCTCTATGTGTGACACGGAATGCTCTCACTGCTATTATAAACCTCTCCTGTAATAATCAAATCACTGCAAACAGTAGACTACATTTATAGTGCCCTCCCTAATATAACTCATATACCCCTTAACCCACTGCAGTTTGGTTTCTGCCCACAAATATTTATATAAGCTTTTCTCTAATATCAAGAATTACTTCCATGTCACCAAACCCAAGGAAC
>NW_011888859.1:2174464-2176925 GCF_000151845.1 Pteropus vampyrus | reverse complement strand
CTAGCTTATAAGGAAGTTTTCAAGTTAAATATTTACTGTGTACCTTCCTGGGATTTGCATGTGCTAGACATTGTAAAGGAGCCATCTCTGTTGTTTAAGAGTTTGCCTTTGAAAGATGTTATCAGCTTCTCAGCAGACCGATCATGATGAACCACCATGGAGAATATACAGGAAATAAGGTTGTAGTATAGACTCATGTTATAATTTTCAATACCTCAGGCAGAAAAGAACAAACAAACAGGTATTAGATTCTTCCAATACTTCATTTCAGGTTGGAAAAAAACTAGATAGAGATGTCAAAGTTAGATGCTTTAAAAATTTATATACTGAAATCTTGAGGGGATGCTAAGTGACTGATTAAGATTTATTTGTTTTACTTAAATTGTGATGATTAGATTTCTGAGTCTCTGAGCAGCAACTACAGATCCCTATTTCTCTCCTTCTATTTCATTACTTGCTGATAATTTTATTTTATGCTGCTTTGGAGTTCATCTCATAAAATGCTACATGTTCTCACATTGTGTTGTCCTTCTCTTGCCTAATTCTTGATGACCTCAAAAAATAAAGGTGTGTAGGAAAAAATAATTGTCTCTCTCCTTAGGAATATTTTAAATCAACTGACATTTCAGATTGAATTAAAGGGAGAAAATGATCATGTTTTAATAAAGCTATATCTAGAAAAGTTTGCTTTTAAATTACAAAATTATTTATAATACAAAAGTATAGAAAATCACTCTTGGCTATCTAAAATGTTTATTTACAATGAAGAAATTTCAAATTTAAGCAAAAGCAAGTTTTATATTGAAAAAAGTTTTATGTATAAAAACATTTAAGAGCTTTTTTTTCATACCTAGACACGAAGAGGTCACCATAGCTGATGTGGCTCTATGTGTGACACGGAACGCTCTCACTGCTATTATAAACCTCTCCTGTAATAATCAAATCACTGCAAACAGTAGACTACATTTATAGTGCCCTCCCTAATATAACTCATATACCCCTTAACCCACTGCAGTTTGGTTTCTGCCCACAAATATTTATATAAGCTTTTCTCTAATATCAAGAATTACTTCCATGTCACCAAACCCAAGGAACAGTGTTCATGACCATTTTCTTTGACTCTAAGCATCATTAATACCATTCTCCACTTCTGTCTTTTGAAAATCTCTCAGCTTTTGAGATTCCACTCTTCTGGTCCCCCCTCCCCCCGCTTCTTAGTCATCTCCTTGGCTGCTTTCTTTTATTTGGTTCTTGGAATGTCTGGACTCCAGAAAGAACATACTTAGATATGACTCGGATTCCAGTTATGAATAAAAGAATGAACAAATGACAAGTGAATAAATCATTTAGTAATTGTTTTGATTTAAGAACACCAAGGAAGACCTTTTATAAATAGGAAATGTTATTGTCTCCCTCATATTATTTTTTCCTGTTTGCATTCCATGTACCTACTACATTCTTCTTTATTTTATTTATTTGATTTCAAATTTGTAAAAATAACTTCTTCTAAAAATCAAAACTGTACCAGAAGGTATACCAAGAAAAGTACTACCCCTTGTTGCTCTACTCCATCTTCTTTTTTTCCATTTCATTTCAAATCATTATGTAAAAGAAAAGTTTCTCATTTTCATTTTTTCTTCCTCTCTAGTTTACCAGCTCTTCATTGTCACCATCCTGAATCATAGAATTTTTAGATTAAATGACTTCCAGATAATCATATCTCCGATAGAAGGATTATACACTCTATAATTACAACCAAATGAAGACTGAAGAAACCAACCCCAAATAATTTTCTCTCACTCTAAAATAAGGAAACAAACTAAAATTTTTATCTATTTCTTGCTATTTTGGAAAGGTTTAATAAAAATATATAAGTGGTCTTAATTTATTAAGAATAAATTTGGGAATTAAACATTTATTCTGCCTTTTCTATATAAAACACATGAGGATAACCTAATAGTTGATGACAGAACATACTTCTTTATAAAATACTTCTTAGAAGTACAGAAAGAAACAAATAACATGTAATATTTTTCTTAATGAAATAATATCTCTGAGAAACATTTATTAATGATTGTTAAATTGTCAAATGAAAAACTGATAGGAAACCTTAAAATGGATGAATTGGGTTGATTATACCTGAGCTCACAGATCAATCTTAACAAGAGAGAGAGAGAGGGGAGAGAGAGAGAGAGAGAGAGAGAGAGAGAGAGAGAGAGAGAGAGAGACAACCAAATAGGATGTACCATCTGATATACAATAGGTAGTGCACACAACCACCTAGGAAGTTTTCTTACAGAAAAGAATTTGATGACACTTCGAGATTTAATTTCTCAGTTCAGTGGAAATTCATGAAGTAAAAGAACATGTTTTAAACAATGCCAAGAGGTTACTATTCAGATTGTGGGAAATTGCAATAAATACATGGCAAGAAGAAATGGGGAAGAGAACTCATAGATTA
>NW_011888859.1:2173202-2173564 GCF_000151845.1 Pteropus vampyrus | reverse complement strand
TACAGTTAATCATCCAGTTCCTACATTTCTATGCTTAACTTTAAATTTTAAACTTATAAGCTAAAACTATTGCTTCGGAATGGCAGAAAATATTTTCAAACCATATATCTGATAAGGGGTTACTTTCCAAAATATAGTCACTCATTCTGAAGCACCACACATGCATGCGCGCGCACACACACACGCACATCCCACAAAAATATCTTTAAAGAATTTTAAATTATAATCATCAATATCTTCTTTTATTTTCATCTTATATAAACAGCTCTGTAAATAGGGAAAACATATCCAAAATGAAATCAGGTATTTTTATGTAGAAAGTAAATATTTAAATCATTTGAGGAAAAACCAAAAAATATATA
>NW_011888859.1:2170688-2173152 GCF_000151845.1 Pteropus vampyrus | reverse complement strand
TACATAGATCAGGGTAATGGTTTCCTTCAGGCAATGCTGAGTTAGTAAGGTGGGAACTGGAAAGAATGATTCTGTCTCTGCAAAGGTTTGAGGTTAAAGAGGGCCTACAAGCTGAGACCTCCCAGTAGTAGGAGAGGGGACAGGGAGGACTCCAGAGGTTCATAAGCTAGCCTCAGAGAAGGAGGATCTGAGAGACCAGTCAATCCTCCTGTATTGTGAGAAGGTAGCCATTCCATTTGAAACACTGAGATCACTCAGAAGGCAAGGGGACTAACTTATCTAGTTTAGAGTAGGGTGAGAGACTAGGTGAGCTAGGCAGACTCTGTGGAAAGTTCTCCCATTCCCATAAACCTGGCTCCCAAGCTATGCTGGGCTCAAATCTTACTCTCCTTGGCTGTGGGGACCCAGCAATTCAGGGGATGCTTGCAGATTTCAACCCTTCTAGTCAACAAAAATGAGAAAGAGTTTCTGCAATTCTGCATTTTCGAGTAGTCTCAGAGAGCTGTAGGTACAGGCGAGAAGACTTTGCAGTGACTATGAGAATTCAATTATTTCCAAAATTTCCCCAAATCCTTTTAATTTTCTGATTTCCATTCTTATTGGTCCACAGTTGTCTTTTTTATTTTTCTTTTTGTAAGAATGTAATGTCTGAGATGATCAACAACAACAAAAAAGTTTTTCCAGTAGCAATGTCAATAGAAGTAGAGTTCTACAATTATAGGATAAAAAAAGTTAACTAATTCCTATTTTATTTTATTAGAATAAGGAATTCGGAATTTGAAAGGGCTTTGGCACTTAGGCGCTACCGGTGAGAGCAGTGGGTTTTGACTATATAGTAAAGCATGTGTTTAAAATAGTTTCACTGTGCTATTTACCATATATTTCTTATAGAATTTCTTCATTTTAATTTTAGCTCTAGTAATAATTTACAAATTAAAATAAGATCATTATAATGAGTTAGAGCAGGAGAAACACATGTTGAATAATCCCAAATTCACAATTTCCTGCGTTCTGAATCATGGTTAGAATTTGAGATTGGATTCCATTTTATCTGAGATGAATTATGCATTTCACAAATAAACTACTTTCACTGATAATTTCCTTGTCCCAAATTCTATTTTGTGATTTCTTTGCCAGCATTTCTGGCATAATGAGTAGGAATAGCTAGTATGCATATATATAATAGGAAACATATATTTCAATAAATATATGGAAAATTTAAGCATGGACTAAAGATCCATATTTGTGACTGTTAGCAGCTTTGTTTCAAAAAAAAAAAAAAAAAAAGCCAAGAGTCAACATTCACTGTTTTAGTTCAACTGAAGCCAGAAAGAGCTATTTCTGTCTCTGAGTTGATCTACAGGTGGGAAGAAAAAGCAACTGATCTTTGCAGTTTGGCGTGGGAGCAGGAATGACTTGTTGACCAAAGTTGAGACAGGCTCTTGAGGTCAACAGACCGCCCCCCGCCGCCCCCACCCCGCCTTCTGGTCAGAGGTGCCAGCCCAGTGCTGGCTCCTGGCCTCGAGAAAGGTCACTGTGCCCAGAGAGACCACACGCAAGCCCTGGCTCAGGGGGCTCCTGGTCTGCAGAACAGCCCTGGGGACGGAGCCACGATGCAGACAGGCTCCCACTCTTGTACCCTCGGCGTTGGATTCATGGAAAAGCCAAGATTGCTTCTCGGCCTGCCCATGGCCCGAGACGTGCAGTACAATTTCAAAGCATCATTTTAATGTCCTGGAGCTAAAGTTCTGCACGTTCCCGGCAGCGAGATTGATGTCCTCACGAATCCCTGATTCGGCGGGGAAAGCTGGCCTCTGCTCTTCCTTGCAGTAACTCCAAACCTTAAGCAGGCACAAACGAAGCGGCACTGAAATCCTGTCAGCACAGGACCGGCCTGCGCGAACCATGTGCCGGCACTTCGGATGCTCTGGCGTGGAGTGAGTTCGCTGTGGTTCTGCTCTCGGTTCTCTTCTCCTACTTCGTTTTCATAGGCATAGGCCCATGCTTCATTGTCAAACCCAAGATGAGTTTCTGGGTCCCGGTGAGGATACACAGTGAGGTCAGAAGTTACAGGAAAGAGAGACCCCAAAGCATTCGCCTCGACACTCCAAAGCTGTTCCACCATGTGGGCTAGCACTGTCCCAGCACTGAGAGAGCGAAAGAACACCAATGTCACCATAAAAAATAAAAAAATTAAAAAATTTAAAAAAATTTTTTTAAAAAAGAACACCTAGTTGTATTAGGATCTCGTTTTCCTTCTCACAGTAGGGACTGCAAGGAAATCAGCAACGAACAATTTTGCTCATCACAAACACAATGACGCTAACTTTCTAGTTTATTCAGCTACTGTGCTGAAGGATTTGGTCACCTGAACATTATCCATGAGAGACACTCTCTCCTATTTAGCCCCCACTGTGAGTCCCCTCATAAGAGCCAAAGGACACAGAACAAATGTGCTAGCTTT
>NW_011888859.1:2168754-2170243 GCF_000151845.1 Pteropus vampyrus | reverse complement strand
AGAAAGGTCACTGTGCCGAGAGAGACCACACGCAAGCCCTGGCTCAGGGGGCTCCTGGTCTGCAGAACAGCCCTGGGAACGGAGCCACGATGCAGACAGGCTCCCACTCTTGTACCCTCGGTGTTGGATTCATGGAAAAGCCAAAGTTGCTTCTCGGCTTGGCCCGAGACGTGGAGTACAATTTCAAAGCATCATTTTAATGTCCTGAAGCTAAAGTTCTGCACGTTCCCGGCAGCGAGACTGATGTCCTCACGAATCCTTGATTCGGCGGGGAAAGCTGGCCTCTGCTCTTCCTTGCAGTAACTCCAAACCTTAAGCAGGCACAAACGAAGCGGCACTGAAATCGTGTCAGCACAGGACCGGCCTGCGCGAACCATGTGCGGGCACTTCGGATGCTCTGGCGTGGAGTGAGTTCGCTGTGGTTCTGCTCTCGGTTCTCTTCTCCTACTTCGTTTTCATAGGCATAGGCCCACGCTTCATTGTCAAACCCAAGATGAGTTTCTGGGTACCGGTGAGAATACAAAGTGAGGTCAGAAGTTACAGGAAAGAGAGACCCCAAAGCATTTGCCTCGACACTCCAAAGCTGTTCCACCATGTGGGCTAGCACTGTCCCAGCACTGAGAGAGCGAAAGACACCAATGTCAACATAAAAAAAAATTAAAAATTAAAAAAAAAAATTTAAAAAAAAGAAGAACACCTGGTTGTATTAGGATCCTGTTTTCCTTCCCATAGTAGGGACTGCAAGGAAGTCAGCAACGAACGATTTTGCTCATCACAAACACAATGACGCTAACTTTCTAGTTTATTCAGCTACCGTGCTGAAGGATTTGGTCACCTGAACATTATCCATGAGAAACACTCTCTCCTATTTAGCCCCCACTATGAGTCCCCTCATAAGAGCCAAAGGACACAGAACAAATGTGCTAGCTTTGCTTTATTATTTTATTATTTGTTCTAATACAGCTTCTGTCATGATCCTTACGTGTTACTCCCCAGAAGAAAGTAGGAAGCTTGGCAAAAACTCTGATTTACCTTTTCACCTGCAACTTGCTGAATTAAAATAATCCATATAAGACAATATCGACATTAGTCATATCGTTATTTAGTTTTCAAATATTTTCCACTTATAAACAACTTGGCAGTTATGTTCCACAACTTAGTAAATGACATTCAATTTGGGAAATAAAATACACTTTTATTTTTTAGTATCGTTTTATTATTTCATCATAATATTTTAAAATAACATTATTATAATGGCCCCTACATGAACCCCAGGTTTTGCTATCACATTTTATTTGTCATTTTGCTCTTACTTTGCAAGTATATTTTTAGGTTAACATCTCACTAATGAATGACTTATCCTTAAAATAAGAATTTTAGTTCTCAGTTCTATCTCATTAGTCTTATCTTCTCTACCTGCACACAATTTCAGACTTATGCTTCTTTGATAAATTCTCTTCTTTGACATACGCCTGGTGCTACAAACCTC
>NW_011888859.1:2167402-2168079 GCF_000151845.1 Pteropus vampyrus | reverse complement strand
CCCCTCATAAGAGCCAAAGGACACAGAACAAATGTGCTAGCTTTGCTTTATTATTTTATTATTTGTTCCAATACAGCTTCTGTCATGATCCTTACATGTTACTCCCCAGAAGAAAGTAGGAAGCTTGGCAAAAACTCCAATTTACCTTTTCACCTGCAACTTGCTGAATTAAAGTAATCCATATAAGACTATATCAATGCAGATTAGTCATATTGTTATTTAGTTTTCAAATATTTTCCACTTACAAAAAACATGGCAGTTATGTTCCACGATTTAGTAAACGACATTCAATTTGGGAAATAAAAGACACTTATATTTTATTTTTTATATCATTTTATCATTTCATCATAATATTTTAAAATAACATTACTATAATAGTCCCTACGTGAACCCCAACGTTTGCCATCACATTTCATTTGTCATTTTGCTTTTACTTTGCAAGTATATTTTCAGGTTAACATCTCATTAATCAACTAGTTACCCTTAATATAAGAATTTTAGTTCTCATTTCTATTCTATTAGTCTTATCTTCTTTACCTGCACACAATTTCAGACTCGCTCCTTTTTTGATAAATACCCTTTTTTGACATACGCCTGGTGCTACAAACCTCTATCTCATCAACTTCTACTCAAGTGTACAAGAATGTGGTTGAAGTCCCTTTATCTGCATTATTATC